>NC_071091.1:84938923-85254923 GCF_027358695.1 Spea bombifrons | reverse complement strand
TTCATAACACGTACTGGCTATTACTCTCTTCCAGCATTCATTATTATGTAATACCCTCTACGGCTAGAATTTGTTTGTCTTTCTGTTCCCATAAACTGAAATGATAATTAGGCTTATAATGTATATATCTAAGTGTGGCGTTAAAGAGTAATGCATATTAAAATACCTAGATTTTTGAATATAAAAATAGGCAATGTGCCTTGTTAGCAAGTAAATGGCTATATTATAGAAAATTCGGCAAATAAAATGTTAGAATGCTTATGGAGATCTAAGGCTATCAATTTACTCTTTCTTTATTAAGGATAATTTCTCTCAAACTGTGTCTCGAAGTGTGCATGTATAACATTAAGATAGTCTTTATATGCATTGTGCTGCAGGAATTAACAAAAATACAGCTTTTGAACTGTATAAAATATGTATAACCTTGTTTTTCCCTGCACAGCACAGAATATGCATCTTTACAATAGCTATATGTATTGCATATGTAATAATGAAGCTTCAACTTCTTAAGCTGTGACTATAAAGATCAAACTTAAACAAGGACAAAACTATGTATTGTTGGGGGGGGTCCATATTTTGGGGAGACAAGGTAAATGTTCAGATTAACTGATCCAATCAAAGTAATGCACAAAAAGCAAATTTAATCGGCTGGTATTAAAACAACATCATCTTATTACATGAAATGAACGGATTGAGAAGAACTGGGCCCTATGTCTGATTACGGTTTTTCACAGTCAAATATACAGTATACTGTGTAGTAGAATAGGATTGCTTTCCTGACTGCAATATGATATATATATATATATGTATATATATATATATATATAGTTAAGGGGGGTAAAGGACCCTTTCATTGAAATTGCTTGTGATAACATATCATATGTAAGAAGCAATAAGATGCTGTGTTCTCGTAGTCATTGAGCAATGGATAGACTTCGTTTCTCTGGAGTTTATATATTATTTTGAACAAGAATGACTGACTGTATAAAAACACTTATTCAGTATCAATTAAGGGCTGAAAGCTTCCTACTGACTGGTAAAGAAACAACATTTTTGAATGTTTAAAATTAAATAAGAGCAATAAACTCAAACACCAGGGTTCAGATTTAGCAAATACTTTCCTTTGAGACTGCAGTTGCTATGGTACCATCATTTCTACAGCGGAATACAAGATAACATTATGCTAAACATGGGATAGAGAGATGGTACCATTCAGATGAAAACAAACAATTGAATAAAAACTTTGATTTGAGGTTTAACTTACATAAGAGTATGTTATTCCCAGATCTAACCAGTAATGTTCAGTTTAATCTTGTTATATTTATCTACCCCTGTGTACATGCATCAAGGAGCCAAACAGTGGCGACCACTGTTGGACTATGGAGGAGAAGGGCAGCAGCTGGAGTTGGGCTGCAACTTCTAGGTCAGGTAAACGTTATTTTCTTTTTTAATTTTTAAGGAATGTATATAAAGGTAGCCAACAGGATCTTTCCCGTTTTAAAAAGGAAAGAAACATTTTGTAACCGTTGCACACGCTGAAAGTGACCAATCAGAATTCAGCTCGTGCACGCTGATTGAACCTTACTTCAGTCTTCATGCTGGGCAGGGCAACTAGCATGACAGACAATTGCTAAGAAGACAAGGCTATTGTCAGGCCCCATTCAGGCTGCGGAGCTGCTTCTCTCTAGTTTCTCCTGTCTCGCTACAGTTCCCCATTTGCTGTAATCCATTCCTGGATTTCCTTGTGCTCTGCTGTTGGCTTCTGATTCTTATATTTCGGTCCTGCTCTTGGCTTCAGCTCTGTTTCCTTTATAAGGTGTGCCCAACCCATTTGTTATGTTTGTCTCAGTCAGCAGTCTAAAGGTATGTCCTTCTCGGTTCTGTATTTAGATTTAATGTTTAGCTTCAGCTTTAGTGATTCAGTAGGCAGGGTTTAGAGTTAGGACCCACCAAATATTGGAGTACTTTGGTGTAGTGGCGGGCTAAGCATACTATGCCATATGATTCCAATTGTTATCATATAGTCCTAGGCTAGTCCTGTATTTGTGTGTCTGTCTTTTATGCGCCTTTGTCCTCTTTTCCCTGAATCATCTGAGGATCTCAGTTCCTCTCTCCTATCCCCATGTCCCAGTTAAGATATCCTATCCTTGCTTAAAGGATAAGCGTCTGAGGATCTCGACTCCTCACTCCATCCCGTGTTCCTTGCCTTGTTCCCTGTCCTTTGTTGTGTCCTGTACCATGTATGTCTTGTCTGGTATGTTCCTTGCTCGTTCTGTCCCCCTTGCTTGCTGTTACTCTGCTTAGCTTCCCTTCTCCCAGCCTGCAGCTTCCTGCACATTCATCTGTAGCGCTATGTCTCATGCCTGCTCCAGGGTGCCTGCAGGATATCACTTTGTTTTGTTCTGGACAACATCCGATGCTATGTCAGGGCCCTGGTGTGTGGCCGCACAACCCTAGGTGCTCAACACCCTGGAGAGTGCAGTCTCCCTGAACCAGGCCCTGTCCAACTCCGCTCTTGCACAGTTACTTCTGAAATTCCATCATTCGGCGCTGTGGGTCATTACAGTCGTCTGTATGGACCCCGTTCGTGACAGCTATTATATATATATTATATGATATATTATTATATTATATGATATTATAATTATAGGAGCAGTTCCTTTTATATTATATATTAAAATACTCAACAGGTAAGGTAGGTTTAGCGCATAAAATAGATAATCTGTTTAGATTATGTGGAATACAGTTATTACGAAATATAGAGAACATTGTGGGTTATAATAGCGAGTCTGTGTTTTTTTGTTTTTGGTGGACAGTTTACTGGTTCTTGTATTATATTATTATTATGTTATGTAATAAGGTTTACCCATAGCAATGAATGAATGAATATGACAAAATATTGTGGTCTGGTTCTATTAAGACAGGCTAACTGTCAAATATTCAAAGTGTGTAGCATTTGTAATGATTTCCTATTGTGCACCATACCATCTATACCATGATTAAATACTTTGTCAAATCTATGTTATTTACCATCCTTTTAAAAAAATAGCAGATTGCACAGAATCCAATAAAATAGACACTACATGCTCCTCACTACATAATCACTAACGTAGTATACAGACTTTATTACATCGAGTTTAAGCTTGTTTTGTGGGTAGTCTAATTATGTCCTTTACTGCTTATTTAATTCATTGCTCAAATAAAGGTACTGATGCCTCATAAAAGATTTAAGTTATACATATATATATATATATATATATATATAAACTGAACTGAAGACCTTACCTTTCTTTTATTGGTAAAGTCAGTTCTTTTATAAGAAAACGTTCTTCTTCCAGTGTCTCCCATGCTTCCACGTAGAGTGATGAATACTTTTGCGTCTGTAATTATCTGTGGTGATTGAGCAGTGGTTACGTAGACAGCATAGGTCTTCACTACAGGGATTAAAAGACAAATTGACATTAATCAGACTATTTATCAAACTCTACTTCACTCAGAGTGCCTGGGAATTACAGAAAAAAAACATCTTCATTAAACAGCATTTGTCTGTTTTCTTACATTGATACATTTATCCCAAGTAATAGAATTTTACAGCAAGACAGGAGGCTTCATATTTGCATAACCTTCTTTACTGAATAACCTCCAGCAGCAAAGGAGTTAACAACCATCATAAAAGAACCAATCAAAACAGACATGACTCTATATCAGTCCCAACATCTAGCAACTCCTCCTCTTTCTTTGCTGCTTGACCTCCAGGTGAGCAATTTCCAATTACAGTCCTTATCTTATTTTAAGATATTCATTGATTTATTATTGTTTTCACATTTATAGGTTATTTTCTTTGGGTTAGGCCTTTTCATTTGGTTTCTTTCTATTCTGACCGCTTGTTTTCAGTTTAGCCTTTTGTTTCATTTCTAATGGTACTGTTTTTTTTTCGGCTAGGCCTTTTTCCCGTATTTAATTTCCTTATTTATTTTGTTTCCGCTATTTTTCTTACCTTTGTGGGTTTTTCCGTTCACCGCGCGGTTGTATTCTCTGCCGCGTAGCTCTCTGCAGTGGCTGCAGAGAGCAGCGGCGGTTTCGCGCGCTTTTTTATTTTAGCTGCGTACCTCGCGGCTCTCTGCTCCTGCTGCGTCACACGGCGGTTTTCCCTTCTTGGGAGACCCGCCGCGTGTCTTTTCTATTGCGGTGCGGTGCAGTGCACCGCCCGTGAATAGATCTCGGCTGGGTGACGGCTCGCGGAGAGATCAATTAGATTTCTCCGCGGGCGCGTCTCCTGCTCACGGTGTGGTGCCGTTTTCACCGCCTTCGTGTAGCGGCCATCTTTTCTGTCCTGCATTTGGATGCTTACGGCATCCATTTTGTAGGCTTCTGGGCCCTGCTGCACTTGTTATTCTTTATTGCAGGGCCTGTAGGTCGCATTTCACGGCGGTTTTGTGCCGTTTATGTTGATTTTTATTTGCTTTATTCATTATTTATGTTTTAATTAAAATTGTTAAGAAAAAAAAAAAAAAAAAAAAAAAAAAAAAAAAAAATTCTTTTCTATGCAGCCCTGACCTTTGAGTCCTGCCTGAGCACAGTGTGTATCCCTGCTTTATTTGAGGGTAACCCCCTCTATATATATATTGAGGGTAGCCCCCTCTACATTGATTGGCCCTACCCGGGCCCCATGGTTGGTGGTTCCTGAGGGATTCCCTCTCCACCTTTATATTGCCTCTGCTTTCGTCTCAGGGTGAACCCCTGAGCCATTACACGGTGTGGCTGCCTTGTGGGCGAACCCCACTTTTCCCTATTTGTTCATCACTGCCACTCTATCTCACCAAATCCCTTACTTTGTGTTTTCCAGACTACAACTAATATACCTGGAAACATGGCAGATGATTTTGAGACGCCACTACCGGCGGCCCTTCAAGCTTGGCTTCGCTCAGCCCTGACTACGGCTCTACCAAATGCCTTAGCAGAGACACAATCAGCCCGTCAGACACAGACTGTGTCATCTCTACCGAGGGGCGAGGACTCGGATGCTGAAGACTCTCCAGAACAGGAAGTCTCTCGCAAACGCTCCAGGGGTGATGTCCCCTTATCATCAGGCAAGGGGAAAGCCCCGCTTCAGAAATCCACTGTTGCTCCTTTGTCCATGGCTCCTGATCCTGCCGATTCTCCTACCAGGGACCCGGCGAATGATTTTGAGGTTCTGGACGAATACCAGGCTGGTTCCTCCAGCTTTGAGTCTCCATTTTTTGATTTTGGCCGGGATCCGTCTCCTGACCGCCCTAAAGCTTCCACCTCAGGACCGGACGCACCTTTTGACGTATCAGACGCGCTGGGTTGCCCGCTTTTTGACCCACGGGCTCTTCGTCATCCACGTTCGGCCGAGTGGACTCCGTCCGCCCATATAGCGGAATTTATGCGTTTCTGGCTTAGACGCCCCTTGGATAAGGAGGTTCGCCAGCGTTTACGGTCTGAATGCCCAAGACCCACTTTGCCTGAGAAGGTGTCGAACACCCCAGAGTTCGATCAGTCGTTTATAACATTCCTCTCTGGCACTGGACGGGACCCCAGAAAGGGCATCGAGCAAGGCTTACGGGCGGCACAGGATAAATTGCTGGACACTACCGGCCCAATGGCTCAGGTCTTTCAGATGGCCGACGAGGCCTTGACAGCGGGCACCCCTCTAGATGCCCACCTGGTCCGTGAATGGATCCAAAGAGCTTTCTGCCTTATCGGGAATGCTAATTGTGCCATCTCGGCGGAACGGCGGAAAGCCGCTCTCTTCAAGTTGGATGCGAAACTCGCTGACTTGGCTCCCAAGGAACTGGGCCCTGAAGCAAATGGCCTTCTCTTCGGGGAGAAGTTCATGAAGAATCTCAGCCAGCATGTGAATGTCTTCACTTCGCTGAACAAGGCTCGTTCCTCCATGAAAAGAGTTTTCCGTCAAGGAGACCGTTTTTCCTACAGAGCTGGTCGGCAGAGGGGTCGTGCCACCAGCAGAGTTGCCTTCGGCTCCAGGCCCCAGTTTCCTCACGCCTCCACGACCTACCGGTCCCAAGACCGCACCCCATTTTCCCGCGGTTCCTTCAGAGGCAGAGGTTCCTCCACCTACCGAGGGAAGACTTCGGCAGGTAAGAGTTTGTACGCCTTTTCCCCTTATTCCGGTAGCGGGCAGGCTAGCACATTTTTCCCACGCATGGGCGGCGCTCACATCAGACCCTTGGGTTCTAGAGACAGTAGCGGGGTTTCGCTTAGAGTTTGTTTCTCCTCCTTGTCAGGTCGCCCCTCCCTTTTCCCCGCGCTTGCCGTGCAGCTCCAGAGACCTTATCCATGCGGAGCTGGCCTCCCTGCGCGTGAAGGGTGCTATAGAGCGGGCCCGCGGCCCTCCTTGTTTCATCAGCAATATTTTTCTGGTGACAAAGAAGTCCGGGGAGTTCCGCCCCGTTATAAATCTCCGTTCCCTGAACACACTAGTAGTTTACCGTCATTTCAAGATGGAGGGTATCCATCTTTTGCGGGATCTGCTCCGCGAGAACGATTGGTTCACGCGGTTGGATTTAAAAGACGCTTATCTGACGGTTCCGGTCCACTCAGAACACAGGAGGTATCTCCAGTTTCATTGGAAGGACCTTCTCTGGCAATTTACCTGTCTCCCGTTCGGCCTCAGCTCGGCTCCGTGGTGTTTCACGAAGCTTCTGAAGCCGGTCATGGAGTTCCTTCGCGCTCGCGGCGTTCGGTGCATCGTCTATCTGGACGATTTGCTCCTCATGGCTCCCGACAGAGAATCTCTCATTCGGGACACGACCCTGGCAGTCCGACTATTCCAGGACCTCGGATTTATAATCAACGAGACCAAGTCGGTCCTCGTCCCTACACAGTCCATCCAGTTCCTTGGATTCACCGTGGATTCTGTTGCGGCAATGCTTCGCTTGCCACGGGACAAGGTTCTGGCTATCAAAAAGGAGATTCGAAAAATTCTTCGATCTCCTTCTGTCTCCCTCAGGTCACTGGCGCGCGTCATAGGTCTTTTATCGGCCTCCATTCAGGCCATATTTCCCGGTCCCTTGCACTATCGGGCTCTTCAGAGGTTGAAGACTCGGCACCTTCGGACGTCGGGTTCCTACGACCTTTTCGTTCCCCTTTCCGACGAAGCGCGGCTGGAGCTTCGCTGGTGGCTCTCCCACATGGACGCCTGGAATGGCCGGGCCATTTTTGGCTCGGCTCCAGATCTCGTCCTAGAATCGGACGCCAGCCTGCTTGGCTGGGGTGCGGTTTGCGACGATACGGCGACAGGGGGTCTCTGGTCAGACGACGAACGCGGTCTTCACATAAATTGTTTAGAACTCATAGCGGGTTCTTTTGCCGTCCGCAGCTTCACCAAGGCGGTCACTCATTGTTCACTTGTCCTCTGTATGGACAATGTGTCCGCGGTCCGGTACATCAACCGGCTTGGGGGCACAAGGTCTCGACTCCTGACGGAGCTCACCAAAGAGCTCTATCAGTATTGTCTGGACAATCACCTGTCCATTCGGGCGGAGTACCTCCCCGGCAAGGACAATTTGGTGGCGGATTGGTTTTCGCGCCATTGGAGGGATGCCAGCGACTGGCGTCTTCTTCGGGGGGTATTTCTGTCCCTGGATCACTCCCGGGGTCCTTTTCACCTGGACCTCTTTGCCTCCAGGATGAACCGCCAGACGGAAGATTTCTTCAGCTGGCTTCCGGACCCTCTCTCCCTGGCGGCGGACGCCTTCCTCCAGACCTGGCCCCCTCTGGGCGCCTATGCATTTCCCCCATTCTCCATGATTCTGCGCACGCTCCATTACCTCTCCAGGCAGGGTGTTACGGTTCTTGTGATCACTCCGTTTTGGAGGACTCAGCCGTGGTTCCCGTTGCTTCTGGAGTTGTCCTGCGAGGACCCTCTTCTCCTCCCCTCCTCTCCGGACCTGATCCTGGACCCAGAGGGGAACCCTCATCCCCTGATTCTTCAGGACCACCTGGCACTTGTGGCTTGGCTGGTTTCAGGGGATCCTGGAATGTGCCGGGCCTATCGGCAGCGGCTAGGGAATTGCTTTGGGGCTCTTGGGCCCCTGGAACTCGGAAGTCCTATCTCCTGGCCTGGGGTGTGTGGTGTCGCTGGTGTTTGGAACACAATTTCGATCCCGTTACGGCTCCTGTAGTAGCTGTACTTAACTTTTTTGCGCACCTTTATTCTCAGGGAAAGTCTTACCGGTCCATTAATTTGTTCCGGTCGGCTATCTCTGCAGCCCACGTTCCCGTTGCTGGTCTCGGCGTCGGTAAGGATCCCTCTGTGTGTCGCCTCCTCCGAGGGATCCGTATTTCTCGCCCCCCTTCGGCGCGCTATTCCGCCTTTTGGGATGTCTCGAGTGTCCTGGACTTCCTTGAGACATGGCCGGATAATTCCTGTTTGTCTTTACGTCAGCTTTCCGCTAAGACGGCTCTGTTGTTATGTCTGGTTTCCTTTCGTCGGGTTTCCGATATCCGGGCTTTTGACGTTGACTCTTTTTCCTTTTCGCCAGTCGGTGTTTCCGTCTCTGTTTCGCGTCGAACTAAGTCTAATTCGGTCTCTGTTTCGTACCCTTACTTCCCCGATAGACCTAGACTTTGCGTTGCTCAGTCTGTTAAGGCTTACCTTTGCGCGTCTCGACCCTTTCGTTGCTCTTCCTCGGGTCCGCTTTTTATTTCCTATGTCCGTCCGTTTCGTCCTGTATCTGCTCCGACTTTGGCCAGGTGGATTAGATGGATCCTTGGCCTGGCTGGAGTTGAGCCTTCGTTTGGGGCTCATTCGGTTCGGGGCGCAGCCGCCTCGGCGGCTTTGTCTCTCGGGAGTTCTCTGGCCGATGTCCTTTCGGCTGCAGATTGGTCCCGGGAGTCCACTTTTCGTACCTTTTATTTTCGCCCTCAACCGCATGCTTCCTGCGCTCTGTTGCAGCGTTAAAATTGCAAATATGAAGCCTCCTGTCTTGCTGTAAAATTGGGGATTAATCTAGCCTTGGTGCAGTATTAATCTAAATTTTATTAAAGACAGGAGGCGAGTATTTTCCCCCCCTTTCTATGCCCTCCCTATTTGTTTTGGGGGGATATGTCTAGAGTTGTCCCTGCTCCGCTATGTTTTACAGTTCTGTTGGGGATGTCTCTTTTGTGCCTGGTATTGTCACTTTGCTTCTATTTTTCAGGCCGTTCTGCTACTCTTTGAGTATCCCGGATCCAAGGTCCTGTTTACCGGCGGATTTCCTGTTGGTTCTGCGGTTTCTGTTCCTATCTCCGGCTGTTCGGTGGTTTGCCCTTCCTGTTCGGCATCACCGCAAAGAAAGAGGAGGAGTTGCTAGATGTTGGGACTGATATAGAGTCATGTCTGTTTTGATTGGTTCTTTTATGATGGTTGTTAACTCCTTTGCTGCTGGAGGTTATTCAGTAAAGAAGGTTATGCAAATACTCGCCTCCTGTCTTTAATAAAATTTAGATTAATACTGCACCAAGGCTAGATTAATCCCCAATTCAGCCCTAGGTGAAAGTTTGTGTATACACTGTTGTACTGTGACCACTTCGGTTATTTTTACTTTAACAGATTTTTTTGCCGAATTCTGTGTAGTGACACCGTATTCTTATTCTAGTTGTTGACTGATCAGAATTATGGTAGCAACAAGGACCTGGCTGGCACAAATTAGACTACAAGTGACGCTAGCACACTAAGTGGAGGTTGGCACATGAAAGTTACAAATGAATATCACTTTTTAGATCACTTTAGACTCTACAGTGAAGTCCACAACTCCACAAGAAGTCACAATGTGAGATCAGAAAAGTCACAAATTAAGAATAAATAGTCATAACCGTGCCTCTTCTATGTTCTGATGTATTAATTCCTTAGATTTGCACATGCCGGAGCAGGAGTTAAGATAAGATCATGGTCACATGGTCTACATTTTAGCCATAACTGCTGATGCTCCTCTAGGAGATAAATGAAAATTCCAAAGCAGGTGGTTGACAGGTGGGAGCGAAAAGCCAGCCAAAACTGAGGGCAAATGTTAGAATGGAGTTAGGTGGTTCAGCTGATTAGACTTTAAGTAAAGCCTGGTGGTAGCTTTTGTGTTGTTTTTTTTTTATATAGAGCTGATGTTCTCTATGAGTTTGAGAATAATGTAATCAGCAAAGAAATATAGAATTCGACAGCAGATAAAAACATTCTGCTTATCTATTCTGCCCATTTTCTTCATGTGAAGACTCTTCCTTACATTACATCTACAATTTTTGCTCCTTTGAAATAAGATTCCCTCCTGTACTTTGTTCAATCCCTTTAATTATGTCAATGTTTTTATCACATCCCCCCCTCTCTCTTCTTTCTCCAATCTATACACATTGAGTCTTTCCTGGTAATTTGTATTTTGCAAACCATTTACCATTTTAGTAACCGTCTTCTGAACACTTGCCAATATGTCAATCCTCTTTGGTAGATCTGGTCTCCAGCACTGCACAAAATATGGCAGGTATGGTCTGACCAGAGATCTGTAAGTGGCAAAACCACCTCTCTCTTTCTGTTATTGTTATTCAATGGTGTGTTTCTCATTCTTTTTGTTAGAACTTTTATAACCACTTATGTACATACAGTGAGATCAGTAACTCAAGATTGTGAGTTAAAAAAGGAGAGGTTCTTCTTAATAAATATATTATTTGGGTTCTTAAGTTATTAAGTTTAGTACAGGACAAGGCAAAAAGGGGCACTCGAAAATACCTATAGTGAAAGCATCTTAGAACCTAGGCTCTTAAAAGGCAGAATATTATATTTATAACTTAATCTGTGGAATTTATGTTTTTTATGTAGTAAAATGATAATTACTCTCCAACAGTGAGCTGAAATATTTTCAGCAATTAAACGATTAATGTTAAGGATTATTTATTTGTTAAATCCATAAAGGATACACACTTGAAAGGACACATTTTAATACACAGAATAAAAAAATTAAGAGGGTTGAAAAATACATATTATAGTTATATTATTTGTTGAAAAAAAATTATTTGTTGTAAAATAGAAAAATATTATGTCCCTTATATTTGGAATAAAATATCTTAAATACAAATTATACTTTTAACTGTTTCTTGTGTTACTTGTGAATTAAAACAGTAAAAAAAATATATGTTACATACCTATTAAAGCACGTCTGTCGGGATACAGGGCGGGAAGCTCGGCTACTGTGTTCCTCCCATCATTACTGAAGGTTTGAAGAAATGGAAATTCAAGTATTTCATTGCTTTGTTTATGCTGCAACTTAACCTAATTGTAAAAGAGAGGGGAAAAAAGAACATTTAACATTTGCTTAGACAAGTAACTAAATTGCAAATTAAAACAAAAGAAAATGACATGTTAAATTAAAATATATATACTGTAAAAAATATGAAACTTACAGAATAAAAAAAAAATGTATGTGTTTGTTGTTGTATTCCGAACAGGAAGTGATGAGTGTAAAGGAATATGTATTTTCCAACTATCTTCAAAAAAAGAGAGAGACTCTTTAAATAAATATTTTAATTTATTTATATAAAGTGTAGTGTATATGTACATGTTACCAAAATTCATCGATTTGTGCAAGAATTTGTGTGGAATTGTATTGTATAATGCACAAGGCCCCAGTGAGGTGTTTCAGTTAAAAGGAACCTAACTGAGCCCTTAGCTCTTATTGTTCTCATTATATAAAACACTACAAAAGAACACGCCAGAGGGGGAAGTACTTAATACCGTAAATTATATTGCTATTTCTTTCCATTTTAGGTGACTGCAAACACTTTGCCCACTGTAGCATGTGAAAATGCCTTTCCCACAGAGATAAACTGTGCAAATGTAAGCAAGATTTTACCATCAATGTCACGAGAATTGTTTTACACTCCAGAAACAATTGATTTGTGGAAGAGCAGCGCATAATTATTTGTAACTGTGTGAAATGCATAAAACGGGCGCAGTCGCACTGCCCGCTGGACTGCCCGCTAGCACACCCACCGGAATCAAATGTATGAAGGCAGCTAGGATGCCGTTACCGGGGCTAAACTCCCACAGGATTAGCCTTTTACCACGCGTTGTCTACCTGCTAATTCTGTTGAATTTTAGTGTTATAGCTCGTCACTTTGAGAAGAATTTGGTATTTAAATGCTCTTATAAATCACCCCTGTGTCTGCTAACAAGCCTTAGAAAAAATACCTTCTCAAGAATGCTTGAAGCAAAAAAAAAACCAATCATTGATAACTAGCCAGTCTGACATTTCAGCCTCAGAGTTTGTTGACTGGCTGACTTGAGATTTTAACTAGTAACAAAGATCATGAGCCAGGCTTTGTTGACATATGTGCACGCTGTTACTAGGACTATGAGAACATTAGTTATAATTCTTTTGGTGTTTTAGGTTTTCCATAGCTAATTACTTTCTTAGATTATCTTCTTTTCAAGACAATATATTACTGACAAAAGACTTCTGCATTCAGGTTTGTACAAATTCTAATTTTGACAAATTTTGTTACATTCGTTAATTGGTACAAATGTTTGAAAATAAGGAGGCTGTCACAAAGAAACAAATGAAAACGAAGGAGAAGGCTCTGAGTTTTATTGAAATTTGTTTGTTTTTTTCCTCACCTTCTCTTACTCTGTATCTCCCATTAGCAGACATTCTTCTTCCTCTTCAGCACAAAAACAAGCGAATTGGAGGGGAGAAATCATGTCCTCTTTCTCTACCACCTCACCTATTGGTCTAACCTCTGTCTAGCTTTCAGGCAAGAAATTACATACACACATGTCATTTATCGTAGAAAACCATTTAAACAAAATAGTATCCAATAAATTAGGGAATTTAGTATTAGAAAATAACTGCAGTCATATTTAGCAAAAATGGTTTTCAGTGATATCCTCTTCGTGGAAGCGGTCGGTAGAACTTACATGAAAAAACCCAGGAGAGGCCAGGCTATATGCACAGGTGAACATCCAACAATATGCTTCCAAACATCAACAAATAAGGCGAACCCTGAGAGAGGATTCCAGCCTACAACTGTCATATTTCCTATCAATTGAGCCTCCAGGTACAGTGACCACAGGGACCTTTCTTTCAGGAATATAGTGTCTGCCCTAAGCAGTTGGAAAGGCATGCAAACAATTTCATGGCCTCAAACACAAAGAGACTTGAATATTACACATGCTGCCATTCATGAGTACAGTAAAGACAGATGGATGAGGACAGCAAAGCCAGAAGACTAATTACTTATGAAAATACCAAAGGTCTACAGTCATGGGGGCAAGAAGGGGCACTTTACTCACTCCCCAAATTTTCATTTTCCGCCCATGAAAAAGGTAGGCCCCTGATACCAAAGAGCTCAAGCAAATCCCTTGTTTGCCCTCTTTGTGAATAGCCTAGAAGGTCATCCCCTCTGCCACAGCATACAAGGACCTTGTTTTCACCCTCTGTATGGATATGTGTCATTTTAAATGGTCATAATTACAAATAAACATTTACATAAATACAAATATGAGTCCAATTGACTAATTACATACTTTAAACACGAATTGAAGAAAAGAGAATAAGTATAGTAATACTGGAAGCCATTTACCTCTTTGCAAAACCAATTATTTCCCTTTGCATCATCTTGCATTTGTAGCCGGAGTTTGCGTACAGGACCAAGGTCTTTCTTTAGATCCACAGTAGTCTGAGATGTGCTGTTTTGTTTTAGAGATCCTTTTGCAAATACTGCTAATTCGTGATTTCCATGTTCACAACAAATAGTTACAGATACCGCAGAACTCACAAAACCATTTTCCACTTCACCCACCATGACGATGACATCAACAGCTCCTGAATGCACACAAAATATCATGGGTTTTCTAATATCTTACTATATACATTTGCGGCTATGTCTGACAAAGCAAGCAAGAAACTTCCGTAGAATGCTTGTCTAGGTAAAGAGATTTCAGTATAAAGTAAGTCATTAGTAAGATCTCAATTAGAATATAGAATTCATCTATGCACATCAATGTCCTCAGAGAGCAAAATG
The DNA here is from genome assembly GCF_027358695.1 of Spea bombifrons. Taxonomy (NCBI): domain Eukaryota; kingdom Metazoa; phylum Chordata; class Amphibia; order Anura; family Pelobatidae; genus Spea; species Spea bombifrons. The sequence continues at coordinate 85,240,895 of NC_071091.1, read as the reverse complement.
TATTTGAAGACATGGACACATTAATATACTATGAAAGAAATGAAATTGTACATCATAAAAAAGAGACAGATAGAAACCTTCAAGCATGTTAAGGAATCTAATCAATTTAAGAGGGAAATATGCTTTTATAAATGAGGAGAAATTGAAGAAGAGCAGATATTTTGAAGACTTTTGAATCTAAAGACAACAGGTATTTTTAATACCAGAAGCTGGAAGAGAATGGTGGAAGTTCTAATGTGGAACGTGACTTCTTAGTAATGTTCTAAAAAAAAGTCATAGCCACACGAGTCAAAGGTATGTACGATAAAGAGTATAATGTCTCTTGGCCGCTGTCATTTTGGCGTGGAATGGCAGTTTTTGTGATAAATATGATTTTAATAGATCTAGACTGAGATAAATTCAGTACTACCAATTAGAAATAAAACAATTCATCCAAATTATCTTCAAAAGCATTATCTTAGGAGATGATATGAGGTGGAATTTTAAATGGTTACACCATGAAGACATATGGCTGTATATACTGTATATGCATAAGTGCATAAACCATAAAAAATAGCTCAAAAAAAGAAGATATGTTTTATGTAATAAGGAGCCACTTCTTGGGACTTGAGTTAAGAGGTCTCTTTACCTTGAGGTGATGTACGTAGCCTTCCAACATTTTTGCTGACTTTTCCCAAAAGCTTTAATTCACATTTAGTTTGTGTGTCACCAATTCCCGTGTCTAACCATTGATGGCATGGAAACAAGTACTCAGTATCCGTCTTATCTGTCTCTTGGATGGTTATTTGATCCAGATACCATCCGGCTCCGTACCCAACTGCACTGTGCTCAACTTGTACCTTAGACAGAGTGCCAAGGTCTACTGCTTTTATAGTGAAGATATTTACCTAGAATGAATGAGAGTCGTTACTAACAAAGTTGAAACACACAAACTTCACATAATGTGTTCTCTCATGAATGACTGTATCAGTCATACAATAGTATAGTAACATTTTCTTTAAAACAAAATGTGTATAAACACTATTTAAACCTTGAAATGAATTGTTATTTTTAATGTCTGATATCAGATACAATCAAAAAAATCTTACCACTGCCATGTCTTTTTCTTCATGAAAAGTAAGGCTAAGGTGGGAGAATGTAGACTAAAGTACAATTCAGACCTTAGTCTCAAATTAATTATCCAGAACATAGTATATTAGTGGCGCTGCATTATTGGAGTTGATGTCCAGTACCCGAGGAGTATGTCTCCTTTGGCACAAAACAGTTTAATAATAATTTTAATATTATTTTGTACTTTGAATATTATGTGTAACCTATTGTAGGCATGCAATGTTCATGAACCCAGGATATACTTGAAAACAAGAAATCTCAATATATACATTCTCGTAAAATACTATATAAATAAATAACTTTACTAGGAACATTTTGCCATTGACTTTGTTGTTACAGGAAGTACAACTCTCGCTTACACTTTCTTCTTTCAGTGGAGGCCCCTGGGGACAGAAGTTAATTTTTAAAAATCCATTAATTAAAGAATACCTGCTCTGATTTGCATGGAATAGAACACATTTACTTCAATCTGCATTTATCCCCTTCCTGACAGGTCTATTTCCTGCCCCAATATTTTCTATTACATGGTTTATGTACTTACATACATTATACATTTTTTTGTAGGACAGGAAGTTTTTCTTATTGTTACACACACATGCGCACCTTTATATAGAATTTTCTTCATGGGTAAAGTGCCACTTCTGAATAAATCCTCAACGTATTTTCAACACACTACAGTAGTATAGTAATACCCAATCTATGTAGATTTTATGTGCGGGTCAAAATCCTCTTACCTACTGTCAGGCCCCATTCAGGCTGCGGAGCCGCTTCTCTCTAGTTTCTCCTGTCTCGCTACAGTTCCCTTGTCTCACTACAGCTCCCCCGTTGCTGTAATCCATTCCTGTATTTCCCTGTGCTCTGCATTTTACTACTGTCAGGCCCCATTCAGGCTATGGAGCTGCTTCTCTGTAGTTTCCCCTCATTTTTCTCGCTACAGTTCCCCTGTCTCGCTACAGTTCCCCTGTCTCACTATGTTTCTGCTGTTACTCTGCTTAGCTTCCCTAATCCAAGCCTGCAGCATCTCGGTCCTGCCTGATATCGGTGTCTCCACCTACACTGTGCGTGACACCTACTATAGTAGTAGAGAATAATCATGGGGTACATGGGGAGCCTTGATTCTCCTAGTAAAGCTATAATAACATAAAAATACTATGACCATTAGGGAACTTACAGAGCCCTTTAAAATGCCATATTTTTTAATCAGAGCTGTTAATGGAAATTTCTTCTTGTACATACAATCAAGTGATCTAGATTCACATACTAAACAGACACACACAACTTTTATCAAATACTATCAGAGAAAATGTTGTTGTGTATTCATAGGGATAGCTTATGTGGTAATCTACATTAGTGGAATCAAAGGGAACATGGATGACTGCAGGGGTTGTCTGCATGGGATACACAGAGGTTATTCTTAAACTGCTTACCTATAAGATGAAAATTAAACATTTGAAAAACAATGAAACATACATTTTAATGTTTTAGCTGTCACCATAAACTAAATCTTTTGCATAAACATAATATTTAGACATCTCAGACAAATATTAATGACAGCTGTGCTTCCTATTTAATATTTGCAGAAAATGTTTGCTTTATATACACTAAACACTGACCTTATCTTTTTCAAACATTCCTGAGAGTGGTAAGTGTCTCAGTTTTCTTTTACATGTATCTCCATTTTCTCCAAACACTGTAATAAAGACATCTGCGTCTGTCCCAGAGGCAGGAAAATTACCTGTTCTAATTTGAAGGAAATACGAAACTTCTACAGTGGAGGAACAAAATGACAAAAAAATAAAATTATAACAAAGAAAAATATCTTCTGAAGGTTTTTCTTTTTTCTCAAAACATACACATTACAACCATGAAAGTCCACTTTTAGAGGAAAAAAATACCAAGTTAATTGTAACTTTGCAGCTCTGTAGTATACAGATGACATAAAACATTGTGCCATTGATGACATCATTAATGCTATTGTCTTATAAGTGGCAGAAAAGGTAAATTTAGAGTAGAATTTTACATTTTTATTTTCATATATATATAATATTTATATAGTTCATTCACTTTTTTGGTTTGGTAAAGTTTCGACAATGAGTCTGTTTCTTTAATGTAATATTTTTATAGATATTTTTAGGCATTATTTTTGTAATACCTCCACTACTATGTATCTATTAGATTTATATATTACAATTATAAGACCAAAAGTATGAGAACACCTGGCCATCACACCAATATTAGCTTGTTGGACATGGATATTCCATTGCAAAACCATGGACATTACTATCTTCCCCCTTGCATCTATACACTGACACTGAGCTCCATTTGGAGGGACTCAGCCAATCGGGAAACGGTTCTGAACTCTTAGCCAATCAGGAGAGTTGAGAAGTCTCTCCTAATTCACCTTAGTAAGGATCCTCCCTCTAATTAGTGTTTTTTTTTTTTTAACTGTTGGGAGTCTCCCTGAGTTGGCTCCCAGGACAGCTGGGCCCCATTCAACTGTAATGGTTATACTCTCCTGATGGTGGCCCTGTCTAAGATTATAATGAGATTAACGCAAACCTCATTCAATTAGTAACTGACAAATAAAATTCAGTTTATAAGAGCTGTAAAAACGTGCCGAGAACCTCCATGATTTAGTTTTGTTATAAGCAAATTGTGTTGAGATTGTTGTAAACACGTAATTATGAATATGAAATGACATTGATTAGGTTTATGCAATGCTGGTGGAGCATTGCTTTCATTTATTTCATTCATTTAACATATTACTTTATATGGTTAATAAGTAAAATTATTATAGCCTTTTTGGTCCAAGAGAATATGCAGTGTATATGCAAATTTGATACATTTCACGTGGCCACCACAGAAAAATATGTGGACATAAGCTTCCAGGACCTCAGAGGTCTCTTTATACCAGAACTCAATTAAAATGATCACATCAAATCTATTCAATGGAAGTGACTTTTTCACAAGTTAAGAATATTTACTTACCTGGGCTCCATGCTAGAATTGTTTTAATTGTAGTTGGTGAAAAGAACATGAACTTACTTCTTCAAGCAGTTCAATGTAATAACCTTGATCTTTAATATTTTTTTGTGGCAGAAAGCTGATTAAAGTATCAAACTCTATTAGTTAACCATGCCTGGATAGGAAGGTATACTGCTACAAACGCATTACAAATGCTTTAAAATGCATTTTCAAAATGCTGGTACATAGAATAATATGGGTTACAGTATATTAGTGACTGGGAATGTCTTGGGATTATTAAACATATATTTAAGTCACTGTATACTTTCTAAAAAATAAAGCTGTTTACTGGGGTTGCTTTCACATACCTGATAGGGGTGGAATATTAGGAAGCACTGCTGGTAATTCTTGCACAGATTCTGCACTGTCTTCATTAGGAAGTAGCGGTTTCCCAGGGTAAAACCCTATCTCCTGTTTAGTGTCCACATCTTTCATACGAACCTTAACATAATTGAAAAGAAATATTATCTTGTTTCAATTTTGTAACAAAACAGACTATTTTCTATTAGACATCCAATGATTTTTTACATTTTCTACATTTTTACCTATCTATTGGAAAATGTGAGATAAATTATAATATAGCTCAAGGCTTGTAATATTATTATTAAGCTTCTAATAAAAGAAAAAGATTAAAAAAAAACCCTCTAAATTGTTTGCTGCTCTATGAAATTAGAATTTTAATGCATCTCGATAAGATACTTCTCCCAAAAATGTAAAACACTATGCTTTCAGCTAAACAAGACATGACTCTTCCAATGCTAAGTGAATTTTCCAGTCTGCTATAGTTTTCTGGAAAAAAAAATAAAAATAAAAAAAAATAAACCAAAATGATAGGAAGTAAAAGACACAGTCTATAAAAATACAAATGTAAAAGTAAGACAATCTAGGTAAGATGTTTTTAGATTGTAAACTTGTTTTTTGAAACTTTGTTTGGATACAGCCAAAATGTTATGAAGATGTTAATTAAATTTAATTATAATAATAATACATCATGATAGATGGTACAGATGGTTACATTAAGAGCTGCTGGTGGCTGTGCTTTCGTCATCTACTGGGATTTAACACTGTGTGTAGTTACTGCTCATGGTTATACCTATGTCAGTCCAAACTGAGATCACATTGATATCAGTGAGAAATGAATACTATTGTTTTAAGAAACCTGAAAACTGTCTAATATACCAATTCAAGCTGACACTGACCCTAAATTCAAACTTATGTCTGTGTTTCACAAATTCTTTAATAATAAAATGAATAAAACTGTTAATATGCATGTATTAGAAAGCAAATACATGCATTGGAGTCCATACATTATAGACGTCAGCATTAAAAAGGCTATGGTTTCCCACCTTGCTATTTTTAATAAGTTTCTCTTCCTGCCTCTTGCACTTAGAATATAATATATATACCGGTATGCATCTGCCTGCTTATTTTAATATCACTAAAGGGTGAGGTCAACCTCCAAAGCCCGTACCATAATGTTTATGCTATATTTATTAATATGTATCCCTCCTCCAAAGCAAAAAAGTGCTTGCAGGGAATACAATATATTTAAGTTCACTTATTTGTGTCCATTGCTGTTTCAATTCATCAAAGAGGCTGACTAAAAGAGCTAAATGGCAATATACCTCTAGGTATAAATTAAGATTGATATTTTTTAGTGCATAAACAGAAATTATTTTTGAGCACCAGCTGGTGGCCATCAAACATTGCACACAAGCACATTACAAGAAAATTACTAATCACTTTCTTTGATTGGCAACTTTAGTACATATTGTATGCAAACTGCAGGTTTTCTTTTCGGTTCCAGGATATTGAAATAAATATGAGAAAATATATAAAATGGTGTATATATGTATGTACCCGTCCAATACCATGTATTCCATACCAATATATTTGGAGTAATATATAAAAAGTATTTTGCATGGACTTCAATGTATTTTAATGCATGGATATTAGAGCAAAAGCTCTAGTACCATACATTAGAAAAAAAGACGTTGTTCAGTTCTCCCCTGGCTACCTTTGCTGAAAGCAGGAAGCATAAGTACGGACAGGCCCAGTAGCAATCCCTTTGACGTGTTTGAAGCAGCTGCTAAACACATGTATGCCAGAGGAACATTCACTTTTGGGCAAGAAGCATGTGACTTATTGCTGCGACTCCCATTGTTTGCCAAGATAAGATCAGAACCCAAAGGGTTGGAATGGGATTCTGAAAAGTATGTAAAACAGGAATACTGAAGTATGGTTCCTGCTTTCAGTGTAAACAGCTAGGGAATGAGTTAAACGAGACAGAAGTCTCATTTTGTAAGTCCGGTCTGCATGCACCAGTTTTTATCCAGTAAAATGGACTGCATGGAGTACATGCAGAATCCATTTTTCTTTAGAAGGTTTAATAATACAGGACACTGGCTGAATGAGATGAATTAAAGTTAAAGTAAGAGATCCTTTCAACTTTCATAAATGATCCTAAGGAGGAACAACCACATGAATTAGGAGTTTAATCAGGTTCATGCTAGCTATAGGCAATAAGTACATACAGATTGTGTGCGTACACTATGTACTGTCACCGGGTGTTATTGGAAGGCATGGCTTAACTTTATCCTTGTAAAAAGAGAGGTTCAGGAACTCAGCTGCCTCACACAATGGCTTGGACGTATGCTACTGTAACAGTAATGGCCATATGTACCATACCCCAAACTATGATCAAAAACTGAAGAGAGTACAATGGGCCTCTCATTAACTCATGTTTTAACCAAAGTCCACAGGGGTTCTGATGATTTTGGGAATCTATAATGTATCATCCATGCATATGGTCCTTTGTAGATTGGTTTTGGGGTACTGAGATATATATCATCACCTACAGGAGTGCTTTGTTGCTCTACTTATCCTGCCTACATAATTTAATTTTTAAACACATCTAAAACTATTTTAAAAGTTGTGTTAATAAATCCCGTGGGCATACTGTATGCCTTAACACTTGCTAATGTTATTGTCAATTCTGTATATTGTCTTTTATTGTACAGTACATGCGTATCAAAGCATTATAAGATGTCCCACAATTAAGGTTATTTTCTAGTTGACATTGTGAAGGCAAAGATCATTGTCCTTCAGCATATATTAATATATTGTTCAGTAACTCCTGATCATTGAGATTCCCTGCATAATCTATACATTAGAGTCATAATCAGTTAACATGAGATGTACCTTCTGTAGCTGCAGTTTGGTCTCATACGTCAGATCCATAGATAGGAACGAGACCTTTATTATCGACCCAATGTTTCCAACATCCACCTGCCAGGAGTGATCACACGACAAATCGTTTTATAATTCAAAATTATATACAGGTGTCGAAGCCAATGAATTCAGTTGTGTATCTTAAATTTGTAAAATCAAATGCAGCAGGATAATACATTATGCAAACACAAAGGATTTATGTAAAATAAAACTTTAATGTTCTACTTAAAAATCTACCTAATACCTACCAGAAAGGGACTGTAGTCTAGGTTTTTTAATTTCAATAACGATGATTTCCCTGTTCTTCCGAATACAACAAAAGAAATGTCTACGTTTTCACCCTCTGGTTGTGTACCAAGAACTTGCATGATCCACTTTCCTTTTGTTGAAGCATTGAAGTGTTTTATAGTGTAGGGTTCCACAGTTAGCTCTGAGCCAAGAAAACAAATAATTAATTTTAATAGAATGCAATTAAGTACTTGAAAAACTGATGTGTTTGCAACATTTGTTAAAATGCCCCAAAATGTGTTAATTAAACACACTGCATATAAATAATTTAACTTTGTGTGGGTAAAACTGTTCATAAAATATGGATAAAACCACTTTTCACATATAGTCTTAACATATATAGGAACTCTCTGACGTTGACCTGGAGTCTCTGGGTGAACGACTTAAAGCTCTGGGTGGTCTGCAGTGGGAAGTTCCCAGGTATACGACTCTACCCATTTTTCTTCTTGCAGTACAACCTCTTCTTTGGGCCTTGTGTTCTTTCTTTGGTATAGCTTTACGCTTGTGTATAAATATCCTCACTAGCTAACTAGTCCCAAAGGTAGACCATCGTAAATATTCAAAACCTTCCAGCAAAGAAATACGACTCTTACTGGAATTGACAGATTTTTAATTCAAAGTGCTTTTATTAAATAATCTTTGGGCTACAAGCAGTCATTGCAAAATTTAAAGCAAAACATACATTCTAAAAAAAAAGAGTTCAATCTCTCTTTCTTATAACCTTTTCATGTTTGCTTATAACCACTAGCAGTAATAGCCCAAAATTGAATAGGTATATTCAAATATGATTCTATTTACAAACTGTATTAAGTTTATTTGAAACACTAGAGTTATGACCCATGTTTTGATTGTACCTTCTGACAAAGAGACACTTTTGTTCTAGGAGGTATGGTTCAGGGTTTTAGGAGCAGACGGAACACTAGGTAGACTATTTAGGTGACTTTTTAGGTTTTCTAATTTAGATCAAGTAAGGTTGCTCTGAAGACGAATAAGCGCAAGGGCACCATGACTAAGCTAGACAGCGACCATGAGGTGTTAAGTTATTAGTTGCAGGGAGGTGAGGTCCAAGTGAACTAGCTTGAGGGATGTAACAGGATTTAGAGAGACAGCTGGCCAGAAGCAAGTGTGAGGCTAGTGAAATGGTTATTGGGGCCTCTGAGCTGGTGACCTGCGGCTTGGGTGTCTGACCTAGTTTGAAGGGTACGAACACCTGGGAGTGCTGAACCATTTTTTCTTTTTTAACTAGTTTGGTTTGTATAAGAAAAGGAGGTAGCCATGTCATTTTAAACAGTATAAAGGTCTTTTACTTGTACTAATAACCTGTAAAGACATTTAGTGCTGTTTAAAATCAAAATTCTGGCTTTAGTAAAGTCAACGTTTTGGCTTTAGAATGACTAAGGGATTTTGGTCTGAAAGAGAGACTGCTCCTGCAAAAGAGAGACAATTCGGATCTGCTGACCCCCCCAAAAAATAAGTTTTGTATTCTTCTTACCTTTCAACATAATTATAGATTCTGTTAATCCTTTTTCATTGTCACAGATGATCCAGTCATTATGGATAAATGTGTAGTTGGTGAAAGAGAATTCCAGATCTTTAACAATAATCTTCTCCAGAAACCATTGATCTGTGTGAATATGCCAAAATGTAGTGAAAAAATATTATCTGAAACCTATACCGAGTTGCTTTTTAGTTCATACACGCATACTGTACATGCTGGGTCACACTTCCGGTACATTGATGTACAATAACACGTCTTTGATATGTAACATTATGATTAGTAGAAAGCTAAGTTACAGAAAACAGGATTTACAATATTAAATAGAAAAGCCTGAATTCTATGTACAGGAAAAAGACCTTTTTACAAAATGGAGCCTTTATGGTTTAATTCTCCTCTTCCTTGGTTGCCATGCAACACTCATTAGGCTAAATAACATTTATGAAGCACAGCTTTTTAAAAGTCAATACACTCACAAATGTATTGATATGACATATAGTGGAAAATAAATTAAAGTGACATGTTGGCGCATTCTGCAGGTGACAATGAAAAGTCTGAAAGATTAACATTTGGGGGTTTCCTGTTTTCCCTATCCGGATACCACTGTTTCCCACCTTACATTATTACAGCAGCACAGATTTCTTCCATCTGTAGATGTTAAAGTGGAAATTCATGGCTTCGGTAAGCCCAACCGTTTAAAGTCAAATCTACTTTTTTACTTTTTTAAAGTACTGATTTTGACATGATACTGTCAAAAGGGAAGTGCAGACTAGATTAAAGCTCCTCTTGGAGAGCCTACTGGAAGCCCCTCGAATCTAAGTAGAATAGAAGAAATGGCGTTGAATGATATGAAACGTAATAACAAAATTGTGATTCGTAACTCAGATAAAGGAGGCTCTATAGTTGTACAAAACAGGCAATACTATCTGGAAGAGGCGTGGAGGCAGCTGGATGATGTTCTGATTTCTGAGAGATTTAAAGGAAAGTAACTTGCAAGATTTAAAGCTGAATTGAAGTATCTAATTGATGATGGATTGGAAGCAGGTGTTTTTGATTAAAAAAAAGTAGCAGAATTTTTAATGGTAGAATATCCAATCAACCCTATTTTTTACAATCTGCTCAAGGTCCACCAGGCCGACCAATTGTATCTGGGACAGATGCTATACCTTACAAATGTAATACCTGAAATAACTACATTGATTACCTTTTTGTGGGTTGCAAAATGTAACCACAATCCTTTGCAGCTTCCCTAGGTGCACAGCTTTGATTTTAAAAACATCCACCTGGAATATAAACAAAACAATAAGACTAATTGGTACTATCATTCCCAGCAATAAACGGAGAACCTGTCAGATTATGAAAGGAAGATGGAGATCTATTATAGAATGACATCATAGCATTTTTTATTTTTTTTCAGGAAAGAAATTAGCGTATATTTCCCTTGGTTTTCTGCAGTGAAATTCATTACCTATACAATATTTACACCTCTATTTTTTGGCATAGGGTATTTAAAATACTAGTGTATTCCAATATATATAAATATATTATTATTTTTGTTTTATTGGAGCATTTACCTTCTTCTATATAATTATTTTCCATTATCTTTGCAGTAATTAAAACCTGAGGTTAAAGCTTTTAAATATTCAACTTACTTCCAATGAAACCTCTGCATATCTTATTGAGGTGCATATAATTGCTTAACTTTATTCCTGCAGAACTTTCTGAGTCTCTGACCTTCCATTTAACAAGACCTACTAATGATTGCCTTATTTTGGATCAACTTTAGAACTTTAGAAGTGGGTATGTGTGAAAGGTTGAACTTAATGGACCAAAGTCTTTTTTTCAATACTATACAATACTATTTGGGTTGTGGTGTCAATATCTTACTCTGTAGCAAATGAGAAAATAAACAGAACCAGTTAGAACTATTATGGCACATGCATGCTCAGATAAGCTGTTAGGGGCAAGGATGGCACAGGCAGACTGTCTGGGGACACTGAAAAGCTATTTGGGGACACAGACACGCTGTTGGGAACCAAGATGACACAGGTAAGCTGTTAAGGGACAAAGATGGGACAGACAGGCTGTTTGGAGGCACTGACAAGCTGTTTGGTGGCAAAGATGGCACAGACAAGCTGTTTGGGGTCCCTGGGAAGCTGTTCGGGGGAAAGACGGCACAGTGGAAACTGTTTGGGGCACACATGGCTCAGTCAAGCTCTTTTGGGACAAAGATGGCACAGACAAGCTTTTTGGGGTCCCCGGGAAGCTGTTTGGGGGAAAGACAGCACAGTGGAAACTGTTTGGGGCACACATGGCTCAGTCAAGCTCTTTTGGGACAAAGATGGAACAGACAAGCGGTTTGGGGCAAAATGGCACATGCAAGCTGTTTGGGGACAAAGATGGCAGTGATAAGCTGTTTGGGAGCAAAGGTGTCAATGTGGGACAAGTTGTTTGGTGAACTTGGGGGGGCATAGGGCACACATAGAGTAGATCAGCCGCTTGAGAGCTGCCCTGCAGTACAGTGTGGGCTACTTGGATTCTTATGCATTATGCAAGCTATGACTTGGCCTTGTCATTTTTTGCAAGTAAATTATATCACTTCATAAACTGATTGTATTTTAATGTATTCATATGGGAATGAGAACAGTTTTCAAACAGTTGAAATGTAAAAAGCCTACCTTAAAACATTTAAGCAAAGGAATTGGACCTGCCTTGTGTAGGTTTAAAGAGCAAAATCTAGAAAGCTATTGTTAAGAAAGCATTTATTTAACATTTGTCAACATTACAGCTGGAACATTTTATCATGAGCGCTGGCTATTTTGTAAGTATTTGTTATTTGTTTTTTTTGTCTCCTTTTTGTTCAATATGGAATTAGCATAGAACATAAAAGAGAAAAGCATGATTTTCTGTGGTATGTAGGATACATGGGTTATATGCAGGGATCCAGAGCACATAAACCTCAGCCATGTGGAAAAATAATCCAGAAAGGCAGGACCTTTTAGAAGGCAAAGTTGTTCATCACTTCCAATCTTAAAGGTTCTAAGAACAGATGGTGCTAAGCAAAATAGCACAAACTTCGGATTCACATAAATTTCATACGATGGGTCATTTAATTTATCCCCATGAATGCTCTCTCTAGGGACAGATTCCCAAACTGACTGGTTGCTCTACTGCCATAATTGGTAGCTCTCTGGGTCTTACCTGGAGTCTTTGGGTAAAATCATGTACCTCTTGATCTTTCTTTCTTTCTATTGGTGTGTGGTCATGCTTCTTCTCTGCCCACATTCTATATACTCCCTTCCTACGTCCTCTGTTCCCCAGCCAGTTATCTCTGTGGCTAGCAATGCTCTTAAGTAAAACCATTTCCTCAGAAGAGGAATAGCTCCTTGTAGACTGCCCCAGAAAACTCCCAATTGTGTATTTTGTAAACCAAAACCTGAGACTTCCAGATATGATCCTGGCTTAAGTTCTTAAAGAATGGGTATACAAAATGTGTATACCAAAGTATGGTGGTCTAAATGCTTTTGGACTGTGAAAAATGCCATTCCTTCCCACTAGATTCAACCAATAAAGGATGCATACAAATCTAATAGAGAGAACAGATGCAATATGTGCTTATCAGGTTCTTTAGACTATATATTAAATCTCCAAATTAATTGGGGTAAAGAAACAAATAACACAAATGTGCCCTTAATGCAAAATGATTTCTATCAGTGCAACCCAGGGGCAAAAAATACTTTTCATCAATCCCAGTCCTCCCTCAAATCCAGGGATAAGAGCCACTGATATCAGTATCAATAATTTTAATCTCAACATCAAATCAATAATAGAAACATAAACATACAAAATAACATAAGACTAACTGTAAAATGTTGTGTGCATAAAGGGTGTCAGCACCATATGTGAATCTAGAAAGGGTAGACTTTAATTGGAAAGCAACAACCCCATGTTCTCAATGCCTCATAAAAGTAGTGTTCTTGGAGCAAGTGTTTGTAATCAGACAAATGGTGGTGTAGGCGATAAAGATATTTATTTTATGCTGAGCAGGTTGTGTTTTGGCAGTTCTATCATGTTCTTTTGTTGAGAAAATCCGTTCTTAACATGCTTTCTTAAAGGAACATTGAAAGTTAAAATCCAAGTTTCATGGAAATGCATTTGAAAAAACTTTACGTAACTGCCAAGAATTGGGAAAAAAATATGTTTTTCATCAGGCCGAGCATTAAGGAAATGCTTGTTAATCCCTTACACTGTTAGCCTTGGTTTTCCCAGCTTGTGAGTTTTGTAGAGACACAAATACAGATATAAAATCACTTCCAGAGGTCCAACAACCTAGTGTCATATACCATCTCAGAATGAGTGAATGACAAATCACTAAACTAAATAAAGTGAGGGTACTTGTCTTAAAAAAGTTTGCACATACAGGATAAAAAAGGAAAGTAAGAGAGCATTTCACCTCTCACGACCTGAGCCTCAGCACTTTACGTGGAGCTTCAATATCTAAAGGGAGTATGTCATGTACATCTACAAAAGAGTCTTCGAGTGAGGGGGCTTTCTGTTGAATCAAGTAGACTGACAGGGATGGAAGTCCTATGCCCTGGGAACCATTGGTTATTTTTTATATTTATTTTGTACGTAACATACCAGACCTGCATTAAGACTCACAGTCTTCGTGACAAAATTGTAAGTCATGAATGTGCAAAACACCCTGTTACATGTTATTAAACAAAATATTTTTCACTACATTAAAATCTTTGTAGAGGACAGACCTGAGGACAATTACAATTCAATGTATTAATTATCCTAGCAGTACCACAAAATTCTAGGGGTACTGATACTGTCAACCTAAAACATTGTGAAAACCACAACAGATGTTAATTTGGAAACAAAATGGTTGTTTGAATGTATATGACTCCTTGGATAAGTATGAGATAACTAAGATGTCTCTGAAAAGTGAGGTTGTCATTATGAGGGTCTAAATTATTTACAAGCACTGTGGAACAGTCAACGAGGCTGTGTTAGATTTGGTACAGGAAACTATTATTATGTAAAAGATGTTCTGTTCAGCAGAACCTTGCATTAAACTTGTCAATAAGACTAAAGGAAAAAGGGAACCATTGTGGTCCTTTCAGTAGTGGAGCATATACTGCAGGAGAAGAAGGTAGCATTTAGGAACTATAAACAGACTCAGGAAGAAGATGAGAGCAAGCACAAAGCTAAGCTTAAAGAGATTAAGAAAGTCTGGGTGATCCCACTATGTGAAGCTTGGAGGAAAAAAGAGAGAAGATGTATTAGAAATGTTGAAATACATGAAGGGATGTCTGCTAGTGGGGTAGATAAGGAGGAATGGCCTCCTAGCAGACATTGTAAAGGCTAATACAGTGAAGTATGGGATAAGCATATGGCCCTCCTGAATCTAGGGTGATATCAATGACGGATTTAGCTTTGAGCTGCCTGGTAAGTGCATAACCAATATTGTGGTGAATCATCAATTTAATAGCATCTATCCAGACAACACTATATTTGTTTATAGCAATAAATGTAAATATCACAAAATGATTCATCTACTGTTTTGTTACCTGCTCTTTGCTGTCCTTTCTATGAGAGCCAGAGATATTTAAGAGTCGATTTCCAGTATCTCCATTTTCACCTTCTATGCAAATGTAAACTGTGCCATTTATACCTGTGTTCTTCATGTCTCTAGTGTGCAGATGAATGGCATATTCTACCACTGAAAGAAAAAGCAGAATCGTCTGTCGTTTAGGTAATAAACACATGTGATACCTTGTGCCTAGCCACCAACTGGGCTTCCTAAAATTTATCTAGCCTTCACTGGGGAGGGAGCGGACATTTTTGCGTCTTCCAAATCTCTGTAGTTTGGTCCCTTATATTTTTTGTGTGGTTCACACATCATCGCAAATTACTTCATATACTGAAGGTTTATATAGAGTGATGAATCAGAGGACAGCAGTGGAGCAAATGTAATTGATTTGTGTCATAAGGCGGAATGGATATCTGCTCTCTGGTCAAATACGTATCACTCAGGCAACAAATTGGCTGGTCTTAAATTTTGTCACCAAAAAATTACTGCTGTTGATTGTGTCTTTTTAACAATCATTGGAAATGGGAAAAACAACATAAAAATATATGTTACCAGGGAGAGGATCTTTGTTGGGATACATTGCAGGAATTTCTATGCAGTTTTCGTCGTTGGGCTTCAACCAGCAATCAGCCATCAACCACATTTCCTGATTAGTAACAGAGTGCTTCATATGGATCGAAGTCAAATGCCAAGCCTTCTTTAACTTAATATCTGACCATGAAACACGTATCTTGTAAAGAGAACCCACATTTTTAAGTTCTTCCTAAAAGAATGAAATGGAGTAAAATTAAAACTAAATTAAAACTCTGCCAAGGTACTATGATCGGTGGCGTAACTACAGGGGTCACAGTGGTTGCAACTGCGATGGTGCCTGCCTCTCTAGAGGGCCCAGGCAACCACTTGTTCCTGCCTCTCTCCATACCACTTCACAATAGTTCAGAGAGGGTCTGGTCCCGGTCAGAAGGGCCCTCTCTAATCAATTTTGAACCGACACGGAGAGAGAGACAGGAATGCAACAGGGTTATGTCACGTGACCCTGCGGTGAAACCGTTAGCAGCACACCGAAGTCCGAAATCTACTGAAGAGGTAAGGAGATGTGCGCAAGAGTATGTATGCTTGTATGCATGTGAGCATGCAGGTCTATGTATAAGTGTGTGTGAGCATGCATGTCTATGTATGAGTGTATGTGAGTATGAATGTGTAAGTATGATTAGTACGATTAGATGCACTTGGTCTAATGCCATTATGACATATTATATCTTTACAGGTGGGTCAAACGAGCTCTGCTATGCCAGGCATACCATGGTCTGTCCATGTGTAAACATTATAAAAGTGAGTCTTGTGTCACCATGAAAATAAGGAAGCGGAATTGATTGACATAAATAATGCTTACATTTCAATATTGGACACATACCGGTACTTTTAATTTTGATTCAATAGGCAATATATTTTACCTGTGTATTTCTTTAAAATTATGGTTTATGAAGGGCAAGAAACTACTCTGACATGCCTGGAGCCTTAGCATTCAGTATGTACACAATATAAATATACTTAAAACATTCAGAGACAAAAAGCTGCTAAAGTAAAGGTTGGTATTCGTATGTTTACTGCAAATGTATGTATGGCCACTAAAACAACTCCAAGGCTATAATTAATGCACATACTGTAGCTAGGCACATCTGTTAGCTGTCAGCTAGAAGTTATAAACTCCCATGGTACAGACACAGGGGACAGACACAGCCAAAACAGGGTGAGGAGAGATGAGGCTATTTCATTGGTTCAGTAAGGTGACTTGAAAGTACTTCGCTCTAATTCTCTACTACCGAATAAGCATTTTTTAAATAATTATTCACATTCACCATAGTTTTCACTTTGTCAGTTCTGCATTTGGCAAGAACAAATGCTATTAAGGACTACAACATTTTGCACAAAACATTTTGCACTCCTGGGCAATGATGCAACATCCCAGGTCTCACCCTGTTCTGGTCACAAAAGAAAACATAAAAGTGGATGCACTCAAAACAATCAAAAAAAGAAGAAAAATAAGGATTAGCAATTAAATTGATGGATGTTATTGTAATGTTATATAAGGATATAGTATATAAGGTAATCACATAGGATATATTTCATTAGGTGATTAATAGTAAACTTGAATCTACCAAATTAATTATAGAAATGCCGTGACGGACCCCCTTCCCTGCAGCTCCACAGATGGACAGATGGACAGAGGTAAAGGATGTTCCCGGGTGAAGAGGGCCCGAGGTGCCGTGACACTCTTTCACACTCTCGTTCACTCTCTCATGCTCTCTAAATGTTTCTCTGCTGACCTCTTCTGCTTCCGCATCTTCTTCTTCATCTTTTATCTTCTCCCTTCTCTTCTCTCTTCTATTTTTGATCTTCTATCTTCATCTGCGTCTCCACGAACATAACCAAGCAGAAACTTCCGCCAAAATGACAGGTTATGTCTGCGGTTATGCAGATGAAGATAGAACATTAAAGGTATCGGATTGAAAACAGAAGAGAGGGGAGAAGATAAAAAATAGAAGATTAAGAAGAAGGTATGGAAAGGAAGTGAGTGAACAAGTCTAGTGCCCACAGTATTATATTTGAAAAAAATCTCATCCACCTCCAAAACAGTGAGAACACCCAAAATCTAAAATAGTGACAATGTCCATAATCCCATCTAGTGCACAGTGTGATTTCTCACAAAAAGCAAAGCTAACTGGATGTCATCCCAGTCCATAAAAATGCAATATAATACAGTGGTCTCTCCTTCATTGATATAAAGGCAGCAATATCATTAGAATTTAAATGCCAAAAGTCCACACCATGGTCCTGATACTGGATGCCCCCAACACAATTGAGTCCAAAGCTGAACAAACTGCCTCTCCAGTAGGATCTCTGGTTCAATTTTAACTTGTCTCGTTGAGATTGGAAAGACTCTTTGGGATTTATTATAAGACACAGGTAAGAGTTTAAATACCTTCATCTGTATTATGTTTCCAACAATTTTTGCTTCTACTTCTTCTTTGCCTTTGTCCCCGTAAAAGACAATGTCAAAGTTGGCGAGGATTTCTGATCTGTCATATTCAGAACCAGTGATATCAATTATCCATAAGCCCCCTGACTGGGCAATTGGGTTAGGATTTGTAGATAATCTCCTGCCTTAAAATCAAGAAAGTGGCAAAAGATGAAATATAGGACAGAACAGGAAAAAAAATCTAAGGGTATTTATCTGTCATATTACAGGTTAAGGCAGCTTGAACTAATAGGTAACCATGGCAATAGTTTTGTAAAATTGCACTGAACAAAGCAATTTTTATTTGCTTGGAGAAAAATATTAACTTTAGCTAAACTTTTCCTTGTGTAGTTTCTAAGTTTATTGTCAGGCAGTTTGAATACTTTCACCTATGATATCATACTGCATACATTTTATATAAGAAGACTGCATCCGCACCCCTGTTCCTTAGTTGTAATTGCCCCCCTCCAAGGGTAGTTGCAGAAACATAATAAAATATTTTATTTATTGCATTTCTTACATTGTTGCTGAGATAGAAACAATGCATCAGGTATAGAAAAGTATAGACTGCTTGAGTACAAACTCAAAGATGGAAGTACAAATTTAGAGTCCAGCTAAGTAGACTAGTAATATAAGATATATCCGGAAGACAACAATATGTGCGATTCAGTCCTGACCAAAACACAAAGCAAAGAAAGCAAATAAAAGAATAGGATAAGAAAAGGATAATGTCAGAATTTAAACACTCTTCTAAGTCCATGTTAGCCTACATATATCCTGTTGGATATATATATATATATATATATATATATATATTGTATGTGAAGTTACAAGTAGGATAAAAATAGAAGCTTTAGTTAGCAGCCCAAGATGTTTAAATCAGAGCACCCCCACCTCAGCCCCTTCGCCTGCCCTCCCCTGGCAAAGTTACCAGCCTTGGAGTAAGTATCACCTGGAAAAATGGGGGATCATTGAAAGGTTAAAAAACATCAGAGATGCTGGAAAGCTGCATTGTGTTACAATGTTGTTTGTAGGGCGTATCAGTAGATAAGTAAATTGGTGATAAGGCTCTCCTATATTTACACTGCATTTCCAAGCTCCTTTCTGTCACCTTGTTCTAACATCAAGTAGAAAAGCAAAAGAAGCTAAGTGCGTATTAACAGATTCAAGTAATACCAATTGTGTAGAGTTTGCAGACCGTTTGGCACAACCCCAGATAGTTGTCTAGCCAGTTCCAAAATGGAAATATCCATTCAGTGCCAGAATCTTGCGACTCTTTTATCGTCACCATCTTCAGGTACATTCCTGCTCCATATCCTTCTCCATCATGTCCAAGAACCACTTTTTTAATTTGTCCCAAAGAAACAGCTTCCAAAAGGAAATAATCTATCTATATAACATATAAAAATACAGTTAATACAAAGTAAACTTTTTATTGTACCATTTAATTTTCTATGATTGGTTGCAACAAAATCTTACAATAATAATAATAATTAATACAATTTGTCTATATTATTGGGGAAATTCAACATTCTTCATAGCTGAATTTTTACCAGGAGTTATACCCTTCGCCTACACCTCGGACCAAAGGATGGAAAGCTTCTTGGCCCAAAATAATAGATTTCTGAATTGGTCATTCCCCTGTTCCCAAATCTCCCCAAGACAACAGGATGCTTTACATTACCTTTCCATTCTCCAGTGTTGGAAGAATTTTTAAGTGTGCTAACAAATACTTTTAATGCTGCTATGCAATAAACAATCCACATATCTTACAAGTCCATCTGCAGGGAATCTGGTGGAGTTTTGTCTTTGCTTGACACTTTGTTTGCATTAGTATGAAAATGAATAAAGCTAATAATCATCAGTTGGGATGATAAAAAAGGAAAAAGATTGTGGCTGATACCTTGCTTCGTGCAAATCTTTCTCCTGGTGGCAAAGAATGACGCAGTTTCCTCGCACCTGAGTCCCCTCGGTCTCCATAGACAGTGACATAAACATTAGCTGTGGTCTCTGCTCCCCAGTGATCACCAATATGAACAGAAACGATATACTCAATGACTGCAAAGAGATTAAAAGGATGGTTCAGAAAATTATAAAAATGTATGTGGTGATTTATATTTCATCTGTGTATGTGTTTAGAAGTGATACCCAATAAAACCTCACGTTGAACACCCTCCTATTAATATAAAACTCTCATGCCAAGATCTATTTTGTATATTAAACTACATCCCCAGAACCATCTATACACACATGTTTACTAGTTGAACAGAGCTGGTGCTAACTTTTTAGCATTTAGGAGGTCAGATTCTCAACATCCAATAAGTCATAAATATCAAGGTGTGGGGGTTAGGCATTAGGCATGCATAATTCTATACATCCTAGAGTGGGTCGAAGAAATGTTGTGGATTGGAAACGTCTCCAACCAGTATAAATTACCTCTCAGCACCAAGAAACTGAGTGGATAAAAGAAAAGCTAGCACTTGGTGTCTCTCGTCTAACTTGTTCTGGACCTGTAAATATCAATTGTTTTGATCCCAATTCATTTATTTTTTCTATTGTTTTATAACTTAATATTTTTGGTAAGATGATGGTTGTATGCAATCTGAAAGGCCCTGGGTATTCTCCTGTCACTCAACCTTTGCCAAGGGAGGAGGATATCATCTTGCCTCTTTATAGGTCATTGGTAAGACCTCACCTTGAATATGCGGTACAATTCTGGGCACCGGTCCTTAAAAAGGACATTATTGAATTAGAAAAAGTGCAAAGGAGGACTACGAAATTAATAAGGGGATTGGGAGATACTAGTTATGAAGAGAGACTAAAAAAGTTAGAATTATATACGCTAGAAAAACGGAGTCTCAGAGGGGATATAATAACATTATATAAATATATGCAGGGCCAATATAACGAGCTCTTCAGGGACCTGTTCATTAACAGAAATATACAAAGAACAAGAGGTCACCCTCTGAGACTGGAAGAGCGCAGGTTTCATAGACAACAAAGGAAGGGATTCTTCACAGTGAGGACAATTAAGGTATGGAATTCACTTCCAAAGGAGGTAGTGTTATCCAATACTTTGGATACCTTCAAAAGGGGCCTCGATATTTTCTTAGAAAGGCATGATATACAGGGATATAAATAGAATAATATTAATATTTTAGAGCTTCTCGATCCAAGGAGAAATCCGATTGCCTCTTGGAGTCAAGAAGGATTTTTTTCCCCTGATGGCAGAATTCGAAGTAGCTTAATTAGGGGTTTTTTTTGCCTTCTTTTGGATCAAGAATAGAAAGGTTAGGTAGAAGGGTTGAACTTGATGGACTTAAGTCTTTTTTCAACCTTATGAACTATATGAACTATATATATGTCCATGTAACTATTTTAACATCCAAACCCAAACACTGATTCTTCAGTAAGGAACAATGTCAAATGCCTTACTGAAATCTAGATGCTTTGACAAGATCTCTTTGCAGTAAATGTGTGCTGTTTGTGATCTTGTATGCCATTTACATCGAAATAGTCAACTATTGTTTCCTTTAACATGCTTTCCATTCCTCGCTCACTCTAACATTCTATCACGCTCTCTCTTAATTTCTCCCTACATTCTTTGCCGACCGCTTCCTTGTCCCTGTCTCCTTTCCTGCATCCCTGCTTCCTCTCTTGCATCTTCTTCTTCTTCTTTCTTCTGTCTTTTTCTTCATCCGCTTCTCCCTGTCTCTTCATTGTTTGTTCACGTTTAGGGGATGGGGGAGAGGGTGTACTTTATTATTCTGGGTGGCCAGAATAATAAAGACGGATTCACAAAGAGAAACATTCATGCACCTCTCTTTCTCCACGAACTTATCATTATTATCCTCTATGAAGTTCTGTGTGACTCCAAAACAGATTATTGAAAAGGTGACTTTGCTACTAAATGCAAAAGAGAAAGATGTGCCCTCACCACTGTTGTACCTATTGTAAAATATATCTTCTTCACATAACTATGCGGTATCTCCAGTATAACTACAGAGCAGAAAATTCATTTTTAGCAAGATTTTGAAGTACTTTTTCTTGAAAAAATATTAGTCCCAAACTTACCTGGTAAAGGTTCCTGCTGATTATTCACTATAGGGAATTCCTTGATAACTTCCTCTCCTTCTGTGTCCACAGAAAGCCAGCAGTCACAGTTAAAATATATTTCACTGTTACTTGTTGACTCTTCGACACGGACATGCCTTAAGTGCCATCCGGGTGAAATAGGCAAAGCAGAGCAGACAATTCGCATCTTGTATATGTCCCCAATATCCTTAAAGGACACCTACAAAACAAGCATGCAGTGCAAAAATGCACAAATATTTATTATAAAGTATATCAAGCATAATTATTTAACGTGTTCTGCTTTTCTGATACAGATATATACCACGATCTCAGGAAGTGACTGTAAAGATCATAAATTGTTGTTAGAGGCTTTTTGTTGCCATGCTAGGCTTAGTATGGAGTCTCTAAACAATAAAAGCTACACAATATTCATATGGTTCAATATATATATATATATATATATATATATATATATATATATATATAATATGTAGTGATGATATGTATAAATCATTACATAGCTCATCACCCAGAAAATCAATAAAAGTATAATCAATAGATGCTATAAAGCTATTAAACAATTGATAACATTAAAAATTATATTACATCATTTGAACAATGAAACAAACAATGTGTGCACTCTGGGCTATGTAAAATGTCTATAACTTTCTATTCGTTGTAAAAATAAACCTAAGGCAACACTTTACAGGAGTTTCAATAACTTTCAGAAGACATAAGACTGCAAACTATGCCACTCGACTAATTAGGACTAATTTGGTAGTTATCATCAGCTTTATAATATAGACACAAATGATTCAATAAAGGAACCTAATAGGCAGAAGCATTGCTAGGGGAAAACAAAGGTCACCACATATGGAAGATTAAGAATACATATGATGATGTGTCAAAAAGCGAGCATGAATGCACAGTATCTTTTCATCTTTGCACAGACATCTTTTCTTTTTTTGTCACTTGAAGACTTGTGATACGTCAGAAAGTGAAATGACTATGTTCCTCACTACTTACATTAAATTGATCCTCGGCCCCAGGAAGAAAGCACTCTGCGTCTGGACTTTGAGGCATTAGAGGAATCTCACCAGTTTTTCCTTCTGAGCCATAAAGCACAAAATAAACTTTCATATTTTTCAACTCTGATGAATCCTTTGCAGTTTTAACTTGGATGAGCCATCTTTTTTCTGTATGGAAAAAGCAAACTAAGCTTATTTGAACAGTGCATTAATGGCCTATGGTTAGATATGATAATTAATAATAATAATCAATTTACATTTTTTTTTACGGCAAAGCAAGTTATCATTTTCCTTTATTATTGTTATTGTTACTTTTAAGTTTTGGTTGTGTACATATGTGATTAGTTTTCCTTTTTGCACATTTGCTTATCTTATAGTATAATGATGGAATCACACATGTTTCCATTGGTATACTTTCATGTTTTACCCTATCATCACATTTAATTTAAAGATAAGCTCGTTATTAGGATTTTATATCTCACATATTGTGTGTTGTCAGTAATTTATGATTAAACAAATAACTAATTAGCCCCAAACTAGGCCTGTCTTACTTCCTTTTGGCTTTTACACATTTGTGTCATTTGTCTATACCAGGAAATACCAAGTTCTTTAGAGAGGCATGGGAAATTAAAATCAAATCTCCCCATGCCACCAGTAATGATTTATTCTCCAGAAAATATAGACAACCAACGATAATTTCATTTCAAGGTAAACATGACTTTCTCTATCAGTTATTAAAAATGAAATGTATGAATTAGCTTTGCTGAAGATGATGACCTGCTTTCCAACCGTAATAATCCTTAAATAGTAGCAGGCGTTTCACAGCACCACGCTCTTGTTCTTTCTGCTGAATGAGGGTAAAGATGTTTGGGTCAGAAATCTTGGTGATGTTGCCAAACCTATGTTTTCCAGGGGTCCTCACTGGTCCAAAATCTGCTCTTTTGGGGAAAATCTTGCTTCAGCCTTATCTAGTAGCAATCCACATTCTATGGGTCTTTTATAGATTAATGGTCTTTTCTTACTTTAAATTTTTATTTTTGTTATTTTCATAATACGTACAAATAAATTAAGCATTAAATAGACAAGTACAACAAAAAATGAAGACAAAATAACGGTTGAAAAGTCTAAATATCATCCTAAGATGTAAGTTATATAATACATCATATGATAATAAAAGAGAAAAAAATAAATAAATAATAAAAAAAAAAAGCCGGGGGTATGTGTTGATTCTTATATTACTCTTATGTTATTTAATTTAGTAATCCAGTCCTCATATATAGTTGTTTTTCTTTTCTGTTGTAAACTACTCCATTGCAAGCCTTTCTCCATCTGTAATTGAAATAAGACTTGATTCCTTAATTGTAGATATAGAAATGGTTTGCTTTCTTTCCAGTTTCTTGCTATCACTACTTTCGTAGCTGCCAATATATGAATAATTATTATTTTTATTTTTAAAGATAATCCGGATGGAAATACATGAAGCAAAGCCATTTCTAAAGTTTTATTAATCTTAATATTACTTATTTTTTCTAAAAGCTCAAAGGCATACCTCCAAAGAGGCCTTACTTTTATACACGTCCACCATATATGTTTATAGTCTCCCCGTTCCTGATTACAACGCCAACATCTGTCTGAAGAACTTGGAAACATAGATTTTATTTTTGTCGGTGTTAAATACCATTGATTAATTAATTTGAAATAATTCTCTCTAATTGTTATAGAATGAATTAGATTATAAGTATTATTTATTGCTTTATACCAATCTATTTCTGTAATTTGTTTCGTTGTGTCTCTGTTCCATTTTGTTATAATTGGTGTTATTTGGATCTCGTCCATTTTATTGATTATTTCAAATGATTTAGACAATGCTTTTTTTATTTCTTGTTTATTAAACACCTTTTGAAGTTTACAATGAAGTTCCTCATCCTATTTATATCTAGCTTGTAGTATAAAGGATTTTATTCTCAAATAGGTGAATATTTCTGAAGTAGGTATATTAAACTCCCTATGTATTTGGTCGAACGATTTTATGTTATCTTTAGACAAAATTTCTTTTAATTCTTCAATTCCCGCATTTTTCCAAATACTTAAATTTATGTTGGAAATAATAAGTTCTATGGTATCCAGTTTCGTGTTGTCTAAAACCTTATTAATTAAATTCAATTTTTTCTTAATCTTTTTCCATTCTTGCAAAGTATCTTTTATTATAGTATTATTTATATATTTTGCCTCTAATTTTATCTGATATTGCCACATAATTGTGGGTAAATTAATCTTAACCATAGATCTTTCTATTTTAAACCATGGTTGGTTATTATTTATTCGACATTGTAAATTATATATATGTAGTAACATGCATGCATCATATGTACTTTTAACTCTAGGGTAATTCAATCCGCCTCTATTTATTTTTCTTGCCAACTTTTTTATACTAATTCTCATTTTTCTTCCATTATTAATGAATTTATTAAAGCTAGTTTGTAGCATAGTAATCCAAGAGCTTGGTATTTTTAATGGGATATGTCTAAAAAAATAGATCCATTTTGGAAGAATATATGCGTTAATCACATTTATTCTACCTACCCAAGATAATTCTGTGTTTCGCCATTCTTTCAAAAGGTAATTTGTTTCTTTTAATAGAGGTAAAAAATTCCGTTCGATTATATCTTCTACTTTTGATGTTATTTTTAACCCCAAATAATTAAGATCTTGCTGTTTCCAACTGAATTTAAATTCTTGTTGTATTATTTGTTTAGAATGAAATGATATATTTATTGGAAGAATTTCCGATTTTTCTATATTCAGCTTATAATTTGAAATATTTGAATATTTCTTAATCGTTTCCATCAGGGCTCTGATCGATTTCTCCGGGTCTTCTATAGTTATCAGAATATCATCTGCATATAAACATATTTTAAATTCTTCCTGTTGGAAGTGAAAACCTTTTATCTCATCATTTTTACGTATGGAGATTGCTAAGATCTCCATGGTCATTATGTATAGTAAAGGAGAAAGGGGGCAGCCCTGTCGAGTTCCATTTGCCAAGTGGAACCAATCTGCTTTAATATTTTGGCCAATTGTCCTCGCCGTAGAATTGAAGTATAAAAGATTTAATTGCAGATTAATGGTCTTTTCACTGGACATCAGATGAGTATTATAGCTGACAGCATAGTCTGAAGATGTGTCCGCATCACCATGCGATGTTCCATTATATGTTTTTCAATTGATTACTGTATGAAGTTCACAAGAAGTCTTCCAGAGTTCTTTCCATCATTTAAACATCAGAATAGAGATCAGACCAGATTCATTTTTAGCAAAGGGCCCAGTATAATATTTTATATTCCTTTTATCATAAGGTTTATTTCCTAGTCTCTTCGAATAGGTGCCAGACTTCTTTTCACTTGGGCAGAAATCACTTGGGATTCATGTATATCTTTATTATACCTAGTACACAGGTTTCAATTTTAAAGAATTCACCGTATTATGATATTCCCTTCAAACTGGGGGGAGAAATTAGAGTCTCCATTTATTTCAGATATTTGTAAAGTATAAAGTGGATATAAAGGCAAAAAAGGTGATCACTGTTAACCTTGTTTGCAAACGAATACCAAGAATCGCTTGCAGTGGAGGTAGAATTTCGGTGGGAAAATCTTCGGTCTTCTAGCTTGTCTGGTGGATGTAGATGAGTGTTTAATAATGCCTCCGCTATTAGATATTCTTAAGGAAAGGCATCCATGTTCTTGTTGTTCGTCAGAGTAGATTTCCTATTATTTTCTGCCTTTTAGTGTAATGGAAGAGCGAAGAGATGGTTGTTTTGAACATAGAGAAGGTAAATTATTACTTGTTCTAAAAGTAAATGCTGGTTCTTTATGTGAGTTGGACAGAGTATGTGGATTTTTTATAGAATCTTCATTGAAAAAACCCTGATTCATGACCAAAAAAAATGTTGCATCTCTATTACAGAAAAAAAGGAGATTGAAAACCACAGTCTAAAAAATAATATAAATCCTTACATTAATGGTATTTTCACTCACACAGACTGTTCTTGGTGGATGAGCTATAGATGAGCTATATATGGCCTTCAATGAATTCATCTAAAGGAGGATTTGTTTTAGGGATTTATTTCCAAACACCTTGTAGTACCAAATCTTCTGGTGGACGGCTATTAACAAAAGTAACTTTTTTCTGTATAATATAGAACTAGCATATTACAAATCAGATGAATAAGGAGACAACATATAAACATACAAAGGGGCATAGTATGTTTTCTCCAGAATGAAAAGCCTTCAATTACGTATTGGAACAGAAGTCTCCTCTGGGACTTATATGAACCTATTTTCTTAAGCAGACGATGAAACGTTTCCTGACAAGACATGTCTTTCATTTGCATACATTCAAATGAGACATCTGTAAGTAAACCTTAAAGTAGTTTCTGCAAGTTGCCAAATTCTTTGAATATTTGAATCTTTTCTTTAAACAGACGACACCAATACTCCGGTCATATCATAGCTTTTGAGCTTTAGTTACATGTTCTTTCAAATTCTTCTAAATCCTGCTTTCATGGTTGACTGTTGAACATCTACCACAAATCATATTAATAATAATAATAATAATAATAATTATTATTATTATTATTATTATTATTATTATTATTATTATAAAACATTCTCAAAATTTGAAAAAGGCAATATAACATTATGGTCATTGATTAGAGTATTTTTTTATCTGCTGACCTTCCATTCTGATTTTCAAAAAATAATATTTTATAGTTTGTAAATAATATGAATTGTTTTATTAATGTAAAGGTATGCTTTGCTAATTTTAAGCCCACTGAATAAAGGACTTATCCTTGCATCATGAGAAGTGCTCTAGTGCTGAAATGTGGCACCCGTTTTGCAGTATTTAGTGATGATCTTACCTTCATTTGCTCCTTGTTCTGACTTCTGCTGTTCTGTGAATTAAATTTATCAAAACATTAATCAGCTTGCTGATTCACTAATCAAATATATAGAAAACCAGTGTTACTACACACACTATTACATACCATTAATACATCCAAAAGCCTTTGTGTATGAACATATAAATAAAAAATACACAAACATATGGATTATCATCAACGGAACACAGGGACTTGGGAGCAATTATTTCTTAAAGGTAAGTAGGCGCTGCAATAAAGCATCAGAAAAAGTGTTGGGTTGTATGGATAGAGAGATTAGTAGCAGGATGAGGGAGGTGGTTCTGCCATTTCATAGATCTGTGGTCAGACCTCACCAAGAGTCGTGTGTACAGTTCTGGAGACCACATCTCCATAAAGATATTATAACGCATTGGCAAGAGTTCAGAAGAGGGTTACCAAAATGGTAAATGGTTTGCAGGATTCAAATTTCAGGGAAGAATAAGGGGTCTCAATGTGTATAACTTGGAGCAGAGAAAAGAGAGAGGGACTTAACCATTAACAAAAGGGAAGTTTAGAATAAGAAGCCACAATCTTAAACTAGAGTGTCATGGGTTCATATTTAATGTAAGGGTGGTAGATTAAGGATCAGCCTCTCATCATTGGTAGAGGCTAATATTGTGAAGGAGATTTAAACATGTAAGGGATAGGCATCAATATATATATTAAATCTAAGACAAGATCAAGGTCTGATTAAGGTCTGAGTCTCCTTTTGCCCAGGAAAAATGGGCAGACTAGGTGGGCCTAATGGTTCTTATCCGTCGTTGTTTCACATTTTCTATCATTTTGAAATTGAGCATGTCTATTTTGACTGTTAGGAAATACTTTTAACAAACAGTTTTAATGTTGTAGACCTATACCAAATTTAGACTTTTACTCACCACAGGGAAATAGTTCCATTTCTGTTTTTCCATTTTCTTGGTTCTCATGAAGCAGTCTACAAAACACTTTATACATCATACACTTTGCATAACAATTTTTGCAAATTTTGATTCAACAGGCGTCAACAGGGGAGACAAATATAACAAATAAGATCTTTGAGTAACACAGTTTTATAGTGTCTTTTCTGTCTAGGCCCTTTTCTCACCTTTTGATTTCTTGTTTAATGCTGATTTGCATATCCCTAGTAGATAACTTAAATTAAATAGCATATCCAATCCAAAAGGACTTGTGTCTTAAAATCAGAGCATATTTAGTCAACCTCTAGTGTTTTAACTCCTGATGAATGATGACTCCCATGATCCTCTGAACTGCTGCAATAATTTAAAGGCAGGTCATGAAGAGTAGGTCTAACATGAGTTGCCCTCTTGTTACAAGTAACTGCAACTGTATACCCAGGGCCGGCCGAAGACTTAACGCCGCCTGGGGCGAAGTTTAAAACGCCGCCCCCCCCCGCAGACGCCGGGGGGGGGGCGGCATTTTAAACTTCGCCTACGCCATAATCTACGACCCCCCCCATTATAGGGCCGGCCCTGTGTATACCCCACTAACATTTCAGGTGTTAAAATCGATACACCTGTGTTGGGATGTGTGGCTTTCCCAACTAGCTTATTTTCAGCACAGGTGGTCACATGAAGGTCCCTGCAGCAATATCATAGACCTCCAGTGATTCTACAGATGCCTGGGAGAAATCTCCCCAGCTAGACCATGATCCCCAGTGCCCACTAAAGCTAGACCCTAAAACCTGAACTGTTGGAGATATATGATTGGCATAGAAATTATTATAGCAGTGTGTTTAAGCAGTTACCTACGCACAATAATTTTGTATTTTAACCAAATTTTTCACTTGAAAATCTCAAACAGTTCATAGTGCTGAATCCTGGAACAAAACATCTGTTACAGTGTAGAATTGTAATGCATTTCAATTCACTTGAATAGAAAACTATTGGTATCATATATATCCTTTGTTATTTGCTTTATTTATATTTTATAACTTTCTCTAATATATGCAATACTACCATGGCAAATATGACAACTGTTCAGTTGTTCTTTCCTAGAAGTGAAAATCAGCACAATATAATTTGATGTTTTCATCCTTCATCACTCAATGTCCCTCGTTTTGCTTCAGGCAGAAAAATGATGCAATTGTTTCTGTTCTGGAATTAAAGTCTTCAGCCTATTGCTGAATAAATTCTTTGTGACAAGAAAGTTTCACATTGATCACCACTAACTTCATTAAGTCTGCGTCTCTCATGATGCGTCTCACAAACTTTGACAACCAATAAACAACCTCTTTTAGATGACCATTTAACTTATAAATTCAATTCACTGGCTTCCAAACTGACTTCTGATGCACATGTCTAACATGAGTGCTGCTGACATTAAGTAATGTATTATTGTAGAATTGCAAGCAACACATTATTTTTGCATGCTTGTGAAAAATCTGGAACCATGATGGCACACGAGAGTCTACGGGGAAAACAACTGAACTTTTCAAAATAATTGGATTTACTGAGTGGTGTTCATGCTCAAAAGACTAAAATAATCCATACACAAGACTTGCTTCTCTGATGTCTCTGAAGAATTATGGTATATAGTACTTTTTATTAAGCTTTGAAAGCTGGGGGCAATATCCTTCCCTCTACAACCAAGAAACCAGGAAACTTAAAATACCTAAATACTATAATACAGAGGAGACTAAAATAGGGACAGTTGGTTAAGAGCAGAGTTGTGTGCCAGTAAAGGTATTAAATACATTTTTAACATACTGAACATAGAGCTAATTCATACCAGCAGAAAATTTTTAGGTAAAATCCAATTCTTTCAAAATATAAGCTTTGACAAGGGCTTGTATATCTATATCCTCTATATCTCTATTCTAAAACATATTGCGTTCAATGAAACCTACTGCATCTTGCTGTATGAGTTTAGTGTGAGTCTGGTGTGCCAGATATACTGTATGTTGGAATTGCTGTACGTCTTGTGCTCTTGGCTAAGCTTTACCCATGGTCTCTGGAAATGATGGATAGACATTAAGATGGTTACCTGTTGCATGGAAAAAGGACTTTGTGATCACTTTCACTCTCTGTATAATGAACTATTATCTTTTCCAAGAGCCAGCCATCCCCTAAATGGAGAAAGGAGAGCAAATTTCTTGATAGTGCTTAAGTTTGTTATCACATTTCTTGGCAATCTATACTAGTTTTTTTATGTTTGTACGTGATTATATATTATATATAATGAGACAGTTATGGAAAATAAACTAGGTAAGTAAAGGAAGAACAAAGTAACAAGAAAATATATAAATTAGATATACTTATGTCAATATGTGCATGTCTAAAATCCTGCTTTGACTTCATAAAAGTACAAAGTTTCTAATAGTAGATGGAGAATTCAAGGCAGAGGCAAGTAGATGAGGATAGAACTGTGTCTTTTTTATTTATTACCCAAGTGCTACCTTATTTATTTTTGGCTGTAACTTTACACATATCTGAGAGCAGATTAGAGGGTTGGGATTATATTTATATCATGTATCAGGGAAGCACCTATCCTGCACTGATAAGATCTAATCAATACGCATGTAGGTGTTCCTCTGGCTTATTGAACCATGTGGTATATATCATTTACCTTAAGAAGAGCCACAAAACGCTGATTTATCTAATGCACGTTCTTATGATATCTTGTGCTGAAAGAATGACCATTTTGCTGAAATAACAATTTTACCATGAATACAATACCTTGTTCAAGTCCATCTTGACTAATCTGTATTTTCTGAAGGAATCCCAGAGAAATTGCTTGAATGCGAAATATATCAACCTACACAAAATATTACAAAAACAATTATCCTGAGCACTTTTGTAAAATGTGAACAAGCGCCCCAGAGCTGTAGCGGATGAAAATATTATAAATTTAGACACACTGAAAGAAGATAATTCAAATCTAGAAGATTACAGTAACTACAACATATTTGTCCAGAGAAAAGTAATGATGTCTGAATCGTTGCAGACTAACCAACCTTCTCTTTTCTTCCTTTTGTCAATCCATTCTAAATACTTCTGCCACATGTACTTGCTATCTCATCATTATCCATCTGCTGTCTCTATATAGCATCAAGAATCTACCTATTCCTGACCTTCTGTCTCACTTCTCCTCAACCTCCTAATAGTCTGTAAGTTGACAAGAACAGGGCTTCTTCATCTGTTTGTTATATTGTTTACTTTATGGAAACTTTTATTTTTAGTCGTCGCACTAGCACTATGAAAAAAGACAGAGAAGAAGAAGAAGAATTTGTGTTATTTGGTAATGCAAAACACAATTTTGTATAATTATTGGTGGGACAGAAATAATATGTATACCTAAAGTATGGTTTGATCATTATGTCCTCTTTTCAAATGTTTAGATATTACTGGTTTGTCTCGTTGAATAGCAGATAACAAGAGACAAAAATGCTACCTGTGGTTTAGTTATATTTTTGAATAGGGGACATGGGTCACTTCTCAGCCACCTACTCCTACAAAAAGAAGCAGTCCTAGTCATTCACTGTACAAGTGTAGCCTTAAAATATCCCTTTCCACAGGTAACTGACACCCTGCAAGGGAAAGTGGGACTATGCACGTGAGGTGACATTTGTCAGTCTGTACTAACCACTTGTAAACATTACTAAGAGTCTATTCAATAAACTGCGAGTGCATGCGAGTTGGATGACCATGTGAGTTCTATCACAACTGCAAGAGTCGAGTGGATGCAAGGTAAACAAAAATCAAGCAGCTCACATCGGATCGGATGGGGTTAGGGGGAGTGCCTGGTGAGTAGAGTTAACCCTTAATGCAATTAATCACATGATTTATTAAGGAACATACCTCTCTGTTAAAAATATGATCTTATAAAATGTTTAATACTTTACTAGTTATTTTTTATGATAATGTTTATGAAGGGAAAAATGGAAACGAGTTGACAAACAGAACATAAGTATTTTTTTGTTTATTTTCAGATATGCTTGGATTACAGTCATGGGTTAAGGTGAGTTAAAGAGGCTTTTGTAATCTATGCAAGGAACCTGCCACTGCTGCAGTGTGAGTGATTGTGGATATCTTTCATGACTTTTTCAAAAAATCATTTTGCTATCCAAGAAAGAAATTAAGGTGGTGTGAAGGGCTGCTCAGTGGTGCTTGCTGCTACTTGCATCATTTAATAAAATGTTGGTGGTTTAAAGCACTAGTCCAAAACTATACAAATCATTAAGACAGTAAGAGAGGAAAGAATATCTGGTACCTGTCCTTTCTGAAACTTGATGGTTTGATTTTGGGATTTATGGAGCTTTCTTTTTCCAGAATCTCCCCTTGTTCCAAAAAGCTTGATAAACACAGTTGATTCACTGCCAGCACTGGAAACAGATCCTGTGTATACATGAATCTCATAATCCACAACTATAATACAAAAAAAAGAGAAAACAGAAAAATAAAATTACCAGATGATGAACATAGTCTAAAGCCGAAAAATACAAATACCTTAAAATGCGTGAACAGGAGCATTTGTGACAATTATATCCTCTTCTCTTCGTAAGAGATAGGATGATTGATCCAGACATTAAGGTTTTAAATGTTCTAGCAACTCAGGTTGTTTGTACTAAAAAATGATAACTGAATCCTTGGCAGCATGCATGTTTGTTTCAGGCAGCAATTGAATGGAGGCATGTGGATAACACTACAGAATTTCAGACAAAGCTGGTGTTCAAGGTGTATAAATCATGTAAATGTTTGGATGATCTGATGTTATCAACATCCGATCATCCAAACATTCATTCTAAACATCCTATCAGGATATGCATTCTTCAAATAACTGGGAAGTAAAAAAAACACTAGTAGAGTGCCTTGCTTATTCATCCAACTATACAATTGGGTAATTTAACATCTATGACCCTACAAACCACTGACGGTGTCACAAAATAGCTTAACTCATAGGAAATATGCTACCACTTCAATATTGTAAACATAACTGAGGGCTAATTAAAAATTATTTTTGGTTAGTTACATACGCGGCAATGCATGGTTTCCAACTGCTGGCACAGCAAGTTCTATCCATGTGGCTCCATCATCCTTTTCCTCTCCAAGCCATCGGTTCACAGGTAAATAAAAGTCTTCATTTGATGAAAGGTTTTGAAGTCTTATTGACTCCAAATACCATTCACTATTTTCTCCCGAATTGTCATGCCCAATGCGTATTTTATAGGGTTTACCAAGATGCTTTAAATTAACCTATTGAAAAAATAAACAGGCTGGTTACATAAAATCATTATATTCTTCGAGGTACCTTTATGTGGATTTGGTCATCACTGTGCATAGCTGTACTGAAAACTTGCACAATTGTGTCATTTTCACACTTCAGTCAGTGCAACATGGGGTGCAGCATATAGGTACGAGAAGAGCTATATTTGTCATTATGAATTGTAGATATTTAAGATATTCTTGAGGTTAATTTCTTCTCCTTAACTGTACATTGAAGAAGGTTTGCAAAATATCTCTCACCTTGGCTACAGGAGACACACATTAGGCAGAGTGGATCATGTGTGTTAAATTGTATCCATGCATGTTTTTATGTCAATACCTAACATATTTTTATTATATGAGCTAAGATAAAATGAAATCACTAACTCGTTTACACATTAAGTGGTCTACCCCGGAGGAAAGGATGACATGCCACTGCATTTGGGAGATTATGCTGATGATAAATTATACAAGGCCAACTCACTATGGCCGATCCTTTATAATGAATAGTTAAGTCAGCGACATGAAATGTTCACAACAGGTCACTGTTTATTGAATAATCCTTATTGTTTATTGTAGAAAATTATACTGGCTATTTTCACATGATTTACATAAATGTTATAGCTCTGATAGGCTAGGTGGCGATTACACATCAGCAAAAGGTGAGATGAGTTTATTTTAAAGCCAAAACTTGCATAATTTAGCAAATAACTTACATACAACATATTCATAACAGCAAATGGTAGCATTAGAAAAATACTTTGTTTCGTTACAAGAATTCCAAGTGAACTCAAGGGAGTAATTCAGTCCAGTTGTCCTGTGATAGTTAAACACAGCAACACAGGACTGTCTGAGAGACTTGTTTGTCCTTTCAGTAAGACTGTGATATTAGAGACAAATTGATAGCTCAGGCAGAACTTGATGTAAGATAAAATTTCCCTTAATGAAAATGTCTGGGAGTTCACAGGCTGTAGGTAACATCTCGAGTAGAATAGAAACGTTCTTGTCACGAAAATTGATCAACCACAGCCTACATAATAGCCACTTTTTTAGATGGATAGTGAGCTACAACAAAATCCATTACCAAAATGCAAGAAAACACAGAATCTCTAACGTACTTGCCGTTCTAGGTATGTCTTGTTTTATCAGAAGGCGCTGTGAATAATGCACATCTGACGCACTTAGAGTCATGCCCCTATGTAACATATTTAGAAGAGCAGATCATGGCTCTAACCCGAAGGAAACTCTATTGGGAAGGTTCCAAAATCCTTGGATCTTTCTTTTGCCTGGTGAGAATAATGACTAAAGACACTTTCTCTGAAATAAATCTAAAGACAGCAAATGAAACTACCTCCTTATTTGATAACAATCATTAGTAGATAAATGAGTTATATCTTCTGATCTTGGAGATCAGAGTTAAAATTAGATACTCTAAAAATTATATTCCCCTTTTTATTAAGCTTAATGATGTTGTTAAGCCCCGTGGAACATTTATTAAACAGTGTGTTACGGTGCTCCAGCCCACTACAATTTAGAACGTATGATTGTTCCATATCCATACTTTTAGTCCAGCCAACATATGTCATATTGTACTTTTAATAATCCTGTAACCTCAAATATAAAGAGAGATAATTAAATTAAGTTGTAATGCTCCTGTCGTTCAAGACCATAAGGCAGTTGCATATGATAGACATCATGGCAAATAAAATAAAATATTGATGAGGTACTGTGATGTCGATCAATGAAGAAACGTTGAATGCTTTGCCATATCCCCGGTTGCTGGTCAAGAAGTCTTCCCCTCCCTTTCCATATGAAACATGTGACCCCTTATCTGTGAACTGTACCTGAAGACCCTGAATGTCATATTCTTGTTCAACATTCTCAAAGTCCCACAGTGATGAGCTGATCATTTTTACTTTAAAGTCCAAAGCAGACAATTTATTTGGTTTCTACCACCATTACAACAGAATTTAAAATTTAATATTTATTACATTTTATTTATAGAACAACATCAGATTCTGTAGTACTATGTATTAGCTAATTTATGATGTACCCAGGTATACCCATGACCGTTAACACAGCAGAAAAGGTTAATCTATACAGCACTGTCAAGTATCATTCAGAATAAAATCCCTATTCTTATATAAACAACCTAGTTTGTCTGAATCAGCCTTGTAATTATATTATTACATTTCAATATAGCTACTTATATTTCTGATTACAGACCAAATCTTTTAGGCCTATTCACTAAGAAGTCGAGTGGTCAGTCAAGCTAAGGGTTAACCTCAACTGACCAGACACTCCTTACATTCTAATACTCACAAAGCAACTAAAAAATTCACTAATAATTGTCGCAAAATTCTCAGTATTTTTTTTTTATAGGAGTCCTTTTATTATGATGATGGGAGGGTTAAATAATATAAAAAACATATGGCAGGCACAGACCCTAATGTAAAATAAGTAAGATGAATTACCATTCAATTACCATACAACCTCATCCCATGCAACCCATGCAACCATCCCTGCCCCCTGATATGGAATTGATTAAGTTAACTGAAAGATTGATAGGGGAATGACACCCACCCGAGCACCATTTTGGTGCATTTAAAGGCCCATACAGCATTGATCTACAAAGCCAGTCCTCAATAGTTAGTTCAAGGAAAGGAGGAGTTTTTAAAAAAAAAAAAAAAAAAAAAACGAAAAAGAAAGAACGCATTTTAACTCAATTGAGTTTTCGGTGAGTAAATGCAAGTTCGGGAATCTAAGAGGCAATCGGCCAGGCAATGAACACATTAGTAGCTGAAGTAGCCAGATATGGTGTCACCCCGTATACCCACAGTCCAAAGATACGTAGTCGAGAAATAGGCATTAGGTCATTTGAACAAAAGCAGGTTGAGCTGTATCAAGTTCAAGACCTAGTCTGGAGGTCAATATACAAATTACACAGGCAGATAGTAAAGCAAGCACTCATAGAAGTAAACTAGTATAAGAAAGAGAATGTGATACAGGGATCAGGATAACAAGAACACCAGGCTGGTACAGCGAGTCGCTAAACACCTGAGTATCTTTAGAAAGGTGCCGGTTATTTAAATAGGCAAAGTCCAGTCCATAACATTAATAGACTGTGGTCTCTTTAGGTGTGGCTCCTGGGGCAAAGCTGTCTGCTCTGCTACCATTCGCCATTAACCACTGGAAGAATTTTAAGCAGTGGGTGTGTGGGAGGGGAGGGCAGGTACCTTCTGGTCCAGGTTGCAGGTAAAACCAAATGGCCCATCAACCCTTTTCGCCTTAGATAACAAGCAGATGCACTGACACACATATTTAGATGCCCACAAATTCACACACACATAAACACATAAACACAAGCTACCACATACATGCTAACACACATACACTCACTCTAACACATACATACTGTACTTACACTAGCACACACTCTAACACTCATGCTAACACATACACATTCATGCTAACACACACAGACACTCACTCTAACATGCATACATACTCACTCCCTCCTTCCCAACTCCCTTCCCCTCTGCATTACTCTCTTACCTCCTTACCCTTTACCACTTTACCATGCTTCTTTCTAGCCTTTATGCGGGCCACTTTTACATTGTGCTACGTCACTCACTTCTGCCTTGGGCGAGTCCAATTCAGATCGACAATTGCCCCTTGCCCGCATGGCCAGCCCGCAGCTGGTGTGCCGTCACCTGCTGCACCGGTAAGTATTTATCTTCAATTGATATTGTGTTTAGTACGGAGTCCTTGCCAACACATTCCTAACTAAAAACAGCATTGTAAACATTTATCCAAGCTTTGTTGAATGCCTAAACCTTTGCCTCATGTTTACTGTTTGCCAGGAACACTTAATTGCCATATTGCACAACACCGTAATGGCACTAACCAGATGTTACCATAGAAACCACGTTCCATAACACCGTCTGTGTTTCTTATGCAATTCAGAAAATAATAAAATGATGGATCTGTTAATGTGTATTTGCTTAACATAGAACAAAGTAAAACGGATGTTTTATCTAAGTGGGAAAGCTTGTTTCTTGTGAAATGTGTGATGCTTTTTAACACAGAAATCAGTTTCAAATTCAGCACCCTTGGTGTTTTCTCTTTTTATTCGTGAAAGTGGAAGCATCACAGCATAAATGAAGTCCAATTACATTCTTGAAAGAACCCATTTCATGCCATGTGTTATACCTGATATCCATTCTAAAGAATTATAACCAGCTCAATTTCAATCTGTTTGGTATTGCATTACTTTGGTAAAATTGGAAAGAAAAAAAAAATCTCTGAAAAAAGACCTCTGAAAAATAAAAGCTATTACTAAAAGCAACACAGCTTCTGCCACAACAAATGTTTCGAATTAACGCCTTGTTGTTTCATCTCAATTGATTTTAGTTTTTTTTTCTGTATATACAAGCAATTTATGTTAGTTCTTTAGTAGTGTAACTAGGGGGCATGGATCCAGTATTCTTAAAATCTTGGGGTTTCAGTCAGTGGCACACTGAATGGTCAATACTTTATAAAAACTATTATATGTTAATTTTTATGTAAGGTGGAGGATAGCCATGTGTTTATATAAAAACTGATAATTACATTCTGTATAAACAAATATCAAAATGCATACCTGAAATGCGTCTGCACTATTTATATTGAACAGCTGATGTCCCCCTGATCCTAAAAGGATGGGTCCAGAATCTGCCCCTTCGCCATAAACATAAATGAAAACGGTTGCTTCAGTGGCTGCTTCCTGGAAATTCCCAGTGACGATGGTAATTGTCCAGTCCCCTTCTGCTGAGGACAACATTATGGTCATGAGTGACACTTGTCAATGAAGAGTTAGTGCTCAAATACTCCATCTGTGTACAAATACAATTGTATTTGCTCGTCTGCCCCCCCCATGTTCTAACATAATTACCTACAACATTACTAGTTGAATGGGATATTATAAAGGTTTTTCACACGTTTACAACCCCTTGGGATAGATAAGTATTTGTTCCCAGAGACAAGTTTGTGGTCAGTAATAATAATCATACTGCTCATTTTCTGCATTCTGCTTGTATTTCTTTCTCATTTCCTCTGCATTTCTTTTTGGAATCTCATGGTTGCTCTCTTTTTCCTTTCATTTTTATCTTTCTCCCTGGCTTTGTGTTACCTAATATCTTCACCTGGCCTTGTTTCCCAGTTCTTCCTCCTAGCATGAACCCTTTCTGCCTTCCTGTGTCTATTGCAGGTTGCTTCAGCTATCTCAGCTGTTATCTCCGACACAGCAGTGGTGTATTCGGACCTAGGCAAGACATCACAGCTACCTCTCTGCTGCAAAACTAAGAGATGAAAGTTGTATGGGACAATCAGGCTCCCTAATGCACCACTGGCGGTGGAGATGAGAGATCTCTACACTGCTCTTAATCATATCCGGATCATCAGTAGATATGACAGTGATATGGAGCTGAGTGTTGGGGTGCTACCCTGGCTCAGGCCTAAGGTGACAAGCAGCAAAAATTGGCCTATTTTGAATAACCTGTGTCTACTACTTGTTTCTCACCTCAAGCTTATCCCATGTTATGCCTATGTCTCTCCAACAAAGGCAACAATGGGTTATCCCTAGAGGCAGCTGGAATTTCCTTCTTCAAGTCAGACTTATGCATATCCAGGAATGTTTACATTCCTTAACAATCTTTTCCCCAACTACGTATGCATAGAAGGCTATTCAAAGTATCTAGTATTTCTTTTGTAATCATATTAATAAAAAAATATGTAAAAACCAAATTATATATCAATTCAAATTGCACCATCCTTTCATAGATTACAATTAGACTTGGGTGCCGGCCAACTCTTCGTGTTAGTCTTTGTGGGGGAGAAAATCTTCGTATTCCACGAACATTCGCACCTGCACTTCATTGGTTGATGGCAGACGAGCACCCAATAGAGTCGCTCGTACAGACTTTTAAAATCCTGGTGCTGCAACTTGGCCGGGAGAGACCACTGGTCTCCTCCCTCCAAGAGTTAAAGGTCCGTACGAACGACCAATAGAGCCGCTTGTCAGGAGTTAAAGGGCCATAAGAACAACTTTATTGGCTGCCGACAGGGGCCTCCTCTAGCATCAACCAATTGGTTGATGCCAGAGGAGGCCCCTGCAGGCGACCAATAGAGTCGTTTGCACTTTAACACCTGACGGCGAACCTACGGATTTCCGCTCCCGTTAACCCCTATGATGCTGCGTAGAGAAGGTAGGCTAGATAGGGACCAGGGAGATTAGTTAACAAAGATGAAGATTCTTTGCGTTGTGTGGCTTCATCTTCGTACACGTTTGCCGCCGACATATTTGTATGTTCGGTATTCGGGCTGAATACGAATGCACAAGTCTAATTACATTAAAATATAAATATTTACCATGCTCTTCATTCCATTTTCTTTCTTCAGTAGCAATCTGCATATCTACACAACAGGCAAAAAAAGTATGAGATTAAACACCAAGACGATCCAGGTCTCATGGTAACTCTGATTGTTTTGTTGTCTACAGAAGTTTTCCATGGATTTTATAGTCTAATATTGGTGTGAAACATAGTGGGGTAGTGGATGATTTGTTTATTTGTCAAGCTGTCCATATTCAGACTGATAGTATAACTACATTAGATATTTTATTGGTCACATTATTGATCATGCCATTGTACAGAGTCATTAGGCTTAGTGACGGTCTATGCAACCAAAGAAAAATGACCTGCCCAAAATAAAATATAAATTTACATGCATGCACATACGTCCATTACAGTTGTGTTGGATTTAATACCTTCAACCTCCAGCTCAATTTCTGAATGAAGCACACTTTGAGACATGAATGGAAGCCACCTGCCAAAAGTGGACAAGAAAGATTTAACTATGATAACATCTTAATCATGCATAACAATGAGTCCTGGGATAAACTATGATACTGTACCTTAAGCCTGATCTTCAGCATCTAATATATATATATATATATATATATATAAATGTAAAAGTTCACACTACTTGAACTCTTTTTCAATCTATCAACGTGATTCACTTCCCAGGTGCTTACAGCCTTGACAATAAAAAAGTCCACAAAAGAACGAGCACTCACAGAATAAAAGATGGATTGATTGATTGATTAAAGTCTTCCTATTTAAAGCCAGTATTATACAAAGATGAGAATTTTATAATAGTGTACCTTTAAGACACAACCATTGGAATATAAATGTACCTCACATTTAATTTTTCATTAAACAACTGGAAATCAGATATGGTTATGATAAAGTTCCCTTATGACAATGCAACTATATGTTTTACAATTGCTGAAGTATTATTTAAATTCCATAAGAATAATCAATACATGTTAAAATAATTCAAATGTGATTTTAAAAAATGTATTGTTTTAATAGTCTCACTATTATTTTATAAAAATAAATCCTAGCTTCTGCTTTCTTTACTGTGGAAAGGCTCAACATTAGACGAATATGTGAGAAAAGAATGAATATCCCCATGTGACAGGCAGAAGGATCTTAGGAAAATGAAACTTCAGGAATTACAGACAAACCATATTTTGACACAGAAGTTCAGAATTATTGGTGAGCTACGTTTCCATAAAACTGACATCAAACATGTAAGCGTCCTTGAGGGAAATGAGATATACCGCATTTAAAAGGACATGCATAAGAATTGTGATAGTCTGAATAATGTTACCTTTCACAATTGAATATATATTCTGAGTTCTTCCCCTGTTCCCGAATGATTACTTTCTTACAATGCCAGTACTGTGACTTGTGATTGGCCTCGCAGACAAGGAGCACTTTCTGAAGCTTCCCAAGTGACACAGCTTCAATTTCAAACACATCAACCTAAAGCATGATAATAATGTCAATTCTGAGGAATGGAAAAATAATCTATGCAACGCTCACTTACCTGTGAGCCTCCTGCTACCACATGGCATAGCTATTTAGTTTCATAATAGAAGAAGAAAAAAAAGATTTGTTTTTCATAAAGTTCTACTTAAAAGAATGGAATGTGTTTTTGATACTGATTTTGGTGCTTGGAAAGTTGCAGAGATGCACAAAGGATGACAAAGTTAAAGAACTTAGGTTGCTTGGGAAAAATATAGAATAAACAGAAAAAGACAGAAAAATAAAAATAAATGGACTATGGTTTAACCCCTTAATAACAAAGCCCGTACATGTACGGGCTCAAAATGCCATTGTTTTCAATGGGTTTTGGGACCGCCCATTGTCCTTAAGGGGTTAAATTTAATTTTCTATATGATTAAGAAGTATATCAAAATAAATTGTAACTCAACAAATGATATCTTATAGCCAAATAATTGTATGAGTAGGGACTTCTACACAAAATGTAAAAAAAAATATTTTGGATGCAATGTTTTTCTTTTTCTGTGCTTTAAATCCATAATTAACCTATATGTTTACAGTACGTACAAAAATATTATCATCTTGCAAACAATATTTAGAACCCTACAACAGAAATAATTCTTCCTTTAAACAGAACATGCATTGATATTATTTTATACTAATATTCCATTTATGTAACTATCACCAGCATATCTGATCAATGGCATAATGTGGAATAAAATAATATCCATACAGGTTCTATTTACAATTAAGGCATACCTGTCCTGGTTGGAACTTATGCGGGAAATCTGACTTCAACAAAAGCCTCTTTCCTGTGTCTCCTATTTCTCCATAAATACAGATGTAAACTGGAGCGTTGGTTCCTGCTTGCTCAAAGGACTCAGTGTACACGCTGATCAGGTACTTCACAACTAAAAAATAAACAGAGCTCTCAGCGTCAACTGTATCAAATGATATGCAGAAATATGTTAAATAATATATCACTGTAGTTTAATCAGGGATAAGTCAAAAGTGAAACAAAATACAATTTTGCTCATCTAGTTTTGGGCCCCTGTGGTGGAACATTTGGATAGAAGGGTACGTCTCTTGCTCCACTCTATATTCTATTCAGATATATAAACAGTTATTTACGCTTAGCCAGTCTGGAATCATTCTAGAATCTCCACAAGTCCCATAGTTCTGTCCTGTTCCCAGATTATATACCAAACTATAACTGCTTTGCCCCCTATATTACTATATTAGTATATTACTAGGTCCTACAGACAAGGGCATGGTGTCCTAAAATGGCTAGATCTGTTTGTTTTATGTTTCATTAGCTCTGAATATTACATTACAGCATCGTATCAGTTGGCAAAAAAATGATTAAACAAAAAAAATCAAATTTGAAGCTATTAATATATTTTGCATTTTGCAAGGATGTGCCTGGAAGCTCCTCCATTTGGAGGAGGTTCACCGGAAGGTCATGTCCCATTGTCCAAGGAGAAGCAGACGAAGAACCAATACTTCTTGGAGCAGTGACAGAAGAACAAGAAGATGCGAGATTAGCAGCAGAGCTGCATGACACGGAGACAGGGACAAGAAAGCAGTCGGCAGAGAAGGTAGGGAAACATTCCGAAAGAGCATGAGAGAGTGAATGAGAGCGTGGGAAAGCATTAATGAGAGAGTGAGAGTGAAAGAACCAACAAAATAAAACATTTTAGAGCTGTTTTCATCCGTTTCGTTGGGGCCCCTCCTCATTTTCCAGGATTTATATGAATTGTCAAAATGTTCTAATGCACAAGTCTACTAGATATTTATATAGTTTGATATCTACCCTTGACACTTTATAGCTAACTTATTGTGGAGCTTAAAGACCACTGAAGGGTCCAATTGGGGCTGGGCAGCCAAGTTGCATTTGCCAGCCATCTATAGCATATAAAAGGGATTTAAATGATGAGTGTTTGTTAGAGTAGGCAGTCAAATCAACTTTTGGCTAAATGTTGAAGTGTGATATTATTTAGTAGAGCCACCCATATGTTTATATTTCAGTATAGGGCCCAGCCACCCTATGGTAGAGGAAACAAAAGGAGGGGCATTTCTCGGTGTTCAAATTGTATAAACTAGACTCCTTGTTGATTACTCAACCTGGATTACCTACCTGGATAAACAAATGTACCATTCTCTGTGACGGGAACCTCACACACGATTTCACAGTCTCTGTTTCTGGACAGCCACCTGTTAACCTCAAAATAATGTGTTTTTCCATTTTTCATTTTCTCTAGGATTACCTGAAAATAATAAATAGAAGAAACGTGTTTCCTTTCTCTTGATATTCCAGGAAATAATAGAAAAATGAATAGGTGCAGTGGCAGAAGAAACCAGAATAGATATCCTAATGGAAGTCCATTCTGGTTTCTTCTGCCACTTCTGGTGGATGTCCTGATGGTCAGTCCAAT
The DNA here is from genome assembly GCF_027358695.1 of Spea bombifrons. Classification (NCBI taxonomy): domain Eukaryota; kingdom Metazoa; phylum Chordata; class Amphibia; order Anura; family Pelobatidae; genus Spea; species Spea bombifrons. Next base: position 85,196,546 of record NC_071091.1, on the reverse strand, counting down.
TTATACAGTCTTCATTTCGACATCTGTTTTTCCCTCCACAAAATATGACTCCTCATTTGTCTGGTTGCAGCTTGCTGTTCAGGGGTTGATTGGGAGGAGGCTTACTTGCACCTTCCCTAACACATTAATAAGGTTTTGGTAGCAGTATAAACTGCTTTGTGTGCCCACTATGTAGGAGGTGAGAGTACGTTCTCACCCTATTGAGAGTGTGCCTTGACATGGCGGGTGAGCTTAATTATGCTTTGGCCAATTCATATAACCAAAACCTCTCATTTATATTATGTTTATATATTTGTTGCCAACTTTATTAGGGTGAGAAGTGTAGACAGTTTTTGTTTTTTTGTATAAATTGTACAGCCAATAAACTGTATTTGCAGCATGGTCACGCCTGTTTGGTAGGCCTCGTATTACACATTTGTATTATTTGAGCCTGGGACTAGCTTAGCGCACCAACATTTTTCTTTTCCCATGCTTATTTAAAATAAGACATGACAACCTGAGAATGACCAATGACCTTCGAATTGTGCACATGTATTATTTATAATATAATATATATATATATCGTCTGTAGTATGGATGGGTTGTTCTGCTTTGCTGGCATTTTACAAACATATTTCACAAACTTTGGATTTTGGAGTGTATACATCACATTAATATGCTGGCAGTTAATGTTAATTAAATTTCCATCTCCCTTTTAAAATATAGCTATAATCAGATGATTAGACCAATTTTCATGCTACATTTACTTGGCTCTGTATAGATCCACTGAGATTTGCATTGCTGTGAAAATGTTGACATTAGCTAAGGATCTGTGAATATGAAGTTACACAAATCTGTTAAACATAGAAACTGAGAATTAGTTGGTATGTTAAACCAGCACACACATCAAGCCCCCACTAGTGTCAAAAACGGTACACAGTATTATATTCCTGAATCCTGCAAAAAAAAAACACACTGCAATGGTTGTTCATCAGGGCCATTAGTCCTTAATCCTTTGGATCAGTTGTCTACATCCAATAACAAATGGAGAACAGATCCTACTATTGGGTAAAATTGGCTGTAACTTACCTGATTGGGGATAAGTAGATTTAACTGATCAAAATAACAAAGTTTCAAATCTAGGCTCATCCTAACAATATATGTTTTGTTATATTGATAATCATTTATCTATGAAATATGCGAATGACAATAAAACACAATGAAAAATAAAACTGAATGCCTTAAAGTTAAACAAAAAAAAAATGATTTGCCTGAAACAAACATTTTACGTTAACTAAGTCTGTCCAAAAGATGAGCTCATCTGTAGGTTCAAATTCATTCATTCATTAACAGCAGAGACACCTTGTGGTCAGTTAGTGAAATCCGAATAGTACAAGCTTAATTTAGGTGAGCAATAATGAAAATGCATTCACACATGCAGCACACACAAAAAGCATGAACAAAATTGTGTCCGTGTCTAAATATTTCCGGATCTAACTGTATATACATACATCATTTATAGTATATTATCCAGTGCTGGACACAGTTTTTTTTTGTTTTTTTTTGTACAAATTTTTGAAATGTTAGCAAAGATAAAGCCAGACATGCAAAGCTCCTAAGAAATTAAAGATAGTTTTGTAGACCTGATATTGGCACACTATCTAAAGAATTACTCAGATGTTAATGATGAACAAAACATGTTTAGATTAAGATCAGCTGAAAAGTTTAAATCTGACTCATTAGTAGTCTACAGGAGGAAAGGAAAATGCAGTATTAGTGGAATGATTTGGAATTTTTTCTTGGTGACGATGGAACAAAAACAGATCCTCTTTATCACACAAACCTCATATTTTTAACTTACTGATATACTTGATGTTTTTAAGAAAGAAACTATGTTCAGTCTACCCCAAGAAGTTAAAGTGAACACTGAGCATCTGAATCCTCGGAACCAGAGTTTTCGCAACAGTGTTGCATACAATCTTATTGAACCAGAGGAGAAAAATAAGAAGGAAATCCTAACAAACTAATAATAATAATAATAATAAAAAATCAAGGCTTGCTTGAGATTCTGGAAAACAAAGATTCTTTCATAACTACATCCATTGTCCAAAAAAACAGGAGCCTTCCGCTCTGTAGAGATAAGGATTATTTGGTCCTCCATTTCTGACCTCTAGTGTCTCCTTGATTTGTACATTATACACAACTTTGTGTAAGGTGTAAAACGTTAAGTAAATTTAAGTCTGCTGGATTTTGGAATTTAAAAAATTTGGTTATGCACTCTCAGAAAAGAAGAGTCATGTCTTTGATTCGCAGAATGACTTAAGGTAGAGTGATCTGAAAAAAGGAAAATCCAGAACCTTTCCCCAAAAATAGATACAGAAATTAAATGTCTTTCCTGCTTGATCATTACAATTAGCAGAGTTTGAAAGTAAATGCCTTTGTGTAAACTGAACACTCTGGAAAATGCTTATAATATAACATGTAAGGGTTTAGAAATTATCAGTTACTGGGAGTACTCTTATTTTATACATCTAATTGCTTTTACGGCAAAGGGAATTCATTGACACCCTTCAAATTATCATACAGGATTTATGGCATGTGGTAATCAAATGGACTGTATAAAATACAATAGAACATATGGCACAAAAAACCATGTGGGCATAATTAAAATTACTTAAATTCTATGCCGTTTCGATATTCCTAAAGTAAACAGATTCAAAGCAGCCAGATGGCATAATTTGTTATGCAAAGTGATTCTAGCTATCAAGCTGCAATGGCATTACTTCAGTCATAAAGTAAACAACCAAAGATAAATATATGTATTTTACCAAGTCATAAGCAATCCAGTTTTATTTTTTTAACCAGGCTATTTTGTTGGTTCTGGCCATTTTTAATGTGCACAGTAAAACATCAGCATTTAGATAGAACTCCCAAGCTCTGACAAGCTAAGGTTGGTGAGAGTTACAAAACAACATATAAAACACAGCTGGAGAACCATGGGTTGGTAAGCCAGGTGTAAGTAGCATCTGTATACCCGAGCTAGTAGTAAACCTTTCATGCAGCTGGGTCCAGGCGGAGCCGGATTAATGTAGGGGCTGATGTAGCTGCAACTCCAGGCCCCCACCTGAAAGTAAGCTCAGTCAGGGCTGGGCTGGCTGTACACTGAAGTGGCCAATGCAGCCGCACATCCACCAGGGCCGTCTTTAATGCGGGTCAAAAGCCTGCAGCAACCGCGTTTGCAAGGGCCGCTATGCGACCAGGCCTGCCACTCCAGGGGCCACGGGCAACCCTCACAATCACTTCAGCAGAGGCCCTGCTTACCTGTGCGTTGTTCGCACACACTGTGCAGGCAACGTCTTTTGTACTGCCTAGGAGAAGCAGGAACACAGCGGAGTCATGAGAAGTTATGTCACGTTACATGACCCTGCTCTGTTTCTGCTTTCCCAGGGCAGTACAAGATAAGTTGTTCGCACACAGAGGGAAACAGCAGCCCCTGTGGAAGTCTGCGAGTGGCACCAAGAGATCTGCAGTTCAGGTAAGAGGGTGGGGGAGGGTATTGAACGAGTATGTGTGATTGAGGGAATGAGTATCTGTGAATGAATGAGTATCTGTGAATGAATGAGTATCTGTGAATGAATGTGTATCTGTAAATGAGTAAATGAATGAGTATCTGTAAATAAGTATATGAATGTTTCTGAATGAGTAAGTAAATGAATATCTGTGTGATAGCATAGATGTGTAAGTGGGGGAAGCATGGCAGAGGGAGGCTGTTTGAGGCTAGGATGTCAGTGGATGTCAGTGTGGCAGAGCCTGTCCTGATGTGTGTGTTTGGACTTCGGTGTGGCAGAGGCTGTCTTGATGTGTGTGTTTGGGTGTCAATGTGGCATAGCCTGTCCTGGTGTGTGTGTGTGTGTGTGTGTTTGGGTGTCAGTGTGGCAGAGCCTGCCCTGGTGTGTGTGTGTGTGTGTGTTTGGTTGTCAGTGTGGCAGAGCCTGTCCTGGTGTGTGTGTCTGGGTGACGGTGTGGCAGAGCCTGTCCTGGTGTGTGTGTTTGGCCATCTGTTTCCTGGCACTTAACTTACTGTAGGAATAAACGTAACTATTTAATTTTTACTTATCCAGAGATGAAACGCCCTTCTGAATTTGTAGTGACTTCAGAGGACACACTTTCTAGGCCCAGAAATCAGTCAGAGGAAAAGTAAGGTATTATAACAGAATTTACTTTTCTTGGGTCTTGATCGGACCTAACCACTGGCCCAGGCTTAAAAACTCTACCTATGTAAAGACCTTAGCTGCAATGCTGGAGCTATTCCTGCCATTGACCAAAGCCTGACATCTGATTTTGTTTGGCTTGTGAAGACAGGAAAATAATAATCTGTGGTTACTTAAAGTCCTCCTCTTATTTATGGTTTTGGCCCTTAAGCTTTAATTATGTCACATGCAAGTTTTGCTCAGCTTGCTAGTGACTCCCTGGGCCAAACCTGAGCTCAGGTCATGTTGTACACTGTCTGGTTCACCCATCTTTAGAAAGAACATGTAAAAATAAGCTTTGTTGGCTCCAAATCTTTAACCATTTTAGGTTAATAATCATACACAGAGATAATAATATGTACCATTTTACCTAAGCAAAACAAATTATTCAAAAGATTCAGATGAATGTTAAATAAGTATTCCTAAAACATATCTATTAGGGTAAAACACATAAATGCCATTATTTGGTAATGTTAAGCTATACCCATTTCAGCTCCCACTCAGGACGGTCACTGGTTCCATCATGTCCAATCCTTATCTTGTATATTTTTCCGATATTTGGTAGTTTCACCTAAAAACAAACAGAAATAATACATTGGTTGTAGGTAAAGATTTGTTAATATATGTGTATAGATGTATATTGTATATACAATTCCCTATGCAAAAATAGGCATTTCCTATATTTGCATACCTTTAGCTTTAATGTCATAATTATTATTAATGTTCGTAGGAATAACAGAGATGTACGTATAACAATGCTTGTTTCCATTGAATGCTTATGTGTAAATTTTATTCCAATATGTACATTTTATTTCATGACCTGGGTACAGCAGCTGTTTGCCAGACCTCCTCGGTAGCCCTTGGACCTCTGAGTGGGGATTAGCTTTACTTACTCACCAACCACTACTTGTGATTTACCCTGCCCTTTGATGTAGCAAGTTCCACCACCATTCTGTTAATGCCCACTCCTTCCTTCTAAATAGAAATGGAGGGGAACCACATCTCTGACAAGGCTTGTGGAAGTCAAGGATGTTTACGGAGCACTAATTAAAATGTCTGCTACAAAACCTGCTGCTGCCTGCTACTTTGTGGCAGCATATGAAAGAGGTCCTGAGGTATATTCTCAATGAACTTACTGTCCTTTCAACTGCCTTATGTTCTTGAAATAAGTCCTTCACAGTATCCTCAGACATTATTTAGATCATTTTGGCCTACTATGCAGATCAAGTCAAACATTTAACACACATTTAAGCCCCTCAATACATACTGTTTTGGGTCTGTTCAGAAGTGGAATGGTCAGTAGCATTAAGGCTTAACCTGATTGACCAGAAATTATTCTATATAAATGATAAAAATTAAAGGAATAAATAAATGAAAACAAAAAATTGAATGGGGGTCGACCTTTCTTGCCCAATCCTGCACATGTTGGGCATGAGGTAATTTAATCAACCTGTGGATATTCTGCTCAAGTACAACACCCACATCCCATCCCCTGTCCAGAGGGATGGGAGGCGATGATCCTATGAGAGACACAAACCCTAACCCATACCTCCCATTCATGTTTTATTTAATTCAACAATCCCACTGAAAAGAGGGTGGGGGTTAGGTAGGTATACCCCTGTCCCAATGCACAAGGGGCTGTTAGAAGAAGGGGGTTGATTTCTCTCTCTGTTAATAGGTTTCCTGGGGACAGTAGCGTACCTGGGGAGTGCGGTCCACTCATGGGGGGGGTGCTACCAGGCCAGCATCGGGTGTACACCCCTCCAGAATCTGACGCTAGAGGAGCAGCCTCTAACCAGCTTAAAATCAATCAAGGTAGCAGAGTGTGAGAAAACATTAGTAAGTGTGTGAGAGTGATGGGAGTTATGCTGTACCATTCTCAATGTCTTGTTCAGTGTATAGTGGTGGGAGTCATGTTGTACCACCATCAGTGTCTGGCTCAGTAGTGATGGGAGTTAAGCGCTAACATAACAAACTAACACAAAAGGAGAAGAGGGCCTGCTCTTGTGAACTTACAATCTAGTTGATGATGGTACAGCATAACTCTCATAGCTGTATACTGAGCCAGACATTGACGGTGGTACAGCATAAATCATATCACTATATACTGAGCCTACCACGTCAATCCCTTGCTCAGTTTTTAGTGATAGGAGTTACACTGTACAACCATCAATGTCTGGCTCAGTATATATATATTGATAGGGGGTTATGCTGTAACACTGTCAATGTCTGTCTCAGCATAGAGTGATAAGAGTTATGCTGAATGACCGTCAATGTCTGGCTGAGTGTATAATGATAGCAGTTATGCTGTACCATTGTCAATGCCTGGCTCAGTAAAAAGTGATGGGTGTTATGATGTACCACTGTTAATGTCTGGTTTAGTGTATAATGATAGCAGTTATGCTGTACCATTGTCAATGTCTGGCTCATTGTATAGTTATAGGAGTTACACTGTACCACCGTCAATGTCTGAGATAATGTATAATGATAGCAGTTATGCTGTATCACCGTCAATGTCTGATTCAGTATATAGTTATAGGATATATCTGTTCAATAAGTTTTATTATTTAATTTACTTATTTAATTTATTTTTAAGTTAATATTTTATTTTTTCAGATTTTTACTTTTTCCAGTTGCCATACAGTTTAGATTTTTAAAATGGGTGCCACATACAGGATCCACCCCAGGTGCCAAATACTCTAGGTACACCCCTACCTGGGAACCCCTGTTTTGTGATTTATTATATCTTTGTTTAGAAGAAGATTGTCAGCTTGCAAGTTAATGAAATTTGGACGTCGGACTTTTTGTCCAACTTGTGCAAATTTGGTGCTGCAAAATCGCATTGTGCTAACTCATAAGTGTATTGGTTGTATTGTCCCACTCCTCGGGCATACCATTAAACTAGCAGTAATAGCAGATAAAGGCTTTTTCTATTTATAATTTAAACTGATGTTATAATTCTGTTCAGCATAAACGAGATATTAATATTCTAAACTCATTTTTCTTTGTTCAATAAACTATATTTATTTCTACATCTGCAATGCGCCATGTAAATTATTCGCTAAGAGTGGCAATTTATGAAATAATTACCTTCAAATTCACTAGCATCACAATAATTAGCTTAAAAATTTCCTTTGGGAACGAGCTTCCAGGATTTTGTGTACTAAGTAGAGACAAAAAGTATCAGTTTAACATTTTTGATTAAAAATTACTAAAATTTATATCTCTGGGGATTGTTTTTTTCTATAAATAACTATGCCTCTTTGAGTTATGTGCAAAATGAACTCATACGATTCCATATTGTTAAGAAAAAGCAGGAAACATATGCTTTGTTGGCTGCATTATATTTGTTTTGTTAATTATTGTCATTTATAATTACTAATGATTAGAAAAAAGAACATTACTGGTGACAGCATATTTGTAATTATTTACCCAGAGGTAAGTAACATATATAATTAATACAAATGGGCACACTATCTGTTAATTAGTCTTACTCAGAGTCAGTACTCATTTTCAGTTTCTTGGAAAGTCTAAATCTAACCCCTTTACCATATACATAGATAGAAGACAACAATGCAGTGGTGCCAAGCCCCCTAGGTCACTTATATGGTGTTACTCAAATTTACATTGGCATGTACTTACCTGCTTCTCCTTCCATGGCATCCTCCTCCTCTTTAGCGTTAGTGCTCCAGCACCGGCCTTGTCATTCTCTTGTTGACATAAACTTGACACCTTGTGAGATAGACTGTGACTCACAGGTGGTCAAGCCGTGTAACTGCTCCTCAGGGAGCTGTATATAACAGTTCAGTGATTCTGAAAAAGACTTCTATCTAGGGGCGCTATCCAAAACGGTGAATATAGAAGAGAGGAAAAACATCTACCATAGGATGATATCTTTTGACACTTGTAAACACGTGATAATTGGGTACACTCACATTTAAACGCTTGATACATCCATCTAAATGTGAGTGGAAGTCTTTTTCAGAATCATTGTTTCAACATTTCGTGGAGGGTTGCGGCGGTACACTAGATCAGTAAAAGGAGAATATTTCCTTGATTTTATTACTTTTACTTTCACTTTTGACACAGTTTTTTACTTCTTTATATCCTTTAACAGTTCAATTGCAGTCTCAGTCAGTTATGACCTAGGTCCAAGCCTGTCAGCCAATCAGCATGGCACTTGCTGACCTGATTGGCTAAGAGTCCTTGGTTTATAACTTCCATTGCCCAGTTTGTGTTGCCCGTTCAAAGAGTTTAGTTGTTGCTCCTCTGAGTGCTATACATTTTGTTTATTCTGTGTGCTGAACTTTGCCTTGACCCTGACCATGTCTGATCTGTGCCCCTGTGTCCCGAACTTTGGGTAGACCCTGACCACTCTTGAGTTGTTTTTCTCGTGTATTTACTCCTGGCTTCTTTACAGCCACTATTTGTTTATTTGTTCTTGCACATGAAGCAAACAAGTAGCTCGACCAAACGAAGACCCCCCTCGGCACGTATATAGCAAACGAGTAGCTCGACCCAACGAAGTCCCCTTCCCCCTACGCACCTGAAGCAAACAAGTAGCTCAACCAAACAAAGACCCCCCTCGGCACATATAGCAAATTCGTAACTCGACCAAACGAAACGCCCCTTCCCACAGCACGTGAAGCAAATGAGTAGCTCGACCAAACATAACCCCCCTCCGCATGTGAAGCAAATATGTAGCTCGCCCAAACACCCCCCCGCACGTGAAGCAAACGAGTAGCTCAGTGAAGCAGCTCCGTGAAATGAGCTCCCCCTCTCTCTCCCTTTCCATCCCAGCACATGGAAACTAGCAGAACTGCTGCACAGAGCGAAGAGCAGTGAAGTATATGGAGAGCAGTGAAGTATATGTGTAAAGAGACACCCCCTGGGAGAGAGAGGTCTAAGTAGACGCCCAGCGGTAACCAAACGCCCATAAGGTAAACCTACTGCCCTGAAGGAGAGAATGCTGAAGGGGGATATAAATACTGCTCAAGACCCCTCCCACAAATGCAGGCTGTAAACAGCCTTTACATATATATACAAATGTATATATGTGTGTGTGCACAATACAGAGGTTAATCTGTGGAGTGAAAAGGTACTTTAAAAGGAACATTCTAGCCCCTTAATTTAACATGTCATTGGTGAATGTATTCTTAAAACATGTGACCTTTGGATTTAAAAAATGTGACTAGTAGTTATCCTCCTCCTGGTAGCCTGAGATTCCATTGAAATCAGTGGGAGTAGGGGGAGGCAATCACATGTTAGCTAGTTGGCGTATGTGACTCAATGGGGGCAGCTTATCCTGTTTCTAAATACTTACAATTTTTGATATGAATGAGTGTATCACAGCGTATTACAGTGTTATCCAGCACAAAACATCACAATAATATAAAACTAATAAAATATCTACAAACAGGGAAAAGAAAAAATGTCGGTGCGCTAAGCTAGTCACAGGCTCAAATAATACAAATGTGTAATACGAGGCCTACCAAACAGGTGTAAGCATGCTGCAAAAACAGTGTATTGGCTGTACAATGCATACAAGAAACAAAAACTGTCTGCGTTTCTTACCCTAATAAAGTTGGCAACAAATATATAAACATAATATAAATGAGAGGTTTTGGTTATATGAATTGGCCAAAGCATAATTAAGCTCACCCGCCACGTCAAGGCACACTCTCAATAGGGTGAGAACCTACTCTCACCTCCTACATAGTGGGCACACAAAGCAGTTTATACTGCTACCAAAACCTTATTAACCACTATGTAGGAGGTGAGAGTAGGTTCTCACCCTATTGAGAGTGTGCCTTGACGTGGCGGGTGAGCTTAATTATGCTTTGGCCAATTCATATAACCAAAACCTCTCATTTATATTATGTTTATATATTTGTTGCCAACTTTATTAGGGTAAGAAGCGCAGACAGTTTTTGTTTCTAATAAAATATCTAACCTATTGAAAGATGAATTCCCAAAAGACTGAAGTATGTCTTGTGCAAGAGCATGTATATGGGAGTGCACAAAAAATAACAGTTTGTGTCAACTTTTCCATAGCAAACTTGCCCTGTTCATTTACTTCTTCAGTGTTACATTTGTTGACACCACATAAGTGAGTTTGGTATTCAGCTACATTTAAATATGATATCCAAACAGAATGACATTGGAAGACATTACCATGAACTGATCTTCTTGTTGAGGTTGAAAAGGCTGTTCTAGGTTGTCTTCTCTTAGGGTTATGGGCCCGCATGTCCCTCTGCTTCCATAAACCCATAGGGTGACGTTAGCTAAAGTTCCAACACTGCCTGTCAGTACCGACACCTTCCATTCATGTGAGTTAGGTGTGTGAACACGTATCTCTTCTTTGATTGGCTCTGCTGTAATATAGTAAAGGAAACTTGTACATCATATTTTCAAGAACAGAAAATTTTTCTTACACCAACTTGACCGGCCCAAACAGCCCTGACCTCAACCAAATTGAACACCTTTGGGATGAACTTTAATGGAAATTGCAAGTCTGACCTTCTCATCAACATCAGTGCCTGCCCTCACAAATGATGTACTGGATTAATGGGAGAAATTCTCACAGAAGAACATCAAAATCTTGTGGAAAGCATTCCCAGAAGACTGGAAGCTGTTATAGCTGCAAAGAGGGGACCAACTATATATTAATGTCTCTGTATTTAGAATATGTCTTAAAAGTCCTTGTTGGTGTAATGGTCAGGTGTTCCAATACTTTTGTCAATACAGTGTATATGGATATACATTCACATTTAAAATACATAAATAAAATATTGAACAAAGTAACAAAAAGGTGGGTAACAAGAGCTCCATTGAATGTGTATGGCATAAATATGGCATAAATGCACACTTACAATAAGCAGAGAACAAAATACTGCCTAGTTTTTGTAACATTACATGCTGTATGAGATAACATCCCATAAAATCGGGTTTACCTCCCCCCTGTTGTATTCCTGAAAAATGTATGTGTTGACATGAAACAGATCTTTGTAGTAATGCTGTAACTCACTTTGGCTCAAGGGTGGAGACACTGATGGGCTCTGAGCCAGCGGCCCCTGGATTTTAACAAGTTCTCCATCGTGTTTGCTGATCTCTTCCCTTTTCTTGCTGGGTGTTACAGATGATCCTGCAGGGGGTTTTCTGCCAACTAAAATATATTAGAAAAAGTGAAACAATTTTATTTATTTATTTTCTGGAAATGTTAGGTTTCAGGCTACTTTTTATTCTTATACTTTTATTTAATTAACAATATTAATATTAATCAAACACCACGCCACATGACACTCAACATGCGTGTGTGTGTCCTGAAACAACAAATTAATTACTGCTATGAGAGCAACTACTCCCTCTTTTCACTCTTCCTTTTGTTTCAATTACCCCTAGTGCTCAATTGTACAACATTGCATAATTTGGTGACACTTAATAAAAAAAGGTAATAATAATACCTCCTATGTGACAAAATCTGTACATCCAACTGAGTCTTTCAGTTCCTCTTCCATTAAACTCTATTCTATACGCCTTCCATTATGCTTTGTAGTATTATAGTATTTTTAATTACTCTATGGTTGATAATAGTATTTTGTAGTGTAACGTCTTAATGGTTTGGCAGCTAATACATACACTTGATGACCTTTGGATAGAAAATCATGTTTTTCTCCCCAGTGTGGACCACTGGTACCGCATTCCCATTGGGTAGAAGACCAATATAGATTCCTTTATTCCTGACTGATTCCAGGATGACTGATCCAGTGTCCATATTTTTTTCAACGGTGAAATGACAATAATCATCTCCTGTTCCCTGTTACAAAATCACAGACAAAAAAAATAAGAAATTTCTTCAGATAAGCCTTTTAACCTATATTATTATTATACTGATGATATACAGGCCTGGACTGGCCAGCAGTAACATTGGGCCGGGGGCGAATGCCCAGTGAGCCGCTGGCCAAGTGCTAAAGTGAGTAGTGTGTACAAATCACCTGTCCTCTGTAGAATCACTCACTACAGTGGAAGCAACATCAGCACAAGCACTACATTGAGAACCTCATGAAATTGGTTTCCATTGCCAAGCAGCTGCACACAAACTGAAGATCACCATGTGCAATGCCAAGTGTTGACTACAGTGGAGTAACGCACAATACTACTAGGCTCTGGAGCAGTAGAAATATGTTCTCTGGAGTGATGAATCACACATGAAGTCTGATGGACAAATCTGGGTTTGGCAGATGCCAGGAAAATACTACTTACTGTAATGCGTAGTGGAATTTTGTTGGAGGAGGGATAATGGTCTGGGGATGTTTTACAGGTTTTGAGCTAGGCACCTAGCTCTAGGCCCCAACAAACAAAATAGGGTAATGCAATGTTAATGCTAGAGCAAGCAAAGACATTTTAAACAACTATATGCTTCCAACTTTGTGACGCCAGTTTGGGTAAGGCCCTTTCCAAACCCAACATTAAACTGCCCCTGTGTGCAAAGCAAGGTCCATAAAGACATGGTTTGACAAGTTTGGTGAGGAGGACCTTGAATGCCCTATAAACAGCCTTGACGCTAACTACATTGAACACCTTTTGGATGCAGTGTGAACCATGTCTTTTCATCCAACATCATTGCATGACCTCAAAAATGTTCTGTTGGCTACATGAGCACAAATTTCCCACATACATGCTCCAAAATCTTGTGGAAAGTCTTTCTAGAAGAGTGAAGACTGTTATAGCCTCAAAGGGTGGGGCTCCATATTAATACCTATGGTTTTGGAATGGGTTATCCAAAAAAGTCATATAGGTGTGATAGTCAGGTGTGATGGTCATATAGTGTATTAAGAAAAAATAAAACTACACACAGCGGGCTTAAATAATGCTTTGCAGTCTGGAGGGGTATACAAACATCCCTCAAATCTCTTGCAATGTTTTTTTCCTCTTAACTCTTGTTCTTAAAAGGGATTATAAATATGACAATCATTTTCTCACAATGACTTTATCAATGTGAGTTTTCACTATTTTAACTATTTTAATAGCTTTAATTGCTATTTTCAGTGTTTCTGGTGGGATCCACATTAACACTACCATCATAGACTACATGAATGTGGTGGAATTAAAAATTACTGAAGTGCAATCAGTACTTATGCTGAGTGGCATTACTCTTCATGTGAGAGCACAGAGCCCCTACAGATCTTCCACGTACCACTAGTGAAATATACCATACTATGACATCCTAAGTTCATTAAGGAGTAAAAGATTTGGTGAACTTGTCCAATAGTGAAGAAAAACTAAATGTAATATTTAATTTACATTTATCTTCGTATTTATATATATATAATTGTCCCTTCATTTGAAAAGAAAGCAATGAATATTAACTTTAATCTATTATTCATTCTTAGCATTTTTACAGACCTTATTAAGGCAACATATTTGCTTACTTTGCCATGACACTGCCCATTCTTGATGCATAAATACATTTTAGGATGTGTTACACTTTCAAACATGCAGACAGTGGGGCTGATTTTATGGACTCTCCAATGGGAATCCGGAGTCTGTTTCCCAGCTCCACTACAAAGTCCTTCATTCTTGATACACAAAGCCTGGCTCCAGCTGGTTGTCAATAATATGATAGCCTCATCTTGAAAAATGCCCTAAAATGAAAAGAACAGAGATTGAATATCAGTAAGGCAGGACAAATACACACATTCTTCAAGCTAAACCTTTCCAAGATATCCAAAACAAAAAAGAAGGCAATACAACATTACTGTTATGTTGGTTTTGCACAGAAGTAAGAAGTGGATCATTTCCTAAGACCAAGAGTTAAATATAAAAAATATCACAATAAACCCAATAAACCATATTATTCTGTTAATTTGACATCCATATAAAAATACATGCTGGCAAATCAGTATATAATTTATACACCCTATTATACAGTGCTAACACATAGATTGTTTTGTTACCATACATTTTTGCTCTATATTCCCTATATATTTTGTATATTTTATATACATATATATATATATATATATATACCATTCAATTCAATTGTTCTCCTATTGGAAAAATAAGCAGTGCAACTTTTTCCAGTATTAGAATGTACCTTCAAAAAACCTGAAATATGTTTATTAAGAATAATTAATTCACCTTGACATGCACCACAAATTCTTTGGAAATTCCAGCATAGTTATCGGTATACCCATCAGCTGCTTCACCGTTACGCTCAAAAGAAACAGTGAGACCCGGGACTCTTGTAGATTCTAAGGTAACACAACGGTTGTGTTGAAGGTGAACACATAGTTCACAAAGAATGCCGCTGTTATCCTAGAAAATAAAATAAACCAACCAAATCCACAAGTAATATCAACCAGTTCATATGTATACTGTACAGGCAGAAGATGACGATAAGGAGAGTTGTTACCTTTATGGATTTGTGTTAAATCAAATGAGTTGCTATATAAATGTCATATATTCCAAAGTATGAACTTTAAAGGAAGCATTAAAATAAAACATAAAAATAAAGGTATGGTTTTGTGGGTGATTCAGTCATACTAGGGCCCTTTGCTAGACCTTGTAACCAGGAGACTTACATAATTTGCATGCATGGGGAATGGGCCAAAAAATAATGAGTGGCAAAAGAAAATTAATATAGTAAGAAATGCAATCCAAAAGGTATTCAACATACCATAGCAGTGACTTTCCCCTTGTCTATCGCCAAGGCAAGAGCTTTGATCTCATGACTGTTAAAGATTCGAACGTTTCCTCTTTTTACCAATATATCAAAAACACCTGAACAATTGAATAAATATTTATTTGCTTCGGGTTTGTAAAGTACAATATAAAACATAACAAAAAGTCAAATATTTCACATGCCTATTTGCTATGCCCAGTGCTGTCTTTATACATGAAAGGGCTTTGGGGAACAGCCCAATTGTACCTGAGTGGGGATCTGTGCAGCTACTGGCACAAACCTCTTTTAATGAGTCCTCCTGCTGGACATAGGACATGACATCATATCCTGGAACTCTCCAGCAACAGGTGGTGATGAGGACTCAATGGAGGAAGCACTCGGGGAGGTCTGTGCTGATGGCTGCTCACATCTCCAACTCACAAATGGGAGGTGGCTTAAGGCACAGCTTCCATGGAACTTAAGGTAATTCTGAGTCCTGTGCAATTGCCCCTTTTGCTCCAGGTTGAAAAAGGAAGCCCTCATCATATCACAGAAACATAAACTGATCCAGGATACAAAAAAAATTGTGTAGGATAACTGTATGAAATGATTCACAATAAACCCATGAAATACATCAACAATCCAGTGTCATACATGTATGTCTAATAGGTTTCCATTTCCACTTGAAGCTAAAAATCTAAAAAAACATTTTTTTACATATTTACCCAAATCTACCCCATTTGTCACATAAAGAAATATAGGTTTGACACACACAAATACTAAAATGTTCACTTTCAAGATCAATTTACCATATTTATCCTTCTTTTCTCCAAGGGCATCTACTTTGCTGTCTGGAGTGAGCCGAATAAATTTCCCTGTTGCTTTGCAATAGAACTGTAGGAGGTTGCCTTTTTGATATTTCCACTTCTCTGAGTGCCACTGATTAAAGGAGTACAAATAGAAATGGTTATTTTATTAACGTTAATTTGTAGACCTCCCATAACATGGCAAAGTGCCATATAAACAATAACGGAACTCCTTACAATTTCTTTCCTCTTCAACTCAAGCTCTTGTCCTGTTGAATGTAAAAAAAAAGTTTTATCTGTAAACATCATTATAACTTCCAAAGCATGGATAATAAAAAAAAATCGTAGTGTTTATTTAGCTTTTATTTTAAGACTTACTGGCTGGGAAATCGGTTTCATCTGCAATAAACACTAGTCTTGCAATTTTACCATCATCTTCTCCTTCATCTAGCCATCTTTGTGAACAAACAGAAGAAATGAAAATGAAGAATGGTGACTGTTATGGAAAATATGTGACCATGGCATCATTTGTGCAAGCAAAAAAAATACCCAATTCTCAATGTATCATAATTAATATAAATTACATGAATGATGGAATTATTCAAATTACTAAATTATAGAGACGTATTGCCTAGTTATAACAGAGCAGGATATGCCCCATTTGTGTAATATTCTCATGTTAGGATGCACGTTAGAAATATTTTGGATGATAAAAAGATTTTATGCCAGATTTATGCCAGATTTTATGCCAGAATTTAACTATGCACTGATTTACACCAAATAGTAAAACTCAACTGAAGAACAAAATTATATGAAATTATATTGAAAGCTCACTATAAGGAGAGCTAACATTTTGAAATGTTCTTTTAATGAAATGTTCTCATTTATTTTAAATATAATGGCATTAAAAAATCCAAATATTTTGTAGCTTCAAGATTACAAGAATTAAAACTATGCTGTAAAAATGCTGAAAAATGATACTTTGGATAAATGACAAGCTTAGCACAACTATCCGATTAGTACTACACATAAAACAGAATCAAATAACTACTATAAAATGTATTATTACCATAGCATTAGCAGTGCCCCTTGCATTGGTGTAATTGATTTTTCTTGATGTATTTGTTCATGTTTTTTTTTTTGATAAATGGTTTCAATAGCATTATTATATTAAATCTGCTGTTTCCAAAAGAAATGAATAATCTATAGATACATTGTAAAATGATCATGAATCAGTTACAGACCTATGACAGAAGAATGCATATTCTTTATCTTTCACAGGATCGTAGACAATTATTTTCTCCAAATACCATCCATTGCCTAAATTAATGAAATATGAAAGTTTGCAAATTAATATTAAATCTCAGTATAAATAATGAAACATGTTTTCTATTAAACAGTATATGGTGTGTATGTTAGTGTATGGTGTTAGCATAAACTAGTTTCAAAAGCATGTGTGTGTGTGGGAGGGTGTTAGTGCATGGTATTAGTGTGACTGTATGTATCAGTGCATGTTAGTGGTGTACCTAGGGTTAGTGGTACAAGGGAAACAATCCAAAATTGGCCATTAAGAATACTAGTTGCATCACAGGTCACCTCACATTGCATACATTATCATTGTTTGTGAAACCAATAAGTCTTTTATCTGACCACATATTTATTTTAATATTTATTACCTGTTCCAAGTCCATCATGGCCTACAATGACCGTATGTAAACTCCCAAGATGGACAGCTTCTAATGTGAAAGTGTCAGTCTGAAAGGAAATACAATAAAGCAATTAATATTCTAGCTGATTTCAGCAATGCTTCTATACGTATGTATTTCGATGATGTATCTAGGCATGCAAATTGCCACGTGTCCACCTCTTCATATGGCCAAACACCACCTGATAATCTATTAATATTAACTGAAAGAGCTACTTACTTGTCCTTTTACAAATCTTTTGGGTTTGTTTGTCCTAACCAATTGCCTAGATCCTGTGTCCCCATATTCACCATGAATTGCTATATAAACATTAGCCTCGGTTCCTGCATTCCATAGATCCCCTGTCACAACACGGATTTCGTAGTTTGTCACTAGAAAAGAAAACAGTTCCTGCAGTAACAGCTATAAGGAAAACACAATTATCAACAAACATAGAAATGACTTGTATTCTCTTTGAATTACAATCAATAATATAAAACATAAATGTGGGCCTGTCACTTTAACTTATGCTCACTTCATTGAGGTCAACAATACAGAAAACAAACAGTTAAATTTAAAATAGTGTCAGTGACAGAAATGCATCCTCTTTTTTTTGCTGCTGCCGTAGCAGATAAGTATACCTTTTATTACTGACCTCTTATT
Source organism: Spea bombifrons (assembly GCF_027358695.1). Lineage (NCBI taxonomy): Eukaryota > Metazoa > Chordata > Amphibia > Anura > Pelobatidae > Spea > Spea bombifrons. The sequence goes on along the minus strand of NC_071091.1, from coordinate 85,178,500 downwards.
GTGCTGTAAACGTTTTATACATTTTCATTATTTTAGTAGTTTTATTTATCTTGCCTTTGTTGTTCTGTACCATTTTGCGTCTATTTGTTTTCTTCACTACTACCATAGCTTAGCTGGTTTCTATGGCTCTTTGTAACATCCCTGCACAAAGCCCTCATATGACTTCTTCTAATATTCCTCTGACTCTGGTAATGGGCAATAATGTAAAACAGGGAGTGAAGTCTGGTAAAGCTACATAAGAAGCATTAGCACTTAGACTGTCAAATGTTGTCCCCTTTTAAGGACCATAAATATTTCTATGACCAATAACTTAGTGACTCTCTGCCATCCTTCAGCAGTTTTTAGAAGTGTGCTCCTGGTTCACACTCCAGAACCTCTAAAGAGGAAGAACCTGCTTCTAAAAAGAATTGCATAAAACTGTTCTTCTGACAGTGACGGGTTATTATTTCTATTCAGAGTACACTCATACTGACAATTCAGATGTAGTGTCTCGTTATCAAGATCATGCTTCTCTGAGCAAAAGAGTCATCAACAACATTATCTCCTCATGAACTGGACACTGATGCTTCTTTCAGTCTTGGTTTTCTCATATACCACAAGAAGTGGGTCCACATTCACTCACACTCTCACTCACTCTCTCCCACTCTCATTTACTCTCTTGCGCTCTCTTAATGTTTCCCTACCTCCTCTGCTGACCACTTCCACTTCTGCATACTCTTGTTGTTATGCGTCGTTATGCGTTGTTATCTCTGCGGATATAACCCGGCCGGAACGTCCGCCAAATTGGCAATACATCCGGTGGCGTCCTCTCCACGATCCTCCAATTGGGGGAGAGGATGTCACTGAAAGCACTATAATTTTTCCCTAACGTGAACTGAGGGCAATATGGTGGAGCTTGCGGTGACATTGTCTCTCTCGGATCCTCCAAATGGAAAAGAGGACATCACTGAAAGTGCTGTCATCTTGCCCTGACGTGGACTATGGGCAATATGACGGCACTTTTCGGGTTATGTCTGTGGAGATGCGGACGAAGATAGAAGATAAAAGATGAAGAAGAAGATGCATAAGAGCTCAGCAGAAGTGGAAATTGTCGGCGGAAGTGGTTGGCGGAGAGGGCAGGGAAACATTTAGAGAGAGTTAACACATTTTTGAATGACCCAGATGGCCAGGGAACGAAATTTGCACATGTCTAAAGGTACAATTATTCTCAAGCAAATCTCAATAGTGACAGGTCCACTTATTTTAGCAACTTAAGAATCAAAGTACAAATATGAAATCAGATGCAGTGTATCCACAGAGATTGCCTGAGCCAAAGTGCCAGGGTAACGAGTATTTAATAAAAATCAGCACAGGTTTATAAGAAACATAGAAGTGCACCTAAAACCTTACCAAGCCATGTGCACCAGTATACGGATTCTTTATTTTTCCTTTTAAAACTAACCATGAAAAAATTCATGAAAAAATACATCAATAAAAAGAAAAAATATTAGCCAATAAAAATGTGCCATTATTGCTTAGTATTTAAAGCATGTTTTAACTTTGTCAGCACCCATAGCAAAGTTTGAGATATTTTTTTTCTTTTAGGAATGAATCAGAATGTGCATCACTTGGACGCTAGTAATATTGTTACAGTAATTAGGTTTCTAGGTAAATGTACAGCCTGGTGCTTTTCAGATAAACCACGGAGTCTATAAAAGTGAATAGTGGTGACTATAATTGTATGGCATCACTGTATTTTTTCGTTTGACATGTTTTCAAAGCTTTCATATATTTCAAGTTGTTTTGCTGATGCGTTCGATTTTTTCAAGTGTTCCTACATAGAGTAAGGAGAAAAGGAGAAAATGGACATTATGAGAATTTATCCACATTTGTAGTCAATGTACCTGGAAGCTGAGAGTGGCTATGAAGGGTAACTGGAAACTCTCGGCAGATCTCTCCATCATCCTGATCCTGTGCTAGCCAGCGGTTGACATTGATGATAAATTGCTCATTGGAGAAAATATTTAATAGTTTCACCTATAGAAATAAAGGAATAAAATACAAGCAGTAGAATATATGTGTAAAACAGGATTTTTTGGCAGGTGAATTAATAAAATGAAGACTTATATTATTTTGATATCCACATTATACATAAATAGCTTAGTGTTCAAAAGTTTAAAGGTCACTTAGAAATTCCCTTGTTTTTTTAATAAAAAGTAATTTTTTTATGTTTTTATATATAGATAGAGATAGGTAGATAGATAGATAGATAGATAGATAGATAGATAGATAGATAGATAGATAGATAGATTTTTGCCTAAATAAAAATGTTAAGTGTTCCCTAGAATTATATAAGCCAAAAGAACATCACTTTAATCAAGTTAGTTGTTGATTCTGCCTTAATGGGGTGCTGAAATGTTTTCATTGCTTGAATAAAAAATAAGTGTTATCAAGCTATATTTCATGTTTTCATAATCTTCATTTTATGTACAGTATTTACATTGCAATCATTTACCTGTTCGCAGTGCCACGCAGGAAATTCTCCAGAATTACTGTGTCCTATACGTATTTTGTAGACTTCCCCAACATCTCCAATGTTAATCTATTTCAAAAATAGTACTTTAGCCATAGATCATACAAAAATAGCACTATTAATTCTTACTAATTAAAATATAAGTATCTTTTCATTACGAAGCAGAGATGTTTAATAATATCAACAATAATCATTTGGATTTGATAAATAGGAGATCTTTTACCAAACAACATATATTATTCCATACAATAATATATGTTACGCATGCTCATGCATGATGAAGGAAGGCATTAGTTGGTTCAAGACTACAGTTAAAATGTTACAGTGTGGCAGAAAGTGTTCCAAACAGATACATCAAAGCAATATGTACAGTACTTATCCAATTGTTTCCCCACCTGTTTTATAGGGATGAGCATGGTCTAGAACACTTATTCAATTATAGGAATTTTACCTACAGTAATACTACTATTTTAGCATTATCTTTAGTATGTAAGTACATATTCATGAAGATAAATGTTTACACACCATAAAGGTATCCTCATGACCACTCTGAAATGTGTCTTCTTCATCACTATACAGAAAAACAGGCTCTGAGGCTTTCCGATGCCCATAAAAGGTAATGTACACTTGAGATGTAGTTCCGGCAAAAGCCACTTCACTGGTTATGATTGATACGCTCCACTTGCCAGCTAAACAGATTACACAGGAAATAAAACAAGATATAATCTCAAAATGAATACATATCATATACATATACATATCGTATATTAAGGGCAAGTAATTGCTTAATTAAAGATGAGGTAATGTCATATATGGAGGATCACCAGTTTTGGTGAAAATACACATGGATACAATAGATATAATAATTAAAGTATAAAACATATAAATCTTAAGTGTGTCTGTCCAAACTAGAGTGACCACATCAACCATGTTTTCCAGGACACATATCATTTTTGCATGCTACTGACCAGCCCGGATAAAATGCTTCCCTGCAGTATGGGGGATATATAACTGACTGATTGGTTCTGTTCCATGAGTCTGTACATCCCACATACTGCAGGCAGCACGTCACCTGTGCTGGTCATCAATACGTAAAAATTATATGTGTCATGGAAAACATGGCCGATGTGGTCACCCAAGTCCAAACACTTCTCTACAGTCCAGTCCAGAGATCAGTCTGTCTCCTTAGAGGACTGGAGCGGAATTACTAATTGCCCTGTATAAGAACTAGTCAAGAGCTGCAATTCCGCCTTCACTTGGTGCTGCAACTTTAAATATATACAGTACATGCACTTGCCCACGGGGACTTCATCAGAACTGAACTCAGACCATAGGACTTTCTCCTCACCAGGAATGGAGTAATCATGGTCTTCCTACTCTTACTGTTGCTCTTATTTCTTGAGTTTTATTTTCTCTTTTAGAGGACCTACTCATCAGGTGGCTGTTTATTTTACAAAGTTTAAAAGATATTTGTAACATGGCTTTTCAACATGTCTTAGTAGTACAATATAAAACTAAATAAGGCATTTATAAACCCATTTTCTCCTGTTTTTTGTACATATCATTGATACTTAGCGTTAGGAAGCACTGGGATACAGAGGAAAAACAAGGGATAAAATGGGATATGAGCCCTAACGTGGATCTGGTTTAGACAAATCCAATGTACATAGTTTGGTGAATTGAGAGTTGAGAAATCATTTTAAATGTTGCTGATATGTTAACTCATCATGCACCAAAAACACAAAAAATAAGAAGGTTGAACATATTCCTCTGGCACCCAGTGGTTGAAGTTAATAATAGATGTGGATGCTAAACTCATTACAGAGTTACATTGCTTCTTAGGTATTCATGAATGTATTGAATGTGATACTTATCGTATTTGTTGTATAGCTGTGCATTACAAGCAATAACTTCCTAGACGGGTTTATCAAACAGAAAATTCATTGCAACTGTTCATTCATAAAATGCAACACCCCAATGATTAGCATTATCAATTATTCAGGTCTTAAAACATTCAACTTGGCTAATGCATTCATCCATATAAAATATTTAAGGATTAGAAGTTTGGTCTGCATCCAAAATCAAACTATATGAACAAAATATACCCAAAACTATATAGGATATTTAAAAACAGAGAAGGAAATTGATTACTTAGTTTATACATAATGTAGCAATTTGAAGTGCAACTCTTTATGTGCCATGGGAAAAGGTGTCTTAAAGACAAGCATACCTTTATTTTGTAAATGTCCTCAAGTTTCCAAAATTCAAGATGCATTTTCAGAGCTACCCCTGCAATTGACTTAACGACAGCTACCAGTGGACATCTCAATCAATCATCTAAGATCAAACGTGGTAGGAGTGACTCTAGCTCACTACTTCTGCTGAGAGCTACTCATTGTCCCTTCATGTTGACAGCACTGGTTGCTCAGAAAAGAGCTTGTATCTTCTACGGAAGAAGGTGCTTTATCATTATTGCAACAACACTTATAATATAGCATCAACTTCTTCGCAAAAACATCGTTTTGATAAACAATGGGGTTGTCTTTGGGGACAGAGGTATCTGGGAATGAACTCAGTGCATATACTAGCTAACTTATTAGGTTACTTTAATAATTCCAATTTGTAGTTTCAATTCTTTCTTGAACATTAGTTGTATAAGCCTCATGACAAAATTGCTGTTTTATTTGTGCTTTTAATTGATATTGGTGATTCTGCAAGAAGATTGTTTTATGTTAAATTAAGGAGCAAATGGCTATGTATCAGGTGTATACAACAGATTGTTAGTTAACTCCTATTTAATTTTCATCAGGATATTCTACTTTTGGGTTATTGATGTAAATTCACATAAAAGACACATTTATGAGCCCAGGTCTAAACTTATGAATTACATTCCGAGTTTTTTTTTTAATGGTAGTATAGTTTTAAAAAATGTGAAAAATAACAGCAAGGGAGGAATTTCTGACCACCTGCCTAATATCGTGTAGGTCCCCCTTTTGCTGCCAGGCCTGACCCATTGAGGCATGGACTCCACTAGACCTGAAGTTGTGGTGTGGTATCTGGCACCAAGACTTTAGCAGCAGACCCTTTAGGTCCTGTAAGTTGCGAGGTGGGGCCTCCATGGATGCATCCTGGTGCCATGTGTTCTCTAGGTAAGCAACACACCCGGCCATCCATGTGATGTCAAAGAAAACGTGATTCATCAGACCAGGCCACCTTCTTCTATTTCTCCGTGGCCCAGTTCTTAAGCCCATGTGCCCATTTTAGGCAGTTTCGGCAGTGGGCAGGGGTGGGCAGGGGCACCCTGACTGGTCTGCGGCTACGTGGCCATATGCAACAAACCCTGATGCACTGTGTGTTCTGAGACATTTCTATCAGAACCAGCATTACGTTTTTCAGCAATTTGAGCTACAGTAGCTCGTCTGTTGGATCTCAACCTGGGAAAACCTACTTTACTTTAAGTTTAGTTGGTTGTGCCTTGCAATGCAAGGCACCCAGCTTTATTACTCTCTACTTTTTAGCCTTTCTGTCCTCATTTTATGGAATTTCCCATATGCAGATGGCTACTTCCTGTAGTGATGTTATGATCTTATTTCATTGTGATAGGAAATACCCTCTTTCATTCATTCGTTAAACTTATCTTCCAGATCCCAGGTATGTCGAGGTAACTGTGGCTAATTTTATTTCCTAACCAACATGTTTGTGCTGTGAGGTTGAACGTTGTTAGGTGAGCTCTATATAAATGATGCATATTATCATACAATATCCAGCATGCAACCTAAATAAAATGTGGCACACGCATTGGACAATTGGAAATTATTCTAGCCTGGGTGCCCGAATAATTATAATTTTAATAAAGACAGGAGGCGAGTATTTTGCATATCTTCCTTTACTTCTCACCAATAGCAGCAAAGAAAGAAACATTGACAAAGAAAAAACAACCAATAGGCATACACCACAAGGTATATACACCCTAGCCAGTCCTTCCACTTCCTCTTGCGACCGCTGCGAACCGGAACCTACGAAGAACATCCAAACACCGGCGACGAACACCGGACACAAACTGGAACTCCAACCAGAAGTCAGAAGAAGGCGAAGAACAGCCGACGACCTCCGACAACAAGAAGACCGGATCCATGGCAGGCTCCAAACAGGAACAGGGGAGTCCGCATGGGAAAGAACCTCAACAGCAGGTAACGAAGGATCTCAACCCGGAGGGGTACCACCCGGACAGGGCATCAAGCTGAAAAGCAAAGAGAACACGTAACAGTACCAGATACCAATGATACGGTAAGGGAGAGCACAGGTACACAGAAGCTGTAATATCAGAGGCAGTAATCACCACAAAAGCGCCGAAATGCACTAATGACAATAACAGGAGGAAAAGACACCACAAACGAAAATTACCTCACCATGGATCCCGAAGCTAAACGGGAGGGAAGGGAGGGAAAATACTCGCCTCCTGTCTTTATTAAAATTATAATTATTCGGGCACCCAGGCTAGAATAATTTCCAATTTTAAGGCAAGACAGGAGGCTTCCTATTTTGCAGTTTTAACGCCCGACACCAACGCGGGAACTGCAGAGGATAGCGGACGAAAGTAAAAGGTGCGAAAGGTAGCTGCACGAGACCAGTCCGCCGCCGACAAAATATCGCTCAAGGCCCCCCCAGCCCGAAGAGCGCCCGAGGCCGCCGCACCCCTGACCGAGTGGGCGCCAAAAGAGGTCGCTACACCCGCCAGGGAGAGCAACCAACGAACCCACCTGGCTAAGGTAGGGCTCGAGACCGGCTGAAAAGGCCGAACATACGAGATGAGCAACTGAGAAGAAGAGGGAGACCGAAGGGCCGACGTACGTGCCAGGTAAGCCTGAACGCATCTGGCAACGCAAAGTTTAGGATCGTCGGACAGGTAAGGGTAGGCTACGGAAGAGGACAGAGATTTAGTCCACCTGTGAATGGAGAAGCGAATACCGTCAGGCGAGAAAGAGATAGCCGAGGCATCGAAAGCCCGAACGTCAGAGACCCTGCGAAAAGACAAAAGACATAAGAGCAAGGTAAGTTTAGCTGACAACTGACGTAAAGACAGGGAATCGTTATCGGGCCAGGCCCGAAGGAAATCCAGGACCAGGGCCACATCCCACAGGGAGTCATACCGAGGGGCCGGAGGCCTGGACAATCGAATGCCCCGTAGCAAACGGCACACCAAAGGAGCCTTACCCACAGGCTCACCCGAAAAACCTACATGGCCAACAGAAACGGCTGACCGAAAAAGGTTAACAGTCCTATAAGACTTACCTTCCTGAAACAAGCCGGCCAGGAAATTAAGAACACCCTCTAAAGGGGCCGAATAGGGATCCATGTGTTGTCCCAAACACCAAGAAGCCCATCGTCCCCAAGCCGCCCGGTAAGACTTCCGGGTGCCCGGAGCCCAAGACTCTCGGAGCAGGGACTGAGTGACCTCCGATAGGCCCTGGACAAGCTGGGGTCCCCCGAGATTGTCCACAGGACCAGAGATAGGCGTCCCTCTAGGAGGAGGGGGTGAAACCGCCCCTCCGGGTCCGTCAGAAGAGACGGAAACACCGGAATGGCCAACGGATCCTGAACCGACAGTTCCAGCAGAGCCGGGAACCAGGGCTGCGCATGCCAAAGCGGAGTCACCAGAACCAAGGAGCCTCCTGCACGCCGAAGAAAGTGGACGACCCGAGGAATCAGGGCGAAGGGGGGAAAGGCATAAGCGCCGGACACCGGCCAAACCTGAGTGAAGGCGTCCGTCGCCAGGGCCTCCGGATCTGGAAGCCAGCTGAAGAACTCCCGGAGCTGGCGGTTCGTCCTCGACGCGAAGAGGTCTAGGTGTAGAGGCCCTCGGAGACGCAGGATGTCCTGGAAGACCCCCGGGTGAAGCCTCCAGTCGCTGGCATCTCTCCAATGTCTCGAGAACCAGTCTGCTAACAGGTTCTCCGGACCCGGAAGGTATTCCGCCTGCAAGGTGATGTTGCGAGGGAGACAAAAATCGAAGATGCCTTTCGTCAGATCGGCGAGAAGCTTGGAGCGCGTACCTCCTAGGCGGTTGATGTACCGCACCGCCGAGATGTTGTCCATACGGAGAAGGAGACAGCAATCGGAACGGTCCCTTGCCAAGCTGCGGATAGCGAACGACCCCGCAATCAGCTCCAGACAATTGATATGGAGGGATCGCTCCTCCAGCGACCAGGAGCCTCCCGTTGCCTCGGTGAGGGATGCTGCACCCCAGCCTAGGGAACTGGCGTCGGACTCCAGGATGAAATCGGGTTGGGACCCGAATATGGCCCGGCCGTTCCAGGCCTCCATATGACGAAGCCACCAATTCAACTCCTGACGAGCTTCTTGATCGAGCCGGATCGGCTGATCGTAGGAAGGAAGAGAGCGGAGGTGTCGCGCCTTCAAGCGCTGGAGAGCCCGGTAGTGCAAAGGGGCTGGAAAAATGGCCTGGATGGACGCTGAAAGCAGACCCACTACTCGAGCTAGCATGCGAAGGGAGCAAACCTCCTTCCGCAAAAGGACGCGGATCTCCTTCCGAATAGTCACCATCTTTGACCTCGGGAGACGCAGCATAGCCGCCTTGGAATCTATGATGAACCCCAGGAACTGAATCCGCTGACGAGGAACCAACTCGGACTTGAGCGTGTTGACGATGAAGCCCAACTGATGTAGCGACCGGACCACAAAATCCGTCTGTCCCTGGAGGAGAGTCCGACACCTGGAGAAAAGAAGAATGTCGTCGAGGTAAACAATACACGTAATCCCCCGAGAGCGGAAGAAAGCCATCACCGGCTTGAGGAGCTTCGTGAAGCACCAGGGGGCCGAACTGAGGCCGAACGGAAGAGAGCGGAATCGCCAAAGTTGATCGCCCCAGAGAAACTGAAGGAACTGCCTGTGATCCGGGTGGATAGGGACCGAGAGATAGGCGTCCTTGAGGTCCAACCTCGTGAACCAATCCCCTTCGGACATAAGGTCCCGTAAGAGATGAATACCCTCCATTTTGAAGTGACGGTAAGCCACGAATGCGTTGAGGGACCGGAGATTTATTACGGGGCGAAATTCTCCGGAGCGTTTCCGGACTAAGAACACAGAGCTGAGGAACGAGACGGGACCCCTGGACCGTTCGATAGCTCCCTTGGCCTGGAGAGACCGGAGCTCTGACTCTAAGAGATATTGGTCTGACGTGGATCTGACCGCCGGAGGAGGTTTGCTTACCTGGAACGGGGGAGACACGAAGTCTATCAGATACCCGCGAACCGTTTGGAGGATCCAAGGGTCTGACGTAATCCGCACCCAGTTGCGGAAAAAACGGGAGATCCTGCCAGCGACCTGTGGATGGGAAGAGAGACAGGAAACATCTGTACTCACCGAACCCTGAGCGTCCTCTGGGGAAGCCGGTAGAAGCTCTGCCTCTGCTGCCTCCACGTTGTGGAAAGGGTCGCTGCTGGAAAGCCCCACGGTAGGACGGTTGAGGCTGCTGGGGGTATCTGGAGCCTTGGAAAGAGTAACGGCTGGCGACCCGGCCCCGCGGTCGTCCAGCCCTGGAGGAAAAACGAGGGGCTGGCTGGAAAACCTTCCTCATGGAGAGCTTCGCTTTATTCCACGAAGACAGGAGGGAAACATGACGATTGAGCTCTTTGACAAAGGCGTCGCCAAAGAGCATTCCGTTGGCGGCTGCCCCCAAATCTTTGGAGCCCAGTTCTGCCAGCCGAGGATCCATACGGAGCAGGACCGCTTTACGCCGTTCTGTGGCAACGGCGACGTTGGCGTTTCCCAGAAGGCAGACAGTCCGGAGAGCCCATTCCCGGACAAGCTTGGGATCAAGGGGAGAGGCCTGGAGATAAGCCTTGTCTGCTAAAGACAAAATTTGGGTAATGGGGCCAACAAGATCCAGGATCTTATCCTGGGCGGATTTAAGACCCTGTTCCAAGCCCTTTCTAGGGTATCGCGAGGCGGACAAAAGGGCGACCACATTAGGGTCAAGCTCAGGAGTGAGCGCCACCTTGTCGGGAATGCAGGGACGGGGACATTCAGCCCGTAGCTTATTGCGCACCTCCTTAGATAACGGTTTGCGCAGCCATTTGTGAATATATAGCGCAATGTGCTCAGGAGGAGCCCATTCCGTGGCTCTGGGATGGCGCATTGTGGTGGGGTCGAATAGGGCAGAACCGGAGGGGTCTACGACCGGTAGGTCCGTAGATGTAGAGGCAGAGTGGGGGGTAACCGAGGGGCCTCCGGAATGATGGGGTTCATTAAGAAGGGGTTCCTCCACCAAACACTCACGTACGTATCGTGAGTCTAGAGTCCTGGACGAGGCCAGGTTAAGTGACGCCTCAGAATTATCAGAACCCTCTGCCTGCCATTCGTCTAAAATGGAGAGGGGTAGTTGGAGGGAATCCTCATCCCCAGCAGCATGGTGCACGGAGAGCAGGGAAGGGGCAGGAATTTTCGGGCGTTTGGCAGGAGCCTTGCCCTTGCCCGCTGAGGCACTGTTGCCCTTCCAGGGGCGTTTAGAAGATCTAGTCTCCTCCTCGGACTTGTCAGACCCAGAGTCTGAGATGACATTAGAAGGAGCCACCGGGGCTGGAGGTGGAGGAGGGGCTGACTGGGGTATAGATGCCGACATTTTAGAAATGAATGACTCCACAGAGGAGGAGAATTTGGAATCTAGCCATGCCATGAAGGCGTCTTGGCTCGGGGCATTATCCTGGGACATGATAGGATCACAGGGGCTCAGCCTGATGTATATAAGGATATGAGACAGGGACTCAGCCTGCCGAAAGCCAATGTGATAATGGCCCTCAATATATATGCGCACAACAGGGGCTCAGCCTGTATAGTGTGACAGGGGCTCAGCCTGTCTGAAGCCAGAAGCAATAGAGGCTCCAACAATAAACTCTGAGGCACACAGAGAATAAAATTCAGGGGCTCTGAAATAGAGAAACCTGCAATAAAAAACAGATGAATAGAAATGACAAACGAGTAGAAAATATAAACAGACTGAAAATAAATCTGCAATGGCGACCAAATCATTAAAATACCCGAGATCCGGCCGCCACCAAAAACATGGCCGCCGAAAACGGCATCAAGGAGTCAAAAAAGGAAACCAAGATGGCCGCCGCCACAGAAAAACCGCGAAATAACAAAAATGGCGGCAAAATCTCGCGAGACGAGATCTCCCCGTCAAAGCAACATGGTGTGAGGGAAAAGAGCACAAGAAAAGCCCGCGAAAACGGCGAAAACCGCCGGTAGCGGCTCCACCAGCACAGCGAAACGGCGGCAGACAGAAACGCCGACAGCAGAGAGAAAAACAAGAAAGTGTGGTACTGATCCTGGGGGGGGGGGGGTGCTAGTGGACAAACCAAAAAGCCCTCAGGAGAGGACTAAAAAGACAAGGAATAAAGCCTAGGGAATCAATCCATAAAAGGCAAGAAACATACAGAAGATAATGTAATGGATAATATATCAAATATTATTAAAACAGAAATCTGTAAAAAAACGAATCTGACCTGTCACTATCGGTGAGCAGCAAAGAAAGAGGAAGTGGAAGGACTGGCTAGGGTGTATATACCTTGTGGTGTATGCCTATTGGTTGTTTTTTCTTTGTCAATGTTTCTTTCTTTGCTGCTATTGGTGAGAAGTAAAGGAAGATATGCAAAATAGGAAGCCTCCTGTCTTGCCTTAAAATTTAAACTTAAGTTACCTTCTTTTGAATTCCAGTATTTCAATATGAAACTCTGTGATATTCATGGGGAAGAAAATATAATTTAAAAACCCAGCTTCTCATCTGAAAGGCTAATATCTTGATTCTTTTACTGGTACCAAATATCCACTCTATCAATGTTAACTCATAAGTGAATACTTATATTGGACTACCTATGCGTCATTCATTCCTGGCTACTATGCTTACCTCCAATTTTGCTATAGACATATTACCTGGCAAATCTTTTCTCCTGCATTCACTGGGCCATATCTCCCTGTTTTTGAGGTATACCTGCAACTTTGATCCACTTCTGAGCCTCCTTATATTATACTTTAAGTTTTTGTGAAAAGCGGGTAGAGTAGACATTGTTGAATTTCAAGTTATAAAATCACAAAAAGGCTGTATCTAAAATGTGTTTTATTTAATACAAATATACTAATAATATCAAGTATAACCAAATCATATATAGATTTTTCAAACAGGTATAATAATTTAGCACCCACAATTTTTTAATTAACCTGTTTTACTAATAGTACTTATCTAGCAACCCGTAAGGTTAAAAAATGTAAGAAACCAAAACATTCTAGAATATTTCACTGAAAACATAAATAATTAATACAAATAAAAAATTACAATGTCGGCACTTACTGAATAGAAAACATGCCATTGGACTGATTAATTAAAGGAGCAGTCAACTCCAACAAAAATAGTATGCATATAAATTTACACTAAATTCAGGGTTTAAATCTGTAAACCTGAGTAAACCCTAAACCTGTTACATAGGCATTTCCCAGACAGTCAATCATTACTCCAGATTACAGAATGTCAGGTGCCTGTTGGGTTTAACTCCTGAGCTCAACCACCGGTGGCGACACTGGCCATGTGGCAGTTGAGCTACTCATGGGGTGCTACCATGGAGTTTCTTCTTAACAAACAAGTGCATATAAGAGGGAAGTACTGGAGACATATGGACCAGTACTGTGTTTGTCCTGTCCAGAAGCTTATGGAATATGTGGCTGATCAGGTTCGCTCAATTAAAATAATTTATCATGGGAAGGAGTTAGAAAGAAAACCTGTTTTTCAATACACTGCATGGATAGGCCTGACTTGAAGCCTAAATAAAATGACATATCTCCAACTAGGAGGCTGAACAAATGCATTATCTCGTTTCTCAAAACCTTCCAATTCTTCACTAGAGAAGGCTCTGAAAACACATTTGGGGGTACAGTAATTAGAGTACACAGGAGTTGCACAAATCCAGTCCTCAGAGGCACCAAATAGGCCTAGAACTCTGTGTACTCTATTCTGAAAACAAGTAGTTTAACAAATTTTAATTGAGATGCTTGCGCCCAAGCTGGGCTATCCAACATGTGTGACCTGTTTGTGGCCCTCACAAACTTAAATTGTGGAGTCCTGAAATATGCCTATTAATCTGAGTCCTTTGATAACTGGATTAGAACTATACGGGAAATGTATCAGTAAATACATCATTAGCATAATTTTAACACCCATCATGTTATCTGGATTAGTTCATTTCTTTATTTTCAGTATGAAAAGACAGGCAGACTGGTTTATCCCTTCATTTATATGCATTTTACACTTGTTTTAAAATTACACAAAAATGTAGGCACCTGAGAAATTCGAGTTAATACATATGTAGAAACACATGAAAACTTTTTAGGTAGCAGTAATTCTAACTACCCGATTTAACCCTGATTAAATATGCATACAAGGAAATTAAATGTATAGTTTAGTTTGTATTGGTTTTAGACATTAAATACCGTAGTTGACTTTGAAAAATGTTAATTTGGACAGAAGCTTTTTAAAAATAAAATACTACTTACCTCTAATAAACGTAGTTTATATTTTACTTGCGCATTTTGATATCATCTTTTCAATGGTGAAACTATTTCTTTGTTTTTAACTTAATATGAAGTTACCCCCTTTATCTCCCCCTAGCCTTACAAAAATCACTAATCAACAACAATCAGCAAGTTAACAAAAGGAGAGACAGAACATAATAGAGAAGAATAATCATGCAGATCCTATATAGATGAAGCTATGATGGTTTCTCCCATGGCATACAAATAAAGCAGATTTCTAATATATATATATATATGTTAAACAACATCTAACTTTTAAAGAGCTACACAACAATACTTTACACACACATATGAAACAGGAAAAAACACCTAAAGCAATTTCATTTGATATAGAACATTGTTGTTTTCATCTGTCTGTGTACAATCGTTATCTGTAAACACACTTTTTATATGAGTTGTATTGTATATCTTTCTTGATTTGTTTAAAAGTCTATTTAGTGTAGATGAAGAGCACATCTCTACCAGATATTGGCTAGGTCCCTGTCTAGTACATACATGGCTAAAAGGGAAGGGCTTATTGTTATTGCTGTTACAAATATTTACTGTTTTAATATTTTCATAGTATGTGCTTATGTTGTTATTCTCATCTTTTAATAACTTGTTTGCCAAGTAAGGGGTAATCGCTTTTGTACTAGATTCAGATGGAAACAACAGTAAATTCTCAATGTCATTTGGACTTTGGTAGGCAAATCCTCTCCTTGCTTCATTAATGGGAACAATTATTGCGGCTAGGATTGGACAGTGCTGGCCACAGACGAAATGAAGTTTATCCAGTGAATCTTGCTCCTTAACTTGTGCTCTGCTTCTTGAGTTTGGCTTGGAAGTCTGACCTTCGGATGTCTCCTCTACACCATGCTGAGGCAAAGGATGCACTTTGTTATCTGAAAAATGCAAGTCCATTGTGGCAAATGATGGAAGGCTTCCACTGATGTCACCGCACTTCTTTAAAAGTGTGGTGCTTGGTAAGTCCTGAGTTTTGTAAAGAGTATCAGATGACTTCGGTCTGCCTCTTGTATTTACACTAAATGCATCATTAAATGGCTCTGAATCACTTCCATGGGGCATATTAAAATAATGACAGTGCTGAGGCTTAACCATATCCTCAATTTCAGATGACGATATATCACCAAGTGGCAGCTGCTGATTCATTTTACCTACTGAACGTGTATATAGAACCTCATCACTTGTGGTGTCAAGAAACGTGTCAGCAGAGGTTGTATCTAAGTGAGAGTACATTCCAATAGTCTCTGGTGGAGACCTCCTTACCAGATGGTTGTCTTTGAGAAGCCACCGACCCTTATCTATAAGTACACCACCATTTAGTTCTGATTCTGTGTGTTTAACCTCATCGTTGTTTAACATTTCTGTTTCTAATCCCTTATTGTGAAAATATTCAAGCTCCAACAATGGTAATGATGTGCTTTTAAAGGAGTCTGTGCATTTTTCTCGATTTCTAGTCTTACTATAGTTACTTGGGCTGGATAAAGTCCGTAATATGTTTTCTTTTG
The DNA here is from genome assembly GCF_027358695.1 of Spea bombifrons. NCBI lineage: Eukaryota > Metazoa > Chordata > Amphibia > Anura > Pelobatidae > Spea > Spea bombifrons. The sequence goes on along the minus strand of NC_071091.1, from coordinate 85,162,879 downwards.
ACGAGGATTTGCCTGCTGGGCCAAAAGTTGCACTTTGTTTCATACTTTGTTTTGGAGATTCTTTAATCTTCTTCTGTGTTGCATTTTTGGTTGAGACAAAGACAGGGCTGATTTTGGAGTCTGCTTTACCGTACAACCTTTCAATAGCCCGTCTGACATAACCCGTTTTAATAGGTTTCTCTTGTATCTGTTCCTCCCCACTCTCTGTCATTATTTCACTGGACGCTTGTAATGTTTCACTGTTCAGGCTTTCTTCACTGTCTTGTCTGTAATCTGACCAATCTGAAGACAATGGACTGTGGGTACATTTTCTGTGTTCAGAATTATAAGTACAGCATTTCCTTTGCTCCATTTCTTGAACCATCATTTTTACTTTTGATACTTTCTTTGAAGGTGTCATGTTGGTTTTATCAGTGGCATCAGCCTCATAGTTGACATCTGACATGGATGAACCCTTGTGACATTTAGACAAATTCATAGATGTGCCCCATGATTTATTGTTGTCAGCTATTGATTCTTTAAAAGCAAATTGCCCCGTGTTCCTCTGTGTTTCATTACTTGTATTGTTTTTGGATTCCTGTAATTCTGTCTTACTGATGCTGGTTTGGTCTGTAGCCTCAGAGCTAACAGCAGTGCTGTGTTTTAAATGTTCACCAGAGATCTCTGTTGAAGGCACAGATGCAAAGAAGTCATCCAGATAATCAGTAAAGTCATTATTGTCATGAGTAAGCAGTGAATTACAATTTTGAGTCTGCCTTATTTCATTGTCACCAAGTGTACATTCAACACCCACGCTCAAATTTTGGTTATTAAATATTTCCCTAATACCGCTTTCTTCCATTTGTGGAACTGTTGAAATTGTTTTTGCTGTGGCTTCTTCACAAGTACGTAAGAGGCTTTCCATGTCTGCATCATGTCGCAGTGCAGACTCTTGTAAATTTATGACAGCAGCTTTCAAGTCATCTGCTTTTTCTGAAATTGCTATTTTTTTCAGAGATTGCAACAGGGTGAATATTTCAATGCCAATGGAAGAACTTTTGGATACAACATTATCCACTTTATACATCATACCCTGTTTTAAATGTAGTACTATCAGCCAGGCAAGAAGAACCTGAGAGGATGAAGAACTTCCTTTAGAAGACAATCCTGGGAGACTAAAGGACTTTTCTAAAGGGCATGCCTTTGTTTTTTGTATGTTCATGGGTGGTGATTGTGACTGCTCTACCAGCACCTCTTTCACACAGTTATCTGATTTGGGAACTGGTTGATATTCATCAACGCTCTCAACCTGGACAGCCACATCCAAGCTTGCTTTTTTCTGCGGCGGGTTTATTGTTTGATTGCGGATTATCCAGTTTACTAGTTCATCACTTTTGTTTCCTTCTCTTGGTGCATTGTTTTCAAAATCAGCAAAATGCTGAATAATTAATTCTGCTAGATGTTTATCCCTCTCCATCAAAACTGACACAGCTCCATCATCCAGCGATTGCTCATGTGGTACTATTATGTTGGCTGGTTGTATCTTATTTAGTTCAGTATCACAAGTTGTCTCTTTACTGTGTACATTAGTGTGTACATCAGCATCCATTATGTTGGCTTCCTTCTCTGAATGTTGGCTATTTTTGGATGATGTAATATCGTCTTTCCTTGGTGAAGGGAAAAGTTGGATGACAGGAAAGGTGGCATTTGGGAATATGTTCTTAAGCCAAGATTGAACATAACTTTCAAACGAATTGTAGAGAATTGGGGAACTTACAACTTGTGTTGCATCTGGAATTTCGGTACCATTTTCTCTATTAGTCAACGGCATTTTGGTTTTTGTTTTCTTTTTTAGATCTTTTGGCTTTTTTACTGATTTGTGAGACTTTTTGGAAATTTTAGTGACCTTTTTAGAGGCCTTTTCAACATGCCATTGAATATGGTCAGTTAGGGGATTATATGCCTGTTTAGTAGAGCAGGAAAGCAAACCAGATTTATCTACAATACTAACACAGTTATCATTCACTTTAACAGAATCAAGGTTGTCATCTTCCATCTTTTCAGATTTTCCACTCTCATTGTTATCATTTTTTGAAGTTGATGAATCATCAATTTTCCTGACTGACCTAGGCTTTACTTTTGCCATTTGCTTATTGCCTTTTAATTTTCTCATTGTATTAATTTCACTGTGTTCTGTACTCATAGTAACATGAGAAATACAAATATCATCAGATAAAATACACCTTGATGCCTGATGTTGGTCACATAAATCTGGTACTTCTGGAGACTGATCATTAATATTGCAAGCTTTGGGTGCTCGTGCTTCATTACCTGAAAGGTAAAGATCATTCTCAATGTTTGCTCCATCAAATTGCTTGCAGGCCTCCCTCTCTTCGTGCATTCTCAGGTTTATTTCGTCCCCCACTATCTTCTTCTTTTTCTTCTTCTTTTGTCTTCCAGAGTCTCTGGATTGATTATAATGAGAATCATTCATTTCATTTTCCAAGCTATCACTCATTTTACATTCTAAACTGACAGATGCATGGTTAGCTGAAGTTGGCACCTCACCTGAAATCTCTAGGCAATGTGTATCTTCTGCATGTGTTCCACTTGATGACACAGGCAGGGAATCCCTAGCTACAAAATCAGAAATCCCTTGGCTTGCTTCGTTCTGTATTCTTGATGGTTCTGAAAATGCGACTGAAGTGCTCACAGATCTTTTAATTTCTTTAAATTTGAACTGGTCTTGATGAAACACCTGCTTACCTGCTGTGTGTGGTCGATCTTTCGGAAAATCTCTATTAAAGTGTACACAACCACTGCTCTCTGTGGTAATGTCAGATTTCTTAAGAATTGTTTTGCCTCTTGAGTTGCTTTGCAATAATTCCATATGTGAGGTCTCTAAAACTTCAAAGCTCTTCTGTCGGTGCTTGGATGACAAGCACTCTGTACTTTTGTTGTCTATACCATTTTGCTTAATACTCAGCCCATTTCTTTGTGAATCTGAAGTCTCAGACTGGACATCCTCTTGCTCAATATTGTTGAAGAACATCCTTCTGATATTTTCCCTCACATTTCCTTCAGAAATTATTTTCAAAGATGCTCTTCTTTCCTGGCCTTTTCTTATCCCAGGTGTCGGAGGTCTAACGAATGGAGTCTTTTCTTTCCTAGCATTTCTATATAAATTTATATTTAAACCAGTATCAAGTTGTTCAAGCTGACTTACTTTTGCACAGGATTCATGTTTGTTTTCCAATATGCCTGCTTCTGAGGACTTTTGGTCTTTGGAATCTACTTTTAGAGAATTGTCCCTTATGCTAATAGTTTGAATTTCAGGTTCTACAGTGGAATTAGAAAGTTTCCTTTTGTAATATAACAAATCAGATCGGCTGACTGTTGTTGACCAGTTAATGGTTTCTTCTTCCTTTAACTTGAAGCGAACCCTCATTTCAACAGTCATGGTACCGTCAGAATTTAGATGGATTGATTTCTCAATGTTGTCACCAGGACAAATGCCAGGTAGTTCTTCACCAGAGTGGGGCCAGTGTTCTGTGAGACTTATTTCATTTTGTGGAATATAAGAAAAATCTACAAAGTTATTGTCTGTATTGCATATTTTATTTGATGAAACAGAGTTCTCCTGACCACTGGGACTTGTCAAAATAGATTCATTCATTTTAAGTTCTGATATGCATTCAAGTTGATAATGACAGGGTTAAATCAGAAGTAGAAGATGAAGAGTTCAGATTATCCAGGTGAGAAGACAATACCACAGAAGCATGAAAGCAAGGCAGAGAGACAAAATGGAGTGTTAGTAAACGTGACAAAGAAAATGCAAGATCTAGATTACACAAAGCACACAAAGAAGTTTGAACTTGATGTAGCAGGCCGTCTTCCTATCATTTTTACCAAAAAGTTCATAATATTCTTCCCTTACCAGTATATTTGTATTTATAACATTTTTTTAATAATGTCATCTTACACATATCACTGAATAAAATCATGCACACTGATTAACATAAAAAATGCTACTTTAACAGTGGACAGAAACAGGAGATGATCAGAGTTGGGCACGTTTTTCAGGACATTTTGAGGCAGCCTGCCCTGGTACCAGTTTGGAAGCTTCATCCAAGCAGCCCACCACCACAGAGATCTATTGCTGGACTTGGGGTCATGTAACATAATGTGACCCCGTGCGTCTGGAGCAGCAGCATCCTGAGATAGAGCATGCAGATGGGGATATGCCGCAAAATGACAAGCTGCTTTAGAAGCTACATTAAAAGAAAAGCAGTGCCTTTAAGACATGGAGCATTTGGATATGACGTCACAGCCTCCATAGTGTAAATGGGCCAATTCGGGGGAAATCAAACATCTCCCCTGTAACCAGCTCATTAAGCCCCGGGACACCAGGGGGCCTGATCGCCCAAGAGGGAGACTGACTATAAAACTGAAAGGTGAGTTGCTCTTTTCTCTTCATAAACTATATTAATTCCTCATTCTCACTTAAAATGTTGTGTGGAATCTTTAATGCATTCAATATATGAAGGGAAGGGCATTGTAACAGATGTTACCAACAATAAAAATAATCATGTGGCCCAGATCTTTTTTTGTGTATGGTAAGAACAGGGTGAGAGTTTTTTAGATAGCTGTTAGTATCAAAGGTTTATTGAATAACAATTAATTACTTACTCCTTTTACTTAAATACGCACTAGTTTTACAAAATGTGGTGGTAAGAAATATGTATATATTAAAATATGAGATCATAAAGAAAATAAAATGATGCTCTGACATGAACATGTAGTGTGTGGCTGAATATGGTGTATTGTGACTGAGATCTGTAATGTACTGTACCGTATATGTTTGATTGTGTATCATGTGTTTTAAAATACCATTAAAATAGGTTGAGAGTGGTATATGTCATAAAAAAGGTTAGCAGGGGAGTGCTGGTGCCTTCTGGCCCGTGGCAGGTAAAGCAAAATGGTCCCTTTGGCCCCTCCTTCCCAGTAACTAACATATGCACACATATTTACACATAAACACTCTCACACTTAACTCACATTTCCGCTAATGCACTCACCCGAACACACACTTGAATGAAGAAATATATTATTAGGACTGGTATGTACTAGGAAAAATTATTCACTCCATGGGCTCAACCCACCTTGCATAACAAAATAAATTGATGGGGCGCATGTGACATGTTTTTCTAGATTAAAATATTGGCAGAGATAGATCTGCACTCCAGGCACACAAATGGCTGACATTATACAAAAAAGGTAACACTGGAAGAGCTTGAAATAAGTCGTCCCTAGGCAGAAAATTAGAGGATATCAACCAAAATGGAGTGGAGTTGTTTGGAATGTAGTAGGTACTGTTCCTATGCCCACTCTTTTCACCTCGCACAGAGATTCTTAAAACATGATGCACTAGACACATGCCAGATCTGGCTAGTTGCAACTTCAATTATGGCTATATCTCTTTATCAAATGATTTTTAAGCGTAGGCCTCTATGTTATCACAGCTCTTTCAATGCTGCTGACATTGTACACCGACAATACATAACTGGTTTAAACTCATTTTTTGTATTGGTACATCCAGACTCTGCATTTGATATTACAGGTTTCAGAGAAGAATCCTTTAAGGGTAATGAGAGAACGTAGATAAATTTTACTCACGGCTTTTCAGTTCAGGTTTCAATCTTGCTTTTGGAATAACACGATTAGTGATCCCCGGCAATTTAGCTGGTAGGAATTCCCTTTCGGTCTCATAATTTGCAGGCTTGAAAGGCTCTCTTCCTGCTGCCACGATTGTCCCAGAACTTAGCAGTAGAGCACGAATACTAGGAATCTGAAGAGTAAATTCAAATGATGTTATTGGCAAATAAGGAGAAACCTTTTCTCTGGACACCAATAGGTATGACTGGACACCGCAACAGTCTTTCAAATTAAAGAAAATATGAGCCATTCTTTGTTGTGGGATGAAACCAGCAGAAACAGGTATATTGGCCTCTGAAAACTTTCAGAAACTGTGAAAAATGTGAATTTTAAAAATATTTTTAAAAAAATGCTAACCGTGAAAAAAAAAATCACCACACGTATAAGTTTGTTTATTTAAACTTGTTTTTAGGTGGCAACTGTGACCCACATGGTAAAGGATTATTTCAGCTCAGTATAAAAATAACTTGTTGCACAGGAATTTAAGGTCATTATGTGAGACAATGCACATTAAGCTTTACTGATGTCTGGAGCTGATACCATCTGGTGCATTTCCTGCTGTGTGTCTGAATGATATACTCCCTATTTTCTTTTAATTGCATCTTTTTTTAAGTTGAATAATATAAATTGACTTTGAATGCTGTCGAGGTGTTCCCGTCTCCCTCTTCAAGCATCCTTTAGGTATTATAGACTTATTTGCTTACTATTTTCCCAGGGGATAATGTTTATTTTTTAGATGAACATTTATTCTAGGGTGGGTTCTCTAGAATTGTGGGCCCCTTTGTGTCAGTACATTTTAGATTAAGAAATAACTATATTATGGTGTCACATATATTCAATACAATTCTGCTGGTTCAGACAGCATTAAATACAGGGAGTGATAAAAACATTAAACACGAGAATTGACAAAATGTTACAAATGTTACTTAGTGGTCTGAGCTTAATTCTAAGCTCAGACCATTAAGACTATGGCAGAATTCATATACTGATCTATCTGTAGGCATTACATAAAGCTCTAAATTGCCCTAAGTGTGCATACCCTAGTATGCAGAATGGAGGACAAAGTCACCCTTTCCCAGGGCACTTTTCTTGGGTGTCTAATTTGTGATTCTTCCACAAGCTGAGCAAAATGTAGAAGCTCTCTATGAACTCCAATAAGCCTCAACAGTTATGAATTTGTAAAGGACAGCAGCAATTGTACAAGTTGACGGGTTATGTCCCTGGAGAAAATTGAATAGAATAGAAGAAGATGTGGAAGAAAATGCGGAAGTGGAAGTGGTCAGCAGAAGTGGTCCGCTGAGAAGGTAGGGAAACATTGAGAGAATGAACAAGAATGAGAGAGAGTGACAGTGTGAGAGAGTGAGTGAGCGTGAATGTGGGCACCAGGCAAGGAAATTTGTTGCCCGAGAACCAATGGGCCAAAAATGAACTAAAAAATATGTCCAATTGTTTTTGCCCCACTTGTCTAATAAAAATAGGTAGATATTCAGTTCATCCTTCCAACAAACAATGGGCAATGGCAATGGGCTTGGAGTAAATGTCCATATTGATCATTAGGCAACGTTGCCCAGGCTGTATGGCATGTCACTTCTGGTATGGTCATGTGGCTGGTCATCAGTCACACAAAATACTCAGTGAGCTAGTGCCCTTTTTGCCTCCCACCTACCATAATTGCCACTTGCCCAACTAATCCAATGCTTTAGTGTGCTGTTGCACTCTGGATACACACAGCCACACACTGCAATTGTCTAGGTGGTTAATGTAAGACTGAGGTATGTGGTCACCATACCTAGGATCCCTCCCACTTTAGAGGAGTGGTTTTGTGTTGGGCAGAGTTAGTCACACTGGAGGTGGGGCTATCAACATACATGGTAGGGGCTAATCCCAATGGGAAATGGGTTGTAACTAAATGCTGCTCTGCGACCCAGTTCTTCACCAGGAATCTCCGTATGAAACCCAAAGAGTTCCCAGGTATGGTGATCAGGTGTATGCAACAGGAAGATTCACAAAGGCGATTTATTGGCTGCTGGACTTAAAGTGCCTGGACCGATTTTACTTCCCTGTCCATTTTGCGATATGAGGTTTTATTGAAACAGAGAGTGTGATCTATAAAGTAAGACTGATTAAAAAAAACACATTATGGATTATTACAAATATGACAGAACTAACGTTCCTCTTACCCTTCGTCCATCAGTACTGTATAGCTTGAAAACTGGATATTGCAAGGCCTCTGTTATCTCCTCTAGAAAATCATCAAAGCTTTGCATAGACTTCTTGTTGATAAAGATGTTATGTTTAAACTCAGTATCTCCGTTTTTTAAAACTACAAGCTTTTTTGAGTTTCCAATTACAACAGTGTTTTCTCGCTGAAAAGAACCAAATTCAGTGAGCTTCGCTTCATGGACAGCACGACGACGGGAACTGAGTGGTCTGCTGCTCTGCCATCGTAATGGTTTTTTGTTTGCCCTTTCAAGATTAATTGGCTTTACTTTCTTCTGTTGGGAGCATATGTAGGATTTGCCATCTTCAAGTTCCTCTAAATTGGTTACATGATGTATCCCACGTGGAGTTGTAATATTCCTAACTCCAAAAGGCAAAGGGACTTTTTTGGACAAGCTGTCTAGTAAGGCATCAAATGTTTTGAAGGAACGATTGGTGACAACCATCTTTATTCCACTGAATCGTGGATCTCCACTTTTGTAGAAGCATAGCTTCTTGGTTGTATTAGATCTTGTTAGATTTGATTGTCGTACTGAACCAGTTTGCACGCTGTCAATGGAATTTGCTTGAGCCACCGAGATGTTGGTAGAGGTAGTATCACTCATCTTTGACAGCACTCCACTAGAAAAGAATTGAAAATTAGCCTTTTCAGACTGATTCCCTTGCATTTCAATATATATTCAAACTCTGCACATGTATAAAAACCATTGATGGTATTTTAGACACAAGGTTTTTATGTAGATTTCTGTGTTTTAGATGTACTTTTCAAGGCATCTGAAGACAGAGATACCAGGGTCACAGAATCAATATAAATATAATATGCAAGAATTTCCTTCAATTATATGATGGCAAAGGAGCTCTGGCATTATTAGTTACCTTTTGATAGGGGTTGACAATTGACTAATTGATTTACACAGAAAATATTTTCTGTAGTCAACATAATCATAACAAACATTTTTTTTTCTTGGTTACCCTTCTTTATTATCCGTCCTTAATTTTATCATGATGCAAGAACCTTCTTGTTGGTAGGTCACACAAGGAATATATTTCCTCATAATCCTTCATAATCCTTGGTCTGCCCATACCGATCTTGGAAAAGGCTTTTGATTGTTAAAACGTGGGAGGGCACCACTACTATGGTGGTTTATTCACTAATGAAAGATATGGTAGGAACATTTGCACTAAACATTATGTAGAGCCAACCTCATTGAGGTCATGCTCAAATAGAAGTTTGGATGTCCCTGTATAACACATATTTAAATCAGTGTATCAGCACATTGACTTTAAATCCATTTTGATAAAATGAAGAATTTTATGGGATATGATCTTTTCATAATCTGTGAGTTTCTAATTTCACTTCAGTAACCTTTACAATGCAAGTACAACACCAGCCTATTAATTAAATGGGATGTAAAATTAGAAACAAAGCCTGGATTTTCTGTGCCTACCATTAAACTTTATGTATTGGCATTTTCCATAGAACAACTTTGCTGTAGAATATTTAATAATATTTAATTTCACAAATGCTAAAGTACAATTCTGACAAAATTAGATGAATATATCAGACCAGACTAAAGGGTTTGACATTTATTTCAGCAGCCATGCATTTCCATGCTCGACTTTCCCATGGGCACATGAAGCCTCTTTTTTGTGTGCTGTATTTGGGCGTAATCTGTGTTAAGGGTTTCCATCGGGAGTGTACAACGCACAACCAGTATTAATACATATTATGGGTTTACTATGTATTATGCTTGGTAATCCATTGTGTTTCACAGGGTTCTATCAGTGAATAAAGCAGTCACATATTTCAGCTTTGCAGGGAACTGACAATATTATTGCTCTATGACATGATAGTAAGTGTAGTAAACATGGCACATTGCTGTAGGCAAGCATTTAAATTGGCACATTGATTAATTTAGAGAACTTGATGTAAGCATTGTAGGCAAGCATTTAACATACAGGAGTTATTCAGCTATGAATTGAGCCAGAGTATTTTCTTATACAAATCTATCATCACCTGGGTACTGGTACCAGTACTGGTTACACAGAAAGTGTTTGAATGCCTGGATGGAGGTTCGGGCATTCACCTCTGAAATCTCTGTGTCTGATCACTATGTGATCTGCAGTAACAGCAATGAAAAAATGAAGAGAGGAAACTAGGAAACTTGTAAAAATTTAAATAATAGGAAATAAAAAGAAATTATACAATTTAAATTTTTTTTTTACAAAAGGGACTCCAGTGATGTCACCAAGGCATCATCAGCGATACCCTTTACTTACAAGAGAGATTCCAGGGGTCTACAAAGCCCCTATGCGGATCACCATACTGGCTTCTAATTTACCATCTAGACAGCTTCTTAGCAACAATAAACCCTATAAAATATATGATATTTTAATTTATAACAATAACTATTATTAAGTATTGATTACTGTGCTTGTATAATAAGCCTCTGTTTTTGTGGCGTGTGGAAATGTAACATATTACTCAAATGGTATGTCGATCATTAAACAATTTAATAATATTTATTTTTAAATGCTTGCTGTGAAATATTAAAGATGTGTTAATTCAAACAATTAATAGGTATATTTCCAGGAAAAGAGCTTGTACTATGACATATTAATTGAAGGTCGTTCACGTCCCCTTTGTTTAGTATTGTAATACTATTAAAGGTTCTGAAATGCAATCTGCTGCCAAAATTATACCTTTCATAATAAAAACATTGTATGGTACATCATTATATCCTAAATAAGTAGAATATTTAGGTAAATGTACTTACCAACATTTTAAACTGCCATAAACAGAAGAATTTTTAAAAGTCCATCAGTTCCAGGATATGTCTGTGCACCATAACAGCTCTAAAAGATTAAATTCTATGAGGGCCACTTGCCTCTCAAGACATCAGAATCAATTTGCTTAATACGGTTTCAGAGCTAATCACTACTCTAGAGACAAATTAAGTGAAGCTTGGTGTACAGCAGGCATAGATGTATTTTATTGTGTCTACATTTCTCATAAATCGAGTGACAGAGTTTATTTGTTTATGATTTTCTTATTTAAAAAAAAATCTCATGTAATCTCATGTATTGTTTTGACACATATGGACCCGTGGCACCTGTTAATTTTATCTCAGGATGTGCCTAGGCCATGCGATGTGCCTTGGCCACTGAAGAAGTCCTTGGTTTTATCACCCTCACTACTGAAAAGACAGCCTATGCATCCCTAGTACTTTAAACAAAAAAAGGTATATTACTCTGTGTTATCATTGAATCCTATTGTAAATTAAGGTCACAGATGGTCTCCTTTTTTTCCAGGCATCATGTCCAGACTAGCTGCCGGGGAAATGTCTGGTGTGCCGATGCCTCACATTGCCTACTACCTACTTTTAGACATAAATTCCTCTCATCTAACAATCATACTTTACTACTTTACTGCTTTACTACTACTACTTTATTACACCATGATAGAAAGGGCTTCATTTTGGATGAATAAAGGGACTGTGTAGCCATTTCTGTTATGGGATAGTATTGGAGTGTTGGCTTATTTCTTCACTGTAGATAACATAGATTAAATAAAGTGGGCATTTGGTTGAACGTTGAACATTTCTGTCAAACTTTATTGCAGAAAAAGCTGGCGCCTCGTAATGCATAATGATATCAAGAAGTCTTAATGTTCCAGTGCTTCGCAAACTCACTCTTTAGTGAATAAACCCCTATGGTTTTGTCCAATCATGCAGCAGTTGCTGTTGTACGTCGTAATCCATACAATTCCTTTCCACATATGACCTATTTTATTGTTGGTAGACCTGTAATGAGTTTTGTAACATCTTTACTTAATCCAGATTACCGAAAGATTTAATTGCAGTCTGGCGTATTCACACTTTAACCCCATATTACACTCATGAAAAAAGTATTTGATTGCTTTTGAAAATGTTACAGTATTAAACGTATGTTATTATTATTATTATTTAAAAGGTAACGATGGTGAAACTGAAGGTTGTGTTTATTTAATCAGCTTCTGCATTTACCACCTACAGTTTGCTGTCTTTCTCAAACAGAAGGGCCCATTAAGTTGCACCAGGACCTGATTGTAGAGCCAGAAATATCTGCAAAAAATGCTCCGCAGAAGGAATGCTTTGATTCCAGCTTTTACGTGATATCCCCTTTTTATTGTTTTTACTGGTTTAGTGATTATAAATAAAGGAACTAGATTTAAGTTTATATAAGATGACGTGCGTTTTGTCTATACCATCATACTCAGAGAAGATAGTTTTAGAAAGTATGTATATATTAATTTGAATTAACACAAGGAAGGAACAATGCAAACATATCGGATCAGAAATACAGCATCAGCAGCAGGCAAGCAGCTCTTAAATCCAGGAGGAGGAGCCAGAAGAAGCCGTAAGCGTCTGTCTCTAAACACGGGTCTGTGTTACATTTACAGCTCACAATCTGTATGATTCTTGGCTAGTTTGAGAACCACAGATATTCACTTTTTTCTTCTAAGATAAAAAGACACAATCTGCCAGTTTCTATAGAACCACCGATTACCACTTCATCTGCCAACAATGTAATCATTTGTGTTATTGAATGTTGCTCTGCTGGGGTATTTGTATTATGTCCATAGGGAGGCAGTGATACTAGCAACCGAAAAGCCACCTAGGGTCGCTGGTTCATACCTCCATGTCTCCTGATACATACCTAGGAACTTAGAAGGCAAGGCCTTCCTCTGCCAACTCTGGGTCAGTTTTTACTTTGTACAGGCAGAGGAGCAACAGTCTGCTTACTCCCCGCCCACTTACCTCCCACTCCCCACCCACCAAAGTGGCTAGCACCACCCCTGAATAAAGCCACTCGCCCATAAGAGCTCCAGGTAACCTATTCTGGAAAGTTCCTAGGTATATATGAATGACAAATACAAGTTTACTTTGCCAGAAAATCTAAAAAGTACTTCCGGTGCATAGTTTAAAAAGTGGTCTCATCACCATAGTAGCAAATGGAATCATCCAATCAGCAGGCTTGTATTTTGTTTTACATTCAGATTCAAATTGTACATTCCTGAGAAATATTGGTGCTTTATAAATAAATGTATTCAATGTTAATGAGCCATCTTGTGTGCATCTTTTAGCTAACTTTACATGAATATTGTCTTAACTCTTATTTCGTTATAAAAAACTGTAACTATGCATGCAGGACTATATTGTGATTTCTACCTGTAAAAAGAAGCTAGAAATAAAACACTGAATCATGCTTTAACGCAACTTCAGAAGAATGGCAGAAATATATCGTACAGTCAAGGTCAACCTGCAACAATCTTTCAAGTGAACCTGACAGGGCTATAGACAAAGTGTTCACAGAAAGTAAGTAAGCATAATGCCTGAATTTTGTTATCTCTACTGATAAGACACTCTTGGAGCTTAATAAATCACAAGAGAAACAGGACTTCTGGACATCAAGGTGTATGTAATTTGCTATCGGACCTAAAATTACAAATATTGCAGTACTGTATTTGCAGTTAAAAGATGTCACTGATTTGGGTTATGCCGGTTATGAAGTTCCATGAGCTGTCTCCATTACACCAATTATCAGAACAGCCTGTAACTTTTTCTTTGTGTTTTTCAATCAGTGTTATTGTTTTAGAGATATGTTATTTAAAAATACATTATTATTTTACCAAATGAAAACTGAGATCTGTGGCAAAATATGCAAAACTTTCCCCCCACCTTCTCATCCCAAATTACAAAACGTTGCCAGTCAATCCGTTGCCACCAGAGGGCAGCAGTAAGTTAACAAACTGAAGGAATAATTTGTAGAAAAATAAAACAAAGTGATAGGTGCGCACAGTGTATAAAACAAAATTAAGTTGCTAAACTGTTGAGCTGCAAGTCAACCAGAGAAACAAAACCCCACAATTGTTCCAATAAACATAAAAGCATACAATTAACACCAGGTGACTGCGCTAAATTAAATCCAATCAGTGAAAAAAATATTTTATAATTAAATGAATACTACCTAATAGGTGTGTTGAGCGATGTGTGAATCTCACATGAAAAATATAAAAACAGAAACAAAAAATAGTGCAATGTAATGTAATGTAGTTATTCAAAAATATTTTTTTAAAGGCTCGGTGGACTCTTACATTTGATGGGGCTTCCCCAAGCCCATATAATGCGCCTATTCCGGAGTGAAGGTGTTGCCTTTCATCCGGACTTTATCTCATCAGAAACAGGAGATAATAATAAAAGCACTTAATATGTGTTTTTGTCTGTTTGCCATTAACTGCTACACCACATACAGTGGTACTAGCCTAGAATATATATATATATATATATATATATATATATATATATATATATATCAACAATAACATTATGGCCACCAAAACAGCCCTGACCTATCGAGGCATGGACTCCCCAAGACCTCTGAAGGTGTGCTGTGGTATCTGGCACCAAGATGTTAGCAGCAGATCCTTTAAGTCCTGTAAGTTGCAAGTTGGAACCTCCATGGATCAGACTTGTTTGTCCAGCAATCCCACAGATGCTCGATTGGATTGAGATCTGAGGAATTTGGAGGCCAAGTCAACACCTTGAACTCGTTGGTGTGTTCTTCAAACTATTCCTGAACCATTTTTGCTTTGTGGCAGGGCGCATTATTCTACTGAAAGAGGGCAATGCCATCAGGGAATATTGTGTCCATCAAAAGGTGTACATGGTCTCCAAAGATGATTAGATAGGTGGTACGTGTCAAAGTAACAACCAAATGAATGGCAAGACCCAACGTTTCATAGCAGAACATTCATCAGACCAGGCCGCCTTCTTCCATTGCTCAGTGGTCCAGTTCCATTGCTCAAGTGCCCATTGTAGGTGCTTTCGGTAGTAGACAGCATGGGTACCCTGACTGGTCTATGGCTACGAAGCCCCAGACACAACTGGGATTCACTGTGTGACACCTTCCTATCAAAACCAGCATTCACTTTGTCATCATTGGATTTGACCACATGGGCCAGCCTTCACACCCCCACATGTATAAATAAGCCTTGACCGGCCATGACCCTGTCGTGGGTTCACTGCTTTTCCTTACTTGGACCACTTTTTATAGGTACTGAGCACTGCAGACTGGGAACACACCACAAGAGCTGCACTTTTGGACATGCTCTGACCCCAGTCGTCTAACCATCACAAGTTGGCCCTTGTCACAAGTCGCTCAGATCCTTACACTAGCTCATTATTCCTGCTTCTAAAACATCAACTTTGAGAACGAAATGTTCACTGCCTAATATATCCCCACCCACTGACAGGTGCAATGATAACAAGATTATCTGTCAGTGGTCATAATGTTACGGCTGATCGGTATATATTTAAAAGAATAATATTAGGTAATTGATCCTATTAATTCTCCTCCTCCTATTGCTCCAGAACTATATATCATAATTTGTGTTAACTCCTTAAAATGCTCAAAATACATTGTTTTCAATGGGTTTTGGGACCGCCCTTTGTCCTTAAGGGGTTCTAAAAAATAAAGATTAGAATAGCATATGTTTATATATAGGGCCTCATTACATGTTTAACAAATTAACTCAAAACAAAAATATAGATTCTGGATATCATGTGACAGAATTTTGTTTATTCCAGATACTACCTTTCCAAAATAGAATGATCTCATCCGTATGGTATTCTGCTTTCTTCCTGTTGTGTTTTTTCTCTTCTTACTTGCGTTATCAGAGTTTAAAACTGCACAGATAGAGTGCTCACGTGAAATTCTGGCATGTGTTATATTTTTAAACAATTACAGACCCGTCCTTAAGACTTGATGTCTAACCAGCTGACAAAACAGCAGTGGGATTTTAAAAGTAAAACATTTGTTAGCTTTGGAATAGCTTCACGGAAAGCAACCTCTCTGCATCATGCAAGCTGTTTTACATCACTCGACTTTAAGAAAATGAGCTGAGTGACTTATCTACAAGCGTTTAACACCACTGACACACTAGCACACACCCTTCGATCCGGAGTACACTGATTACTACAAAAGATATGCACTGAAATCATTAGGTTTCGTATAAATATTTTTATTACTATTTAACCCCTTAAGGACAATGGGCGGTCCCAAAACCCATTGAAAACAATGCATTTTGAGCCCGTACATGTTCGGGCTTTGTCATTAAGGGGTTAAACAAAGGTTCCATCAGGCAAGGAACACTTAATATTTGATATCTACTGCCACAATGGCATGCTGATATGGCCCATTAAGGATGAGCTGTTTCAATTTATGTTTTGTTGGACTTCTCTCTCTATAGCTCCAATATTCTCCTTTACACTAAACATTCTAAAAATCTTTGATGAGCACGTTCTTAACTTTTGTGAGGATGAGTTTTCCTATCCTTGTATTAGACACATCGAAAATACTGATTCATTCCGTTGTGATATTTCATTAATGCAGCTCCCAACTAACTACCCTCTGAAAAAAAATTGAAATATTTTTTATTTAGTGTTTTTCAGGCTACGTTTTTTGAACAGAGAATATATTCTGGACCAGACTGGCCATCAGGCACACCGGGAAAATGCCTGATAGGCCGCTGCCCCTCACTCAGATCGAGTGTAGCAGTGTGCGGCCATCGGCTGGATATGCCTGGCTGCACACCACGTGGGCATTGCAAGGTAATGTGCTACCACACATATAAGCCATAGGCTGCACTTACGCTACCCAGAGAGCCGCTGGCCTTAAAGTGCCAATGACGCCTTGTCATTAGGAGTCCAGTCTTCAAAGAAACCCATCACATTCCTGTATCAATTTTAAAAACAAAGTCTGAATCTTGTTCGAGGGTAACCTACCTAACCCCAGCAGGCGGCAGTACTATGCGATTTCCTCTTCACCTGCTGCCCCTGTATGCCCTTAACAGCACTGTCCTATATCTCTGCGATCTCTAAACCCTCTCCTAAATGCTCTCTTTGCTCTGCCCAGGACTTGTATGTCTTATAATTTGTTGTCATCTTTCCTCACAGCGGTTTCCAGAGCTTCTGTCGTGCTGCACCCACATAAGGAATTCCCTGCTTCGTTCTGTCTGGCTTTCCTCTACACATTCTATTTTTAAATGCTTCTTAAAAAATCAACCTGTTCAGGGAAGCAAAATATCTATCCTTGTAATATTCCACAACCTGCACTCCCACCTTCCCCCCCCACCATTCAATTCTTTAGAGAACTGACATCTGCACGTGACCTTCTCTGCAATCTAATCCAAGTAGTCCTTCACCTAATGTCTCATCTTTACAGAGGCTCACAAGAGCCGGGCTCTCTTCTCAGCCAGACAAGCATGTCTTACGTTATTTTACAAACTCATTGTAAAAGTGTTACAGAATCTGCGGGAGTTCCATAAATTAAATGTAATTTCTATTCACAATTTTCTTCACAATGACTTTTGATGACATGATCTCAAGGCATTGATGAATGAAGTATTCTTGAAATCAAGATGTAACTCATCAAAGAGCAACTCACCTAGTAGTACTTTCCCTGTAGCACCATTTTTATCTATTATTAGTATCCACTAAGTTTAACAAACCTTGAAATATAGTGGTGCAGTTTGAGAAACAGTCCAACAAAAAGGCAAAGCTAAATCAGAAAGGCTTGCCCCTTCTACTTCGCTGATATTGGCAACCGCACCTGTCTAGCATGGTATGATGGTATGATTTTACTTATTTCTTGTTTTGGTCTAAAGTCTTACTAAAACTAGCTATAGAAAATGAAGCTTTAAAAAAGATACAAATCACAATATCATATATATTATTTAATAATAAATAAAATACATTACTATACATTACTATAATGGCATGTACTGTCTACAAACCACAAAAAGCACAACGTAAACAAAACACTGCTCCAAATGAAGGAAACCTTTGACTTATTGTACGGCTTATTCAATGTATGGAAATATGTTATAGGCCGTGCCATAATAATATCAGCAGTAACAAAAAGAGATTATGCGGGTGTTGGTGCCTTTACAAAGATAACCCCTTTCTTTGATGGGGCAGCACCGGAGCCAAGGTAAAGTATAGGATCCGCTGCCATGTGTAAATGCCAACTTAAGAGTAATAGCTGGGTCTATTCATTAACTGTCTATATTGGTTTATTAGTGAGTGCTGGTGAGTTAATAGCTTCACTATTCATTTGGGTCAACACTGTCAAGGTTTCTTTTGCTGTAAGGGCCACATTAACATTGCATAAAGCCTACATAAATGAGTTGAAATACATCAGCTCATTGCAAATAAATGTGTATTGGTAGGGTACCTTGAGAATAAGTAATTACGCAACAGAGCTATATATACCAATGTTAAAATATAGCTGATACGGTATGGAATAACCAAATAGTTCCGTTTAACTTATGGAAGACGTGGTGTAGAGTAGACCATTTTTTTTTTTTTTAGAGAAATCAATAGATCGATTTCTGTGTAACACTATGTACTATTAATTAGCAACAACTCCACAGTAGATTAGAAACAGTTACCACAAAATCTGACTCACATTAGTTCTACCATCAAAGCAAGAGGTCTTCTGTCACCAGGTCAAGCTAGCTCCTTCCACTTGAGTTATTGCAACCCTTGGAGGACATACAGTATATTGAACTCAAGAAGGCAGACAAGTAGAAAACTGCCATATTTTGATAATAAACAATAAAACAAATAAGCATTTCAGTAAATTCAGCAGGAACAGTTTCACAAAATAGATCCAGATCTGGAAATCTAGAAAACAAAATCATGGACAGGCCCTGATATTTCTGGGCTGGAGAACTTTAGAAAAAAAAGTGCTAAAGAATGAATTTTCCATTCCCAGTCCAACCATTAAGTGATATTTGCTTGAGGATTTTGTTAGAGTAAGTTTATAAGAGCATTGGTTGGTTTGTTGTGGTATTCTAATACCATTGATCATTTAAGCATATCAAACAAAGACATTCAGGATTGCCATGGAGCTGATCATAAATAATTGAAATAGACACTTCATTATAAAGCTTGTGTTATGGAACTCTGTTTGCTAACTCCATTTGTTATATTTGCATTAGTGGTATTTTTCTGTGTACTTTATTTTACAATGTTGAAGAGTAGTAACAAGTATACACATTGTACATAACAACCCATTCAGTTGTAAAGGAACTTTCCAGATATGTGTTTAGAGCCAATAGACAGCTTGGATCTTGCATAGCCATTGCTATTACTTTGAGACATAGTAAGGGTTTATTCTTTTTGTTTCACAAACTACAAACTGTGTCAGGACAATTGTAAGATAGATTGATAGATCAAAAACCTAAGGCTGTGTCCGGTACCAAGGCCCATTTGGCTACTCTTGACTAAAATAAAGCCAGCAAGTTCAAAATTAATATACATTTTGTATCTATGCAGCACACCTGATAGCAGGTATGTGCTGTATCACAAAGTTAGTATGTGTGTCCTGTGTAAACAAGCATCTATTACACTTTTCAATGTAAATGAACATCACATTAAACCACACCGCAATATGCTCCAAATAAAGGTTATAAGATACTTTAACAGCCTACAATAACACAAAAAAATGTGCTGTAACTTTTACCTGTGTTTTATGTTTTAAATATCCCAGTCTTATATCAGTCTTTTCGCATTGTTTAGCAGGTCCAAAAATATACATTAATCACAGAAGGAATGATTCAAGCTAAACATTGGACAAATCTGGAGCGAGTTGGTAAATGATGTACATTTATCACAAAAGATACCATTAATTTTAATGAAATATTTTTAATTAATAATTAAGGAATTAGTTTAAATGGAGTAAGTAGTTTTCCATTGGCAAGTCACCGATTCACAGACTTTCTGGATAAAACTAAGTCTTATGTATGTGCAATAAACCATTTTATCCATTCCACCAAACTCACGCCATTGCAACAAGATGTGCTGGTGCTTTAAGTATTTAATAAATGCATTTAACAATAAAAATATAGAAGGATGTGCCTTAAGATAAAAATACATATGTAATACCTGTTTTCCTCTGTGCCAGACCATCGAACCTCATTCATTTGGAGAGATATTAAGAGCCAGTATATTATAAATAAAACGTTCTTATTCAAGCCACCACAGAGTGAAGAATGAGGATTTATTTGTTTTAAAAATCTCTTATGTTTATTCTTCATTGAGCTGCACTGTGGCAACGGTAAGTAAGGCACTGCCACACCTACAAATAAAGCCAGGGATTATCTAAGCCGGGTTGCTTGGCTTGACACAAAGATCCATCATATCTGCACAAACAAGGCAGTTATGAAAATCATATTGAATTCAATGAACCAAATACCTTATCTAAAACATTCTAGTAAATGAAAATGAATTTACATTTTACCGATCATCCAAGATTACACTGTTTCAGTTTCCCAAATAATTATATACTCTATTAACTGAAACTATGAGTGGGCATTTGTGTTGTGGATGTACATGAATGTACTATGGAAATGGAAACATGCTCAGTGCAACTCAACTTCAGAGGCAGTAGGAAATAACATTGTGGGAAAAAAAGTAATATTAGAACAACTGATTTCAACGTAGAGACAGAATTTGATGGCAGAGAAGAACCATCTATTCCGCCCATTTTCCTGATGTAACGACGCAGGTCTTAACCAGTCCTTGTTCTCATCTTAGATTCAGGATAGTTTCATTCAGGATAGTTTCATAGTTATTGAGTATTTATAGTTGATCTGAGCTCTGATGCTTCCACAAATACATGAGAAAATGCCATTTCAGCAACATTAAATTAACTATGTGTGTACTTTGTGGATGAGTATGTAGTGTAGTATATGAAAATGTTGGTATTTCAGTTTGTGATAGGATAAACAATTAACTTATTCCAAAAATCACAATTTATATTGACCATTGTCGGGGTCTTTGGCACAGAAAACTGTGTTACTCATCCGTGTAAATATCCCATGTATTTCATATTCAGTTTGGTTTCCAATTTAAATATATTGTCCTTGGATTCTTATTTAACAAAATCATATATTAACTTTTCTTCCTATAAAGGCAGCATTATTTTCTTTGGCATTACTGCTCTAATGTTTTCCTGTTTCCTTGTTTCCTGTTGCCCTCTCCTGGTGGAGAAAGTTTCTGCAGATTATCAAGTAAGATCTTTCAGGTGCAGTTTTTCATTTATCAAATAGACGTTGCCTGAATGTTAATTAAGGGGCTGTCATCTACAAGAAGATGGACGGAAGGCACAGCGGTGTCATCCTCTGGCTCCCCTGACATGTGGAGCAACATTGTTACAATATAATTAAAGACAGATATGTCATAATCAGGGAAGCAGATATACTTGCAGTTTATGCTGTTAAACTGGGCAAGGCAAGGCAATGCCTCCCCCCAAAAAAAACATGATGTGAGATGAGGAGTATTCAAGTATGCGTATGTGTGTACATGTATGGGAGAGCATGGAAGCACTAGCTGCTTTCAGTATGGTGGGCAAGGATATGATGTTGCATAGTCTTCCATCCTCTTTTGGAAGAGCAAGCACTGTAACTTCAGACCTCTGCTCTGATGCTCCCTAATCACTATGCACTGGAAATTGATGCAGAGCACCAGGATATGACGTCATGTTCCAGCATCGATTGCAAGCGCATTGTGATTACAGAGCATAGAATTGGATTTTGCTTTTTTTAGTGGTCACAGTGTAGAATCCACAACTGCTATTTGGGGTTTAGTCAGGGAGCTGAAGCACAATTTCAACCATTCTTAACACCTATTAAGGCTAAGCTGGGTCTTGGAATCAGACCCACTTAGTCCCTAATTGTTGTCATGGGCAAGAATTTCCAGAGTCCCATGACTTTTAAAAGCTCTATAAGGGTAACTTAAGTCTCAGAGCATAGAGTGGGAGATTTTGTGTATCTCGACTTCCCAACAGCACCAAGAACTATGTACTTTGTTATTCCTTCATCTCTCCAAGGGTATGAATGTAAAGCAGGTGGTGCAGAAAAAAATGGACAAGGACTGAAAATTGTCCATTGCACGTTACGGGAAGCAGCCATTAAATTACATGTGTGCAACTGCAGATCTTACACTTTGGCAATTTGTAGCCGTATATATCCTGCAGTTGGTTTCCAAATGAAGAATTACATTAGGGGAGAGCTACAGGGCACTGGCCTACTGAGCATTTACTCGGTGTCTCAAATGGCCAGTCTGGGCTAGGATAAACAAGTATTAACAGGTGGTCCTGATCCATAGTAGGTTCATGCTTGTGGGCCCTTGTTCATTGGAGTCTGTTGAGGGTTCTGTTTAGTCTGTTGGGAAATATATTAAAAATGGCTAATTATGTAATAATCAATCTCAACCTACTTTCTGAACTGTGGGATATGGATAATGGATATAAAAATGTCTTAATTAAACCATTAAAATATGTTATTTTACCCCATGTAATTGATATAGGACTTAGAACAACCATTGAGATCCCAGACATTTTTTTTCCAATTGAAAGTAAATATTCCAAGCCAAAACAAACATTAAACCCTGAATAAATCAGTATCTAAGATGATTTCAGGCTGCTCCACCTATTCCTTTCCTTCCATAAGATTCTGTTAAATCTGCTTCATTAACCAAACAACAGCAGTCGAGAGGAAGTCAAATGGAAGGTGTTCTACCCTGACCTAATTAGATAAGGTCAAGAGTCAATTCTTTTTAGAAATTTTACCATGGGAATCGCATTGTCAAGATGATCGTGGAAAAGGTGGAAGATTATTTTTATACAAAGGAAAATAATATAATTGTTGCCATGGCACAGTATAGCATCTAGGGGAGGGTGCCAAAATACAATGTAAAATGACTTCCTGTTTTGCTCCAAGTTTAATTGAATAGCTCTATGTATGACTCCACCAGTCATGTCCTCACTTTACATATACATGTTAGAAGTTTGACTGCACCTGTGCAAAGATATAAAGACACTACCATTTCCCACAATCTTCACGAACAAGTGCATTGTTTACTTTTAACCCTGACATTTTTCCGCTCTAAGTACTATTTTTGACCATTTTTTTTTCTTTTTCTTATTTTAGGATGTCCTGGCTCAGATAATATACTAAAAACCCTGGTGCAAATATCATGTATCTCTGCTTCCTTTCATAAAGGATGTTCACAGCTTATCTGTCAACCCCAGGGCAGACAAAGGCCATAAGGCGAGGAAACCAAGCAGGTGGTCTTGAAATTCAAAGTACAGGAATTGGTTGTTATTACAAATGTCATACTAAATCATATTTCATACCATAAATAGCTCTTCGCTGCTACATTGTAACTAACATGCATAACTGTGTATTTATCAGAAGCAACCTAAGCAAATTTGGTATTTTGGTACAAAAGTAAAGTTTCAATTTCATTCACTCACCTCTCTCTCATAGACCAGATGCTTGCTACTAAAGTTACAGAACTGTCAATTTATGAATGAGGTGGAAAGTGAAGAGTCTCCACGCGCGAATGCCGGAGAGGGGTGTTGTGTTGGAGGTGTAAAGTGTTGAGTGTTGATGTAAAATGCATAAGACGCAAAAAAAATCTTGCTCTCTTAGCTTTTCCATTTATTACAGTTAAAGCTGACTTTTCTTCCAATTTATTTCTATTTTACTTGTCACTCGACAAATAGCCTCTAGAGCACATAGAGCAACAGGAACTTAATGTGGCATCTACCCTTGGCCGGATTAGTTGTGGGTTTTCCAGCTATCCCCTACTAATTAATCAGTGTTGGATAAGACTGAATACTATGCATTTTGAACCGGTATAATACTTGTCCATCTACCTAGGCTTCCCCCTGGAACTAGAAGTTGCCAGCTCTTCTGTACATTCTGCATCACCTTGCAGTGACAATAGTCTCAATAACTTACTCTGCTTATTGGAGAGTGTGCTATACCTGTATACTATTAAATATTCAGAAATAGTTGATTTAGTGAAGATAACACAAAACATAAGATTATATA
Organism: Spea bombifrons; assembly: GCF_027358695.1. Lineage (NCBI taxonomy): Eukaryota > Metazoa > Chordata > Amphibia > Anura > Pelobatidae > Spea > Spea bombifrons. The sequence continues at coordinate 85,139,019 of NC_071091.1, read as the reverse complement.
GGTGTCTTCCAATAAAGGTATCATCCTTCCCAGGCATGCTCTTTTTTCTTCCTGTGGCTACGGTACAATGCTATACAAACTCAGCATCTGTCCATTGACATCTGTGATATAAAATGTTAGCCCAAAACTCTCAAATACTGAAAAGTTGGCTGGACATCCCTAAGGTACATTGGCATTTTAGGCAAGCTACAATGGATAGACCAGCCCTGGAAGAAAGTTAATCATCTGTCATTAGTGGAATATAGTTAAAGAAGGGAGGGTAATATGTCTTCCTATATCCCTTCAGGAGGTACCAAACACTTGCTTCTTGTTCTGTAAAAGGTAAAAGAAATGATTATATTTTTGTAATGATGCATTTCATAACAGTCAAGTTACACAACCTAGAAATAGTATGATCAAGTCAACCTTGGAATGTGACCTAAATGGCACCATTTGTGCTAGTTTGTGTATTCTGATATTGACTACACAAAGGTGTGAAATTGTAACCAGGAAGAATTCTGAAATGCATCCCTTATTTTACCAAATTTGCCAACCAAATGTGGGTAGCTTGATTGTAGAAACATTTATACTATTTGCTACGCCAGTGGTATGGATCTAGCCCTGCCACTTGAATGAACAAAATAATGAAAAAAATAAATTAAATGAATGAAGAACTTTAAACCAGATGGTGAAAACTAGAAATAAAGGAATTTTAAGAAAACCTATAAAATGTTTATTTTCTTAAACATGGATCAAGTGATGAATGATGAATGGATATTGAATATGAAATGAAAGTACAATATTCTGGTTTGCAGTCAGTGTGAATAAATAAAACTGAAGTGAGAATTAATAAGATTGAGTACTTTATTCTGATTCAAATATAAAGCACTAGTCATCTATTTCCTAAGGATAACCAGTAGAGCAACATCAAAAAGTCTGTAATAAACCAGTTAAATATCTAACTCAAAAAATACAAAAACTGCACTGTCCATGAAACCCAGACTGACCAATATAATGCTTCCTGAGCAAGCACCATAAGAGCCAACAGGATGGCCCAGCCGATTGCTCCACGTTCAGTATTTTACAATAGAATTGCTCTATATAAATATGGCTCGTCTGGGTTATGTATAAAATATTTGGGTGCAAAGTTTCGTAAATGGCCCAGAAATCAGAACTAATTACAGCATTAGCCTAATTTCACAAAATAATGGCCACGCATTTGGGTGCTCTAGGTGGTAGCTTAACCTACCATATGTACAATGAGTCTAAGACGTATGTAGTTCTGTACATATTGACATAGGTAGACCCAGGCTTTTTGTTATCTGTTTAAGAAATCTTGCTTATTTAAAATATTAGTTGTGTATACATGTGTGTTATTTGTGTATTTTATTCCGTAACCCTTATCAATATGTACTGTTCATGTTGTTGTCTTTATAAGATTCACAAAAGCATAGTTTTTTTTTTCAATATGAAGAATACATGTGCAGAAGGCCAAATCAGAGCTTTAAATATGCTGATATCAGTGACATTAAATGGAAATTGTTGATATCCAGTCACAGTTAGATGAACACAGAAACATTCGTTATCTGTTATCTCTGTTTGAGCTGATGATAATATAACAACCCATAACATTATTGCAGATATGCAATTTCTTAGTCACAACTTGCCAAATCATAAGAGGAAAACAACATTTGTTTGTCTTAAGTATGATACCTTTATATGGCTAATGAACGTTTGTAAATGTTGCTGTTAAAAGCCAATGAAGTTCCTTCCGCAGCATGAGGAAGGAAAGAATGTGTAGCATAAAAACAGATTACAGCTGAGGAAGGACTTGAGTGTTCCTGAAATCAGGCATCTGGGAACATTCTTCAGCCTAATAATGATATCATCTCTTACAACCCTCCACACATTCACCCTTTCATTCCCAGGAGTGACTATGACCCTGTATTTAAGTTCATAAATAAAAAATTATAAACATGTTTGGCATGTGATTTGATTGCTCCTCATAATTATATATAATCAAACATGTATTGCAAAAAAAATGTGTCATGTACAAACAAACAAAAAATACATTTTATGGCATTTAAGAGTTTAATTTAACATCCATGACCCCATGCAAGTTAGGTTTGATCTTCTTATGCTAAATCATATGGACTGTTGAAGCTATGGCTTAATGCCATCATTTGCACATTTGAAAACATTTTTCATTTTCATGTAAGGCTACTGAAGGTGCTTTAAAGTTTGCATGAGATGCCTCAAATGTTGCAGGACTCCACTATTATAAGTTTATTCTGTAGGTCACCAAAGCTATAAACTAATATTATAACCTATTTATCACATCTTACATTTGGCTTTATGATATATCTGTTACATGTTACAAAAATGATTATTTATCATGCGACCAATTTAATTACCCTTAAATAAGTTCAACCTCATATAAGCTTTCAGTAAAGTCGGTTCTTTTGCTCAGTTCATTCAATTTCCAGCCTTGGGCTGTAATCAATGTTACTAGTTAGTCAATTTACACCTGGTGGGATGGGTTTGGCTGCTTCTGTGTTTAGTTAAATAAGGTATTATAGCAGGATTAAGAACTAATGTACCTGCTTGGGATGTAAGCAACAGGACAAATACCCACAGTGGGTGGTCATGTCGGGAACAAGAGGCTGTTAGCAAAAGACATTGATTTCAAAGATACCGCAAACAAGTTACGTCTGAAATAATTAACTAAAAGTGTGAAATTAATAGTGTAAGTTATGGAAAAGTAGTCAATTTCTTAGCCAGCTGGCACTCAGATATTTAAGAAGACATTTAGCGAGAGATATGTTTCTACCTAAGGCAGGTATACTTACGGCTGATGAGTAAGAGTTTTACTCCTGTAAGCGCAATCAAACTTGTTCTTATTTTGTTTCTTTATAAATATTTTACACACTCCAGTACAGCAGCTGTCAAAATGTGTGGGGTCTGGGAATCACTTTAGAGAAGCGTTAGGTGATGACACAAGAGGGTTGTCATTTAGATCTATTTTTCTATGTTGTTGTCAAATCATGGGCACATACATTGCTACCCTTGCTTTACAATGTTTAATATCTTTCTGAGGAGCACAATGTAAGTCTGTGTAACCATAAAGTTAATTATTGCTGTGGTACATAGGACCTGAAAAGGTTATTATGTCATCCTTATATGCTTTGCACACCAAGGTACTCATTCAGATTTTACATTATCAACATGATGTATCCCAGAGAATAATTAGTTTATGGTGTATTTAGAAAAATACAAGAGAAAGGCACAAAATGTTTCCTAGAACGTTATACTGATGCCGCATAGAGATTAAAGTGAAAAAACATCCCATAAGTAGTTTGGTTAATTAATTCGGTGCCACCAAATGACTGCAGCTTTTTTCACTGTGTTGGTTGGTAAGATCACCAAGTATAACTTACTGACCCTTCATGCACCTTTTATTCTTTTATCCATCATTGCCCAAGCCTATAGCCGGTGAGTAGAGGTGATTTAAATTATAACACAGTCATAAGCTGGGGCCAGGTATAGCATAAATATATATTTTTTTTTACATATTCGCAGACTCAATTTTGTTGTTTTTAGCGCACAAACGTTATTGATTTTTGAAATGGATTTACAATGTTTTGCATTGAAAATGCCTCAATGGAGCCAGGACCCAAGACTTGTTTTTGGTGTGGGAATGGCTGTGCCTTTTGACTGCCACCTCTTCTTAAAGTCTTTAGTGAGCCCCCCCTGTCCCCTTGTCCTTCTTAGGTTTTGCCAATGGAGGGAAGGGGGGAATGATGGGGCTGCATGTCCTGATATGGGAAGTGAAGCCCTATAAGAGGTTGATATGGAGCATCTCTTCTTCATTTCACAAGAAGAAGCACAAGATTCACACTCGTACGTACTAGCCAGGCACCTGGCTCCACTTCTCTGCTTGTTTCCCATCTACAGTAGCTTGGACAGCTACTACAGCCATGTACCAGCCACACCATCACTGGCCAGATTATCCATTAAGATGTTTAAGGGCCCATAAATGGTACTGATTTTGAGTGTGTGGCACCACCAGCAGCTCATAATAAAAAAAACTTTTAATTAATTATGTCCAAAATCTGGTCAGTTTAATTGGCAGGCAGTGGTCAGGGGCTTGGGGGTGTTTCCAAAATGTTTGAATTATGGCATCTGTAAATTAATGAATGAACTAATTGCGTGTTGCACAGAGGATACTTTAATTCTCTTTGAAAGTGTTAATATTTGGGTATCTGCGGCGCATTCTATTCTTTCGGTGTGACTTAACTATCTGGACAAGTCCACTGAGTGGAAACTTCTGGCTTCAAGTGAATGTGTTAAGTTCTATAACATAATTGATCATACCCTCTATTAAGGCATTTATTTTTCATTTTAGAGTATTTTGTAGTATTTGTTTTCCTTCTACATTGTTGTGATACATTATAAATTAAACTGTATTATTTATATTATTATATGATAGCTAATAACTATACACACTGTGGTGACTTTGCAGTGAAGCATCAAACTTGATACTGCACATAAGAGTAAAATTACACACAAAGTATTGTTACTGTTAGTGGTTCATCCCTAGTTTGATGAGCATTCGCTAACCATAATGTTTGTAGGAGCAAATGGCACAATTTACCATGACTCAAGACGTCATGCTGGCCCAGATCAGCTTCTTGCGCAAGAAGTTAACTAGGGTTGACCATTAATAGAGTAAAGGGGCATTGGCTAAATGAAGTGTAAATATATTAGTCTTTATTTATCATAATAATATGGACATGGTATAATACTGTATGTATAAGACATGTGGTATAATACTTATAGCTTAACCCAACATTATGGACATCAAAGACATTTTGTGTTGTTTTTTTACCCTTTAGAAAACATATTCAATTATGCAAAACATTATAACAACAGTGAAGTTATTTTTAAATTTAGAAACATTTTCAATGATATAGACTAAGTTACCTTAGGATGTTCTCTTACTGCATCAAACCTTCTCTCTGTTCAGATGAGCAGACAATACGGGAACTAGCAGAGTCCACAACTCCCAACTGGATCCACACTATCAGAAGCCATGTTCTTGATGACCATCTATGCTCAGCAAAATAGATAAAAGCCAAGCTACGTTTTGTTAAATGTCATCAGATGACGACTGTGGGAACCTTACATTTAATGAGTAGTAGAAATTAAAGCTTAGTCATTTTCTAAAGAGATACAAGATGGCATATGCATACACAAGCATTTCTTTCCTATTGCCCTTGTGCAGATCTCAGTGTTCCACAGTCTCTCGGGCCTTTAGTATTAATGGTGACGTTAAAGATGTTTTAGTTCTTGAAGACTAGAGATGCTGCTGAACCTTTATACATTACAAAGCTCATATAAATAGAATACAATTGCGTTTAGAGAATTCTCACATTATAATCCATATTAAAGAATAATTAGACTGATTATTTCACTGGTCTCAAATCATTCATGTTCTTGTGAGTTTACAGCCTATCAGGAGATGATTTACTAATTACTGAAACGTATTTTCGGAAAAATTAGCAACTGTAAATAAACACTTGAGAACAGGCAAGATGAAATTAACAAAAATAAAGCTATTAGTTATAAAAACAGAAGGTCACAACTAGGTTGCATCCAATTAAAGGAAATCCTCTCTCTTAGCCTTAGGTGCAAAGGGAATTATCAGATAGGTGTGTGATTTTGGGATTAGCAATATGACTGCAAAGTGTTTGCATAAGTGGACTAACTACATGTATCAAATTCTGGTGTTAGTAAAACATGCTGGTACGCCTAGGTATATAAAGTCTGCCAATGAGATACTCGGCACGCTGGACTTATGCATGCAGAGGTAGAGTGGATATAGCTGTATGCCATTTGCACCACGTTTGTTAATAAAATGTGGTATCATCTTATCAGTTTTTTTTAAACGCCACATTTACATATTCCTCCTAAATACGTGTGTTTGCTTAAATTGCCAGTAAATGGGACAAACAAAGGCTTAAGAAAATACACTGTATACAATGAGCTGAATATTCATCACTTTGAACCCGCAGTATAAGGACAATAGACGTTTAACCCAGCAAATGACCTAATATTGCTTATTCCTGTGGCGTTTATTTGCTGTCCGGAAGTAGAATGTACCACATTCAAAATAATTCATTTTCAGTTAATTATGTTTACTGAAATCACTACTGCATATCAAAACTATGAGCTACTCCACACGTGCTCCAACTGCAACCATCATCTACCGAATTATATTTCCCAGCCATACCGCCATTCCGGTCACTCTCTTAACTGTTCTGATGTGTTAAATTTCAGTGTGTGCTGGGGTAACCTCATTGACCATGTTTTCCAGGACACATATTTTCACATATTGCGGACCCGCACATGTTAAATGCTGCCTTTCAGTAGGTAGAACATATACATTCATGGGTGGGAATTGACTGCACATTTTACATTCTATAGCAGCACTATATGTGCCGGCCACCTATATACAAAAAGTAAGGAAAAGATCACTGTGTGAAGTCAGTAAACATAGCTAGGAACTCTCCAAGTCAAAGATCACTGTGTTTTAGACTGGTTACCAATATATTGTGGCCGCATAGGTGAGTTGGCAATGTGGCCTATGACTTGTTGATGAAACCTACTCTTATGAATTGCTTAAGAACCCAAAAGTGAGAGGTCCCACAAAGTTGACCTCTACAAAGTGTCAATATAGGTCCATAAGTATCCAAATAAGTTTTTTTTCCAAAGAGCCACAGAGCTAAAAACAGGATCAGGATTTGGGAGGACAGTCCTTCTTTGGGAACCAAGTCCTTCTGCAATCTCTTTCCTATCATGAGGTTCCTCTTGTCAGGTCACAGTGTTAAGGGAGTATGATTTCAATAAAAGTCTATAAAACATTAATGAGGCAAATTAAAAACCTATAATGGATGTCAAACCCTGATAAAATACTAAAGTGATTGCACAGCACCAGAAATGGTGGTATAGCAGCTGCGACTAAAACATGCATAGCTGCTGGTAATTGCAATCATACATACAATAATGAGACTAGTATGTTTTATTTCAGTATGTATGAATGTAAGTAAACATAGCTAGGAACTCTTTAATTTAATCGTAGCTACATAAGGTAATATTGTGATCTGCGTGATATGTTTCTGAAGCCTATATTACACAATGTATGGACTGGTACTTATCTTTATAAATGTGTTATGCAAGGTTAAATATTTTATTAGATATTAGAAAAAAAAAAACATAGACCTCAGTTTTTTGTGTATCTACAGTGTACATACAGTTTATTGCATTGTTTTTCAAAACTTCAAAACTTTACTCTGCGTTTGAAAATCCTTTACATACCATTAAAAAATGTAAAGACGTACAGATGTACCAACTGAAATATTCACAATATACCATAAAAAATGCAAATTATTCAAAGTGCAACCATTTTTAAAACATTGTGTTTCCTGTAAAACATGGCATAAATTGTTGCAAAAATATTGACAAAATAAAATGGCTACACGTTCATATCCTTATTGTTTAAACACTGTCTTCACCTTATATCCTTCACAAATCTAATTTAGAATTCACAAGGATGGCATAGTGAAGCAGTATCATGTTTGATGGACCATCTCCCTTCACCAGGAAGAGTTGAGTGCAGAACGTGACCTCTGCAGTAGACTAAACAAACCAACAAATCGCCCTTATGAGTTTGTTTAGTCTAGAACAGAAGTCACTTTTTACTGGCCGAATACATCCTGACTGAGCCTAAAAATTCTGCCCGGCTTCTTGTTCCTGTAAGGAAGTAAGACATATCTGTACTATTTATACTTAACACAGATCTATTCTTTTTCTGTTTGTCTGCTCACATATATTTCATTATCTGTTCATAATGGAACTGGAATATAAATGTGAAGGGTGTTAGAGGTCATTTAAAAAAAGGACTATGCCTATTTATGATGGATGAGCAGGCAAAAGCTACAAATGTTCTTTCCTGGTCCTGTGTAGTATACAATGGATATTTAATATTCTTAATGTACTTCATGGAAGCCTGACATTTTCTTTAGTAAATCAAAACCAGTAAAATAAGTTTTGTGTATTACGTAGTATCAACTGTACAATTCCTGTACAATGAACACAGCTTAGAATGTTTAACATATAGGCTGTTCTCTTAACTCTCTTAGTAAAACTTAACTAAAACTGAAAAACAGCTTAATGTCAGTTGGTCTTTTGAAGACATAACTTAATTAAAAGTAAACAAGTAGAATGATGTACTTTAACATATTGTTATTGTAATTATTTATTTGTGAATACATGATTTTTTTATTCTGTATTTTTATCAAAGTGTTGTTTCTGACAAAAACACAATCCTTCTGATTCTGGTAACTTATACATTCAATGCTACTGTGAGGCAACAGCCAATCGGTGGGTCTCTGTCTAACAATAGGCCACAATGGCAGTGACAGGCACCCTTTGTATGATGTGAAATCTGCTTACGTCAGGTGCTGAGAGTTAAGCCTTGTCAAGGAACAAAGATGTCTCTGACACCAAAAGGTACAGGTATGCAGTAGTGCCCAGTGGCTTATTCTGGTCTAGGATGACTAAGCCTACTGTGGCAAGTCTGGGGGGTGCAAAACCAGGGGCAGATTAGGCTTGTTTGGTGTAGTGTTCTGGCTACAAGGGGGATTTCACATTATGGGAATTTAAACTTGCATGTGTTGGGCATATAGCTATCCTGAAATTAAGAAAATACCAAGTGATAATGAGGTTTGAGTCTTTATAGCAGGAAAATCTGGAAGACTAGATGGGTTGAATGGTTCTTATCTGACTCTATGTTTCTAAGTAGCTCTCCGTAAAGGAAAAGCTGAGAGCCTTATTCTAGCTAATAAAGCATTTTATATTTTGAAGGGAAATACATTGGCCAAAAATTACAACTCAATTAAAGTATTAAAATAAGTCACACACACAGTAGTAATGCAACTGAGCCCATTGTTAAAATCCAAATCTGAGGCTTGTGGTGTGGCTGCTCAAGACACACTCTCACTGCTGAGTAATTCTTCCTGAGTCTGAGCCTAACCATTCTGGGATTATCAGTTTGCACCTTCTACAATCTTATGGACTTCCTTTACATTGTGAACCAGCTGTGCTTTCTTCCTGCTTGCCAGGTTATGGTGACCCTGACCTTAATGTTGTTGTGTACTTGTCCCTTTAAGCCTTGTTTCCTCCATATACCAAACCTGTGTTGTCTCACACCTCCTTTCTGTCTGGTTGCATGAAGTGCACTGTTGTTGTAGTGTAATTGTACAGTGGGCTTGTGTAAATGTTTCTATTCTAACAACATTTTGTTTATTAGAACAGTAATTGATTGTATTGTACTCTTTGTTAATATAAAACTCTAATAATATATATCTGTATGTTTGTTTGTGGCATCTGCCCCAAAAAAACAAAATAAATATAACTATATAAATAGAAGTACAACCATCTTTAATAGTCATATTAAATCCTGCTATCAACAGATAGCAGAATTTTATCAAATGTCTATAATGCATGAATGACTGCCACAAGCTTTGTCAAGGACACTAGTGTCACTAAATGACACTTTCCTTCCAGAGGTTAATTCTGACCTAGGCCAAGTTACAGCAGGCACAGACCCAGTAACACTCGCCATAAGACACATCCTTTAAATATAGAGTGTGGGGACTTTATGGGGAAGCCACCCTGAGGAAAAATAGAAGATTGACTACCTCCAACCCTCTGTTTCGATAGCAAAGTTCTACCACCTGTTTAAACCCAGATGCTTTACCTGTTCCTCTATAACAGGTTATCTGAATAACCTTGCGTTATGATATTATTGTGGTCTCCACATAGATCACGTCAACAATACAAAGGATTACCAGTGTCAACTCCTGGTGAAAAAAACTAGTAGTGCTGAGGCTCTGCTCTGTTTAAATTTGAAATTGTTTTTTTAGTTAATGTTTGCACCCTTCTCTCAGTCACTGTGCTGCCTGTCGTGTGTCCAGTCTCCCTGCCGTTTGTCCAGTGTCCTTGCCGTGTGTCCAGTGTCCCTGCCGTGTGTCCAGTGCACTGCCGTGTGTCCAGTGCCCTGTCGGTTCGGACCTGGCCTGCCTGACTATGTCTGTCCTGCCTGAGTCTTCCTGCCGTGTGTGTCCAGTGCCCTGCCGTGTGTCTAGTGCCCTGCCTTGTGTGTCTAGCCGTGTGCCCTGTCTGAGGGCTTCCAACCATGTGTCCAGCTGTGTGCCCTGTCTGAGGGCTTACAGCCGTGTGCCCTATCTGAGGGTTTCGAGCCATGTGCGCTGTCTGAGGGCTTTCAGCCTCGTGCGCTGTCTGAGGGCTTCCAGCGGTGTGTTCAGCTGTGTGCACTGTATGAGGGCTTCCAGACGTGTGTCCAGCCGTTTGCCCTGTCTAAGGGCTTCCAGCCATGTGCCCTGTCTGAGAGCTTCCAGCCGTGTGCGCTGTGTGAGGGCTTCCAGCCATGTGCGCTGTGTGAGGGCTTCCAGCCATGTGTTCAGCCGCGTGCACTGTATGAGGGCTTCCAGCCGTGTGCTCTGTCTGAGGGCTTTCAGCCGTTTGTTCGGCCGTGTGCGCTGTCATGGGGGCTTCCAGCCATGTGTTCGGCCGTGTGCCCTGTGTGAGGGCTTCCAGCCATGTGTTCAGCCGCGTGCGCTGTCTGAGGGCTTCCAGCCGTGTGCTCTGTCTGAGGGCTTTCAGCCGTTTGTTCGGCCGTGTGCGCTGTCATGGGGGCTTCCAGCCATGTGTTCGGCCGTGTGCCCTGTGTGAGGGCTTCCAGCCGTGTGTTCAGCCGTGTGCCCTGTCTGAGGGCTTCCAGCCGTGTGTTCAGCCGCGTGCCCTGTCTGAGGGTTTACAGCCGTGTGTTCAGCCATGTGCCCTGTCTGAGGGCTTCCAGTCGTGTGTTCAGCCGTGTTCCCTGTCTGAGGGCTTCCAACCTAGTGTCCAGTCTTGTGCCCTGTCTCAGGGCTTCCAGCCGAGTTCCAGAAAGCGGGCCCTGTACGACCAGCTACAGCATCCTAGGACTATCTTGTGTCTGACTAGGGGGCTATGATGCTATACATCTGCCTTTGTGCCTGTTCCCTGTCCGTCTAGAGCCTGTACTTACCTGTCTCACCAGCTTCTACAATACAGACTATCTCATATTAAGATTCAGCGTGTTGACGAGGGCAGGTGAGGGAGGCGGGGTTCAGTCCATAACAGAACTAGTTGATCTTAAAAGGGCAGCCATGCCTTGCGGTCTGTAGAACTCAGGTGATTCCTGACAGAATGTTTCTCTGCTGACCACTTCTGCTTCTGATGACCACTTCCACTTTCGCATGTTCTTTTTCTTCATCTTATATCGTCTATCTTTTATCATCTCCCTTCTGTCTTCTCTTTTCTCTTGTATCTTCAATCTGCTAAATTTAATCTTCTATCTTCGTTCGCATCTTCCGGAATATTACCTGGCGAGTAGGAGCATTGCTAGATATCCCACAGCAGATTTTATAGCAGTCCACTATGGGAGTGGACGCTGTGCACACTACACATATACACACATATAACTATTTGCAAAACGCTTATAAATGAACTACACTTTTTAATTTCCAGCAACCTCTGTGAAATATGCAAAATATGCTTTAGACATCCAATTTTTAACATATACATAAGAACTTGGCAACCACAAGATTTGCCCCAGTACCCAGATTTTACCCATGGGTGTTGCCAAGATTACATCCACAGGACTTACCCTGCACTCAGACTGCATCCACAGTGGTCTTCTCTCAGAGTCTCAGGTCTCCACTTTATCATTATATCTTCCATTCTCTTTATCTCAGCTCTCTCTTTGCACTTTAACGACCCTCTTATTACACTTTACCACTCAATTTTCTATCTCTCCCATTTCTCTTTATCACTTCCCTTTTTCTTTATCCCTCTTCCTTCTCTTTGATTCATTATCTCTTCTGCTCTTTCTCTTAATTTCTAATTTATTTTTCTTCCTTTTCTGTTTTTCTTGTTCCTTTCTTTTTATGTCTCTGTTCTCTCGATCCTCCCAGCATTTTCTTTATATCGCATCCCCTTTCTCACTCCTCCTCTTTCTCTTCACCTCACCTTTTTCTATCTCCCTCCTTTCTGTATATCTCCCTTCTTGTTCCTCCTCATTATCTCTCCCTTTTTCTCAATACCTCTCTTTTTGTGTTTTATCTCTCCCCCTTTCCTTGATCCTCCTTTCTCATTATATCTCCTCTTTTTATTTATCTAATCTCTTTAATTTCTTTTTATTTCCTTATTTTCTCATTATCTCTCCATTATCTCTCCCCTTTCTTATTATCCCTCTTACTTCTTATTGCTCCTCTTTCTCCCCATCCTTCTCCTTTCTCCTCCTTTTTCATGATCTCAGTTTTCTTTATCACTCCCTATATATCCTGCCATTTGTTGTCTCTTTCCTTTCTCCCTATCTCTACTCTTATTCATAATTATATTTGGAATATTTTGCCCATTTTCCCCTTGCCTCTGCCTCAGTAACTTACATATGCACTCTCACATTTGCACACAATCATGCCAACCCACATGCACACATACTAACATGTACTTATATATACACATCCATAGTCACACACATTTATACATACATGCTCACACACCCTAACACATACGCGCTCACACACAAACATTTACACATACGCGCTCACTTACCCATATACCCATCCATGCTTACACACCTATATATACTTCCATGCTCACACACCTATATACACTTCCATGCTCATACACAAACACACATACATTCCCACACACAAACATACTTGCATGCATGCATGCATCCTCATAGGTATACACTTTTTTTCTTCCTAGGAATGTTAGCCTGCTGCCAATTGTATAAAATGAAAGTGCAGGTTTTCAGAGCAAAAAGTGTTAGACGAAGCCTCTAAAGAAGAATATAAGAAAATAAAGTTCTTCCATCATACCAAACGTGGAAGAAGAGAATACCTTTTTCCCCTGCACTTTCTATTCTTAAAGGAAGATTGTTAGCGTACATCACTCAGACGTTCACCGGCTGCGGCGATGCAAACGTTAACAATCTCTCGCTGCCGGCACGCCTGCAAGATGTGCTTTAACAATCTCCCCCGTGGGAATTCCCGGCAAGGGAGATTGTTAAAGCACATCGTGCAGATGCGCCGGCAGCGGAGGCTGTTTACGCACATCGCCACTGCTGGTGAACGTCTGCGAGATGCGCTTAGGCAAGCTCCCGTGCCGGCACTCCCCCCATTGAAAGTGCCAGCAGGGGAGGCTGTCTCAGCGTATCGGAGAGTAGGATGCAGGCCCCCGGCACCGCTGTGGGGGATCTGTATCCTAACCCTGCTGCCTGTCCGGCGCCCGGGACTTTATGTCCCGTGCGTCGGGCGCTAGACCCCGAATATAGGCCGCACCCCCACTTTAAAGATTTAGATTGGGGGGGGAGTGCGGCCTATATTCGAGCCAATACGGTATACATTGATTAATTTGTGTGCACCCAATTATTCCCCAGTAGCTTTTCTAAAAAGGATATCCTCTACAGTTGAAAAAAATCAAAGGTATATTAGTTATGGCTGGAGACTAACTGTTTAGTGAATCAGCTGATGGATAAAACACCTTTCTTTCTTTTGCAAAATTTCATAGTCAAAAGGTCGGCAATCTAAAACAAGCGTCGAGGCATTCAGCAACACCGAGATCAGCATCAGGGACCATGTCTGGCCCCTTCCTGGGGGTCAACATCCGCCATACACTGTATTTAAAAGAGTTTAGAGAGCAATCAACGATCGCCTCTTAAACTTCAAAGGTGTCGCTGAAATGCCTCTATCACGAGGCATTCAGCGGCACTGAACACTCACCCCAGGATGCGCTGTGACTGCTCCAGAGAGTGGTCACAACCGCCACTGCGAGTGATTTTGCCACTCGCAAGATGGCGGCGTGTCCTGTAAAAAAAATAACAAAGTTGGAAAAGTTCGCCAGAGGGTCTCCAGACCCTCTAGAGAACTTTGGCTCCACTTGCAGGTTGAATACAGATACTGCATTCAACCATGCAAGTCAATGGATTCCAGCTTTCTAATCACAATGTGATTAGTAAAATCAAAAAAAATCTAGTAAAATTTTGAAAATAATTTAAAAAAATATGAAAAAAAAGCGGAGGAACCACTCGGTTACAGCAAAATGTAAAAAAGTCCAAAAAGAATAAAATAAACAAAATTAAAAAAATAAAGTTTATTATTTTGAGCAAGTGCTAAAATTAGCGCTGTATCTTCCCAAAAATCTTTACATGGAAAGAGTTAAAGTGAAAGCATTTCAAATACATTTCAAAGGGGTGTCTAATTTAAAAAAATGAATGGTTTGATGGGGTAAATTGGAGTGGCCGGGCTCAAAATCAGGAAAAAAGTGCACTTCCCAAATGTGGCCTTTTAACCCACAAACACCAGACAATTCCATGCATGTGTGGTATCACTGTACTCGGGAGATGTTGCTGAACACACATTGGGGTGTTTGATTAATAAAAATTACTACCACAAACTTTGGCAAAGGCTTGTGGTAGAAAAAAGATTAAAAGGTTAAATGCAAGAGATTAAAGGGTTAAAATACTACCATTTGAAATACCTTGAGGTGTCTAGTTTTCAAAAACTATATGGTATGATGGGGTAAATTGCATTGGCCAGCTTCAAAGATACCCGAAATAGGACATGGGGAAAAATTACCAGATTTTGAAAAAATGGTTTTGCAATAGCAAAACACTACTTGTACATGTACTTATTGCAGAAAAAAGCAAACATAAAAACATTGGGTATTTCTAAACTGAGGACATAAAGTAGAATCTATTTAGCAGGTTTTTTCATTATTTTTTTTTGGATGATTAAAAGATTTTTCTGGTAAAAGTCAGAAAATGTGTTGTTTTTTTTTTTCAATACAAAAGATTAAAAAACAGCCTGGTCCTTAAGGGGTTTAAATCAGCAAGGGACAAAAGCTTTGTCTAACTCAAGAGAGCATAGGTCAGGCTTTTAATAATTTTTACCAGACCTCATGTAAACTACTGAAAGAGATTGAAATAGAAGATATAACTGAATATTTTAGAAATATAAAAACAACAGAACAAATGATAGACCCCAATAAGCCAATAACTGAGAAGAAAGCTTGGGGAGCGACACATAAATTAATATTTAGAAAAGCCCCAGACCCTGGTGGTGTTAATAACTTACTCTTTAAACTTATGAAGGATAGACTAGGGAAGCAGCTTGGGTTCACATTTAGTGACGTTATTAAACAGGAGAGCATACCGAAAGATATTGTCCTATGAGACAATATTATACTCATCTTGAAACAAGGAAGGAATGTAGATGAGATAACACTTAGAGGCAATTCTCATTAATAAATACAGATTTAAAAATGTATTCATCCATCCTTGCTGAAAACAGCAAAATCAGAAATAATACATATTGATCAAGTACATTTTATTACGGCTAGATTTGCAACCAATAATTTATGGAGAAGTGTTGACATATTGGTTTGTGCAAAAAGGAAAGAGATTTCTGGCCTTGTCCCTAGATGCTGAGAAAGCATTTGACTGGACTTGGGCGCTGGCCAACTCTTCGTGTTCGTCTTCGTGGGGGGGTGGAAATCTTCATATTCCGTGAATATTCGCCCGTTCCTGTGTTCGGTTTGGGCTAATATTCCTGCGCATTCTTCGTGTTGTTTTTTTGCCGTTTTTTGTAGAAGGGGTTAAAATAGGGTTAACGTGGTACGGACTACACAGCAGCTTTGGCATCAGGAGTTTAAATGTCTATACGAGCAAATCTATTGGTCGCCTGCAGGGACCTCCTCTGCCATTAACCAATAAAGTACACCTGTACTTCATTGGTTGATGGCAGACGAGCCCCCTGCTGCCCACCAATCTATAGTTGCTGTGGTACACCTAAAAAGGTACTGGTCTATACCTGATAGGCACAGGTCAAAGTGTTGCACCACTTTGCACCATGTTTGGTTATTCTATCATTTATTGTTGGTTGGTGTGCTTTTTTCCATACATATATTGAGTATATTTGAAATTGTGCACTTTTCAAGGGATCCCTGGGGAAACATTCCTGAAAAGGAGAGAACTATTTTGGATCTATAAATCAGGCATCCTAGCTCCTAGATGTATTTTATCTATCTGTTTTTAATTTGATGATATTTAATACATGGTTTTTATTTTTTTCTACACTATATTCTAGTGGAGAAAAAATATACACCCTATCTTTGGGTTTAAAAAAAAAACACTGATGCATGTATGTGCTTATTGCTTATTGCTTATTTGTACAACTGTATGCAGTATGTAGTGATGTGTTTATATATTTGCAATATGTAATTGCACTGTTCTGTGCTTGTTGGTAATCTTATTGTAAACAATTGCAATATTATATTTTTTTCATATTTATATATAATTGAGGCAGTATTATCTCCAGATCTTCAGTTATCACACTGTATAGTTAAATGTTTTCTCAATGTACCTATTGCTGTCACTGCATATCTTTGTACATAATGCATTGGTGCATCTAGATCAGTGCAGCTAGGGATATCTACAAATGTATTTGCTTTTTTATTTTACATGTTTGTTTCTGTTTGTTGTGTAAATTGTACATTGGTTTTATAATCAGTTTACTACTGCACTGTAATTTGCTGCATTTCTCACTGTAATTGTACAAAGAATGTAAATATGGGTTCTATATTTACTATAAAGTCTAATGAGTGAGACAAACCTGCGTGTTTTTTTATAGCTTAAAAGCAGATGAAAGATAATGTTGAACAATGACTGACCTGGTAATGCAAAGACAGGAAAGTTATGATCTTACAGTCTAGTAACCTTTGGCAAAAGACATAAGTCCCTTGCCATACTACCATTTATTTATGAGGCATTTACAAACCTTTAAAAATATTTTAAAAGTCATAAGGGTCTCGACCTGTAAAGTATTATTTTTAGTTATTGTTGCAACCCCCAGTTTAGAATTAGTAGCGTTATATACAGTAGTATACTTATGCAATATGTAAAATTAACTTAATTCGGTATCTTCACTGTAGCATTAAGTTTGTAAAAAATAAATGTATTTATGTTTTGATGACAGTGTACCAATTTTGTACAGCAAAGAAGCGTTCTCTGAACTATTTTGAAATATTTCTCTTTCTACTAATATATCTCCCTCTTTATAATAGCCTAGTCGCCATGGGAATTCCCAGTCACATTGAGCAAGGCGTAAAGTACGGTTAAATCAGTGCACATGTTGCATTCTTATTTGTGAAATTAACAGAAAAGAGAGATAGAACAAGAGAGCTAGAGAAGGAGGGGAGAGAGATGGAGGGGAGAGGAAAAGACAAAGATGGGAGGAAGAGATAGACAAGGCAGCAAGTGTGAGTCTACGGTTAGTTTAGTAGTGTAGTATTTTTCAGCCCCCCGTAACTAACATGCACGCATAATAACCCATACGCTGACACATGCTAACACAAACACATAAACACCATAAACTAACACCATACACTAACACACACTCTTACACCTTACAGTAACAAACACACACTAACACAATACACTCACACACATGCATGCTAACATCGTACACTAACACACACTATAATGCCACATGCTGACATACATTAATGCAGTACAGTAACACCCTTGACACCATATGTTCACAAACACGATATTTATATATATTCTTCTCACTTTATCTCCTATCCCATCATCTGTGAATCTCACACTGTTACCCCTCCCTTTTACCTGTCTTCACTGGTAAAGCTGTCACTCTACTGCCACCCTCCTGTCATGGGGTAATATAATGTGCGTTACGTGACCCATCAGGGCATCTCCATTATGGAGTACATGGGGGAGGAGGAAATGATAGAAGCATGGGGAGAGAGAAGGGGGGATGAGATAGAACGAAAGGGGAGTGAAAGATAGAAAAGAGAGCAAGAGATATCCCAGGATAATTAGCTTAATGTATAAGAGGAAGGGAAATTCAGTGTATGGGAGGGTGCAGAGTCAGAGGGGAACTGTACATATATTTCACATCTGATGGTTTAATTGTTATTATTGAAATAGGTGGCAAAGTGAATGAGCACATGCTGGGGAAAACAAGGTTCATGTTGTAACCATAATCATGAGTATGGGAGTTGGTTTGCTGTGTGCAAGAAAAGGAGGAAGTAAAGGAAAGGAAATTAGAAGTCAGTTGACTGAAACAGTCATGAGGAGAAGCATTCAAGAAAGATATTAGCAGGGCCAAGGGTACGGTATACAACATCAATGTGTAAAGACATGGGATTAAAATGCGAGATAGCATGAACCTCAAATGAGGGGGGGGGAGAATGATGAAGCAGAGGGAATAGGTTGAAAGTATAAGTTGAAGAGAGTAGGAAACCTACACCACCACCCTTTCTGCCATTAGGTCTGGGAGTGTGAGTGGCAGTGGGAGAAGCACTGGTGCATGAGGTTAGCCAGGTTTCAGTAAGAGGAAGATGGTGTAGGCTACTAGAGGTGACGTGGTCATGCATGGCTGTTATGTAACCCTGTTATGATAAATGTTTAATTGAGGTTCCCTATCTCCTAGCACAAATCTGAGACAATTGACAAAAGAACTCTGCATCACACAGGCTTCGTTTGCAGGTGTATCTACTTTTAAGTGTACAATTTGATGTTGTTAGTAACTGATGAACAGTACTGCAGCTCCACCTGCAGATGTCACTGTTGAGAAGGGCAGTTTCAGAACCCAGGCAAGATAGTTGAATCTACCAGGAATTTACTCATCAGGAAATTTTAACAGCATAATCCTGTTTCTGTCCAAGCAAAATGTTTCGTTGTTGTTCAAATGTCTTTTAAATCGTCTGTACTATTACACACTTCTTGTAATGCTAAGGAGTTGGCATAAGTTGTAATGCCAGTTGTATAAACGATATTGTTACCAGTATTAATCTTCATGATTATTTAAATTGGCATCAATATTATATCGTGGTGTTTCTTTATAATCATTGAAGGTCTACTGAGGCTGAGCAGGGATACAGTATCATGTCCTACAATTTATAAAAGTTTATAACCCTGATCATGCCTGTATATGCTTATAAATATGTTATTATTTCCCCTCCATTTTTTCTCAGTTAAAGTTAATTAACATAACAACTTTATACAATTTACCATTGTCCAATATAGACATGGAAACTGGGAAGGGACCAACTAGCTTTGTAGGAAGCCCAATTACTAAGGAGAGAGTTAGTGGTTAAATAATCTTACATCATCATTTTTCAAACTACTTAAAAAAACTCACATGCTCAGAAGCATACAATCTGTTCCATGTGCCTTAATACTCTCCAACCTACAAAAAAAAACAAATCAGACAATATCCCCACTACCTTCCAGATATTTAAGCCAGTTCTCTTCGTAACCTCCATTACAATCAAATTATCTTTGACCAGACAGACTCAGATTTTTTGTCTCATTCCCTATTATTCTCTTAATAGAGTCAGACCTACAGGTGCAGATCCCTCTTCTCCTTCTATACTAGTATGTCATATGTGCTTTTATGTTATTGCCAATTAAGTATTTTATTAATTTTAATATTTTTAATTTAAATTCACGTTAATAGCTAAATTTAATCTTCAGGCCCTCTGTAAGAATGTTAGGATGGTAATTACATCCAAATGGTATCTCTGGCCCCCCTGCCTGCTGGAGCCCCATACACAGGTACTAGTTGTTCCCCCCTCATTGTAGCCCTGCAAGACCAACTGAGATGGTACAAATCGCTTGCTTTTACTACTGATGTCCAGCTGACCTCTCATTGACCTGTCATTCTTCCCCAGGTATATAACAGGTATATAAATTAAAGAAAAATAATCTCTATATAAGTGCCTTTAACGTATGTATAACAACTAGGTCATAAATGTTAAATCTGGAGAATCCCAATTAGGTTTGCACATTTCTAAATAACTGTTAAACTTTTGTTGGCAGTTGTGTGCATTTATAAAAATGTATATATTTTATAAAGAATGTGAATCGTTTTTTTTTTTTATATATTTGACTTGCAGATGTTTAGTGTAAAATTAAGGAATGTTCTATGTAATGTAGTAATCATGTTATGATATCAACCAAACCATATAACATTAAGACACTCATGACAAAGGGACATCATTTACAAATATTTGCTCATTTATTTTATCGTAAAATATTCCAACGTAAATATATTCAAAGTAAATAATACTGTAAAAAATACCTATACACTATACAATGTAAACTATGTTAGATATCACATTGCTGAATTTAATAGCTCAGTAATATAAATTAAATCTAAATATTAAAATGTATACATCTAGAAAATTACATTAAATCATTGAGTGTCAAGCTAGTGGACATCATCTGAGGTTCAAAATTGTATTCTGTTATTTAAAACATTAATACGGAAGTGCATTATAAACTACAATAGCTATAATAAGGAATGGTGTTTCCTTCTGGAGCCAATGAAGACAGTAGGTTGCCAGCACCTGCTCCTGAACAGTGATCAAAATTATAACTTAGTTCGGTTTCTGATTTAAGGTCATACATCAGGTACTGGTCAAACTCGTTTTTGTCGACGTCGCACACCATTTGACCTTGATGAATAGGGGAAGCTACTTTGCCCATGTCTTCAGGTTCTGATAATGGAGAGGACTGTCCATGTGACGGCAGATGAATATCTCTGCTAGATATGAATGCTTGGCCATAGTATGACTGCTGAGAAATCATCCCATCCCTTTGGTATCCCATGAAGCTCTGACCAGGGCTTTCCTGACCAGTGTGTCCGGTTGGTGGCATCTGATTGCTATTTAGGGAGTTGACAGGTCTCCTCTGACACGAGGAGGGGGCACTGTAGTTGTAAGGGTTAATTTGGAAGTCTTCGTGAGCAGGAGATGTAAAGTGGGCATTGCCATTCAGAGACATGTGAGATTTTGGCATTGTGTAGTTTTTGGTATATTGTCCCATTGCCTGATGGTTTCCATAGTGGTTGGTTGGTGTTAGCTGGCAGGGTTGGTTAAGCTGGCTGTGTGTGTGCTCAGGATACCTTTGGTTGTAGTTGTCCAGGCAGATTCTTTTACCATTGCCCAAAAGAGAAGGTTCTTGTTGCTCAGGTGTGTGGATCATGTCACTGTCAGCACCCTTCATTCTCTTAACCTGCTTCTTTCTCCTTGGCCTGTATTTGTAGTCAGGGTGATCCTGCATGTGCTGCACCCTCAGCCTCTCTGCTTCCTCCACAAATGGGCGCTTCTCTGACAGAGTCAGGGACTTCCAGGTCTTACCTGCAGGGTAGACAATAATCATATTAGCTATTAGCCATTGGTGTCATGTAACATTAAGCAATTCTTAAATATTTACCTAACTAATGAAACAATGAGCCACAAAGCAAATTAATGGCCAAAAATTGAATTTGGAACCCTCAACAATCTCTATGAAAATAAATACAGCGGTAGCTAAAAAATCAGTGTGTACATTAAATCTTACAGCTACCGATCTATATGATGGTGATGCATTTTGTTCCCTACATACCATGCTATGATATACACAGATATACATTGTTAGCAACTTATAAAAAAATAGATGAAGAAAAGTATATTGTTACCAAAAAAACATACAATATTTAAATACCGAAAAATACAGTTTGCATCAGATTGAAGACCTCTCGACAGATACCGTACTAGATAAATGGTAACATATGCAATTGTTATTGCAATTAAATTGGCTGTATTACAGTAGATGACAGAAAACATAAAACGCCTTCTACGTGTTGCCCTAACACATTGATCCCCTATCGCACCCCAGACCCCGATCTCCTCCTTACCAAGCATCTTGCTGAGCTCCGCGTTGTGTAGGTCCGGGTTCTGTTGGGCCAGTCTCTTGCGCTCGTCTTTAGCCCAGACCATGAAGGCGTTCATAGGGCGGCGGATCCGAGCCTCAGCTTTGCTGCTGGGGTTGGCAGATCCGGATTCACCCTTTATCTTGCCCTCTGCCAAGGAGTTTTGTGGCTGTTCCCATTGGTATTGCCCCAGTCCAGACATCATTTTCTGGTCGTCGCTGGAGTAGCCACCATCAGGACTGGTCATGTCTAAATAATCAATTTGTGAGATGGTTTGCAGGCGGTCAATTGTGGGACTCTGAGATCCTGCCCTTGGGGATAAGCTTTAGTTCTTCCAGTTCTCTCTAGAACGCGTTACAACGTGTGTCTGCCTCCAGGCCAAGCTCAGAGGGCTATAACAAGCGCTTCAGCCAACCAGCGAGCGGCGTGACCAAGAAAGGTGTGAAGGGCGGGGCCAGCAAACACCTCTAGAGTAATTATCCTCAGACTAGGCTTCCAGAAAATTGTAAATGAGGATTTAGGTAAATAAATCAACAGGCTAAAAATAACAAAAAAAGATACATTTCACTAGATTAAAGGAGTTTCTGTTTTATTATTTTTTTTGCGGATTTGTCACCTGTTTTCAAAGAAATTGAATTAATATTACTACAAGTTAATGTCAATATAATTTAATTTATATACAGGATGTATTTTGAGATGTAATAGAGGGAAATATCTCCTGTTGATATTTCATATATTGATTTTATATCTGCCACTGACTACATTGGTTACATTGTAAGCATTTGATCTCTTCAATTTGTGCTTTGGGTTGACTGTATAGCATATACATCAGCCTCACGTTTCGACAGCTTTGAAAAGGTTTAGTTTTAAATAAATAGAGATATTGTATATACATGAATGTAAATCTAAATCATTTGTAAATAGTAACTTTTTGATGTACTTTCAATTACAAACCAAGTATTAGAAGTATTAGAAGTTTTTTGTTACCCTTCAGTTGGTAGCATAGGGATCAGATGAAAAATCAGAAATGCTTTGAAAACCACAGAAAGCTTACGTCACAAAATCTTAAATGAATACACAAAAGAAACCAGTTTAGGCAATATTATTTGCCAATTATGGCACTAGCTTGATATAGTTAGACCATACATTGTACATTATAATATACAGATTATATTATAAAAATAACGTATATGGGGTTTTTCCTGATATTTTCCAACAGGGAAATTGCTTTTTACGAACACATAAATTCCGAAATCCTATGATAACACAAAATTATTTTTTTTAATCATAATAGGATGGCCAGGTGACTCCAGTCTTGATGACCACAAATGACAGATATTGTATACCTAAATAACCAATAATCGAGACCTAAGTACAAATTCTCCCTTCCCTCATAGTCTTACTGTTTTTCCTCAGCTAATCATGAAAATACAGTAGAATAAGAATGCATTTATTTTATTGTGTGTGTAAATTGGAAAATTTAAAGGGACAGACTCTCTGTAAAGATGTATCGTGCTAGTTTAGCGCTGTCCTGAAGACAAGTTCAAATAAGTGTATTAGGTTACAGGGTCATTCTTAAACTAACAAGGAAAGACTAACTATAGATACAATTCAGTCAGTATTAGAACTAATTAAGCCAGACAGATGAAGTACATTTAGGGCAAAACTGTTAAGGGGTTGAAATTGGAGTGGGGGTAGTGACAGTCATTTAATACATTTGATATTATAATTGGACATCAGGTGGTGGTGCTGGTGGGGAACGAGACTACATCGAAACTTTCTCCAGACTGCTCCACGGTCGAAACCACGCCTAGACACAAAGATCTCTTTACCCTTTCATACCCAGACACGTTTTGACACCTGAATGCATCACACTCCACACGGGAGTCATTGATGACAGTCATAAGTGTGATTTTTTCCAAAAAATAATAAAGGAAGGGCTTATCTCTGGTCACTTACTCCAGAAAAAAAATCTCTGGCGATAAACATCATTATGAAAAGTGTAAATCACCTGGAAAGGTCTAAATTAACTTAAATATATTTATTTTGCATCTCACACTTTTCAAATGACAAAAAAAGGAAAACTCAATAATATGTGATTTGGGTTTGAGACTAAGGTAGACCAGGCGTCGAATCAACACGCACGGGTGAAGTGGACAAGTGTCAACCGAAACTGGGTTGAGCTCAGAACAGACACTATCCTGGGTGCTGAAAGCGGATACTGCTCCTTTAAACACTCTGATCCCTCAATTCAATTACACAATTCCTCCCTTATACATCTCCTCTGCTAGCACATTGTAGCCCATACAGTAATATACTACATTTTCCTCTAACTAACTTAATTAAAACAGCATGGTATTGATGAAACTTCATTTTGGCAATGTCTCCGAAAATAAGATTTTTAATATGCATGTAACAATACCAAAAATAATAATAATAAACATAAACAACAATAATAATACTAGTAGCAATACTAATGCTTATACCTTATTATTATTATTATTATTATTATTATTATTATTATTATTATTATTATTATTACTAAACACTTTACGGTTTGTGTAGTTTGAAAAAACTTGACTGGCTATTGTAATAATATTTTGTAAAGTTCCGTTACATTGTGAATTTCATGTCAATTAATTGTAGGTTTATTACAGCTGTATTATTTATCAACTCACTGTCAGATAGTCTTTTTACAAAATAACTATATTTAATCTGGAAATTTAGCTTAACTTAGTAATAGCATTTGTCAATTCGGCTAATTATTTTGTCAGAAATACCATACACGACGACAATGTACATGATATTTCATGGTCTCTAAAATTAGAAGAAATACATATTTTTTAGCCCTTTGTAATTAAAATGTAACGAAGTAATACATGTTATCAAGTAATAAAGTCCTCCCATAGATTGCAATACTTCATCCATACATACATACATACATACATACATAAATTGTATGTTAATATATGACTGTGGACAAATTCATATATATATATATATCTTTATCTTTATTTTATTTTTCCAGGTCTGTATTTTATTTCACCTTTTTGTTTCTAATTTGTGGGAGGATAGGTTTCTCTCCAATAGCGAATCCTGGCCAATATGTCTACAAATACAAAACTATTACTAATAGATATGTGATCCGGCACTAGAAAGGTTAATTTTTGGAACGTGCACATCAAGTATAATTTCATCACTTTTATCGTGTACATAATTAATGGTAAGCTGCACTATCCAGACATATTTCCATAAACTTGTTTTATAAATCCGATTTAGCAGATTTTAGTTTTTTGATAAGAGGATTAGATGGCCCAAATAATATGGCACCTACCCAGGGAATAACAGGAACGACTATAATTTTATTTTTAAAAAAGATAAAGTATATGATTAAGTTAGAATGTGGGTCTACAAGGAGATATAGCCATTGATAGATTAATGATATCAAGAATCCAATCAACAGAGCCTTTTTACCCTTGAATTCACAGAATATACATTCACATTCTGGACAGAGTTTTGGTTCTATAGTTGATAGATTCTGTGCAAGAATGTCATATTTTTTGTATGCTTTATACTTTTAATAAAAATAAATATATTGTTTTATATAATATTTTAATATTTAATATTGTAATATTGGGTTTTAAAAACCACCATTGTGTATATATTGAGACTCTCTGAGACATATTCACTTAGTATGCAAGTAGATATACGATGAGTAGACAGACAAATCTACAGAAAATGCGAGTGAGAGAGAAGAATATGACAAGAAGAACATCCAATATCAAAGTGGCACAATTATATATGTTATATTTTGTTTTATAGTGGCAAGTAATCCACACTCAGGCCAGATAGTATGGTATAGTAACAGATTTAACATTGTACAAGCATGTTCAGGCATGTAAGTAAAAAACAATGTCCAATTAATTATAAGACACTGTTATCTTTGTTACTACCATACAATGTGAAACGACACAGATTTATCTGTCTGTCTCCAATGAATTAAGTAAAGACATTAAAACACTAGGTAAACTACACAATCAGGTGACTGAAGCCCAGCCCAAAATCTAGTTAGGGTAAATTACTTTTAATGAATTAATTTGGTTCTCCAATTAAAAGTCTACTACTGCCAGAAGAGACTATCCTACTATCCTAACTATCCTACTATTTTATGTGAATAAAACGTACCATTATTACTGATAATTGTTTAGAGTAGCCCTGTAATGTTTTCATTAATAACAATTAATTAATAATTATTTATAATTTAATATCCATAAAATGGTAACACATTGTTATTCCACTACAATGACAAAAACAAAACCTTAATAAATTAAGAGTTACATAAATAGCAATGTCTATCTGTCTAGCTGTACAAAAGTACACACTATAAAATATATTACACACACTGATGGAGGTGTAGATGTTCCCCTGGAAATGGTGGGCAGTAATCCACCCCTGCAATTAGAGTCGTTTTAGTAGGATTAATGAACAAAATTAATGAACAAAATAGTTCCAATATGAATGTATTATAATGAGAAGTTAGGACAACCAGCCTCCTGCATTCCAAATATGAAATCATGGGTAAATATGAATGTTTCTAGCTTTGGTTGTGGATGGAATGATTTTATATGAAGGGGTATAAGATTTTAGACTTGGGGGTCAGCGTGGATTGAAATAGGCTTAAGCCAAATGTCTTGCTTAGCCTGGCACATGAGCTGGGGCCCAATTTGGCTTTGCTGTCATCAGGGAGTACAGGCAGTTCATCCTCTACAGGGGTGCAATGCATATTTAACATGGGCACTGCCATTGGTCCGATCAAAGGCAATATGCCAAGCTTCCCCTCCATCAACATCATACTCACTGTGGAGTTCCAGGATATGATGTTGTATCCCAACACTCCATGACTCAAAGGGATGCAGCACTTTGTAATGCAATCTATCCTATGGTTTTGTGATGGGGACTTCGACTGCCCCTGAATTTTCTGGCAGAAGCCTTGTTGGCCTAAGCCAGAACATGCAGCTGGCCCAGGGGTCCAGACAGTCCCTCACTGGTGTACCCCCTTCCATTTGCCTACATGTAGAAACATGTAAAATAGAAACATTGGGATCCTGGGGATGTGGTTACTGGACCACCGAGAACCCTGGAGAATGGGAGGTTTATTTTTAACATGGGGAGCATGATGGGCCATGAGGAGATGGGAGCCCAGCTCCTTAGCCATTGCTGGGTCTGAAACTTTTATTGGCGTCCCTGCAGCATAGGGAACGAAGAGAAAAACACAAGTGAGAGTCCCCGCTAAAATACGTATTTTATCTTCCACCTGTATCCCTCATACTCATCTTTACAGACTTTCCATATCACGAGTCTAGCTTGCTTAAAGATAGACGGACGAGCCAGTTCTCTCAGACACTTTGATGTCACTGTGATTATCCAGACTTCAGATAATTATGTTGCAATACAAACCAACTTTTTCTAATCTAGATAGTAGGTTAGAAGAGCAGCCAAGTCCACATGTTTGTAGTAAGCCTTAGTCTCTACAGGTGTTACAGCTATTGTTTAGTATTGTGTACAGTCTTGCTTATGTGTTATCATGTTTCTGCTATCTAACCCAGTACCATCGCATCTTTGTGTGTTAATTCTGCATTGCCTCCATCCGTTTGTTAACAGGATAGGGATGAACATATTTTTCTAAACTGGTAACATATGCAGAAGTAAGTAACTATCATTATAAGAGACAAAAACATGGTTCATGGTTATAGCAGGTGAATCTGCTAATAGATTTAGTACACTGATATATTTAAAATGTTTACTGAAACAGCTTATTCCATGGATTCAAACTAAATCAATGGACAGATACATATGTACATAATGCAGATTTACATAATTATATGTATATATATATATATAGAGAGAGAGAGAGAGAGAGAGAGAGAGAGAGAGAGAGAGAGAGAGAGAGAGAGAGAGAGAGAGAGAGAGAGAGAGAGAGAGAAAGAGAAAGAGAGATAGTGACAGGACTAGAGAAAAAGAGCAAGGAGGACAATTGCCCATTGGGCTGCTCTGTTTTCTATATTATAACCCACTAGCTGATGGCTTTTGTATGTTTTACTTGTAATTTCACATATAGCCAATAGGGTGACTATAATCACAGGAACATCAAACAGAACTCCATCCTAATAATCTTTTCTGTGCCCCTTTATTTGACTTTGTAGTAATTTTTGGTGTAGTGTATTGTTTTATTTTTTACTCTATGTTGAGTGAACTATTCCCCCGAGCTGAATATTGCCATCCATCCCCCTAATACACAAGTAGAAGTAATGCTCTTCTACACCAAATGCTGCTTAGATCGGTAAAGGAAAATTATTAACCCTCTTCCATGGTTGCACTGGCTATGCTGTTTTCTATAGTCAAGGTGTAATCCTGTCTGAGCAGAAGATACATTCAAACATTCGAAATATTTTAACCTGTATTGTCTAGAAATTATTTATAGGTGATATTTTTAGTACGGTTTTTAGTGTTGGATATCCAATCACTAGATAGATAGCATCTAATTATTTGGGGTTTTGACATCTTGCCATCAAAGATCAGCACAATTCATAACTTTAATTACAGCCACTCATCCACATGGTTTTCTCCAGCTTGAGTGTGACCAAGAGCTGTACGCAGACGGTTTGTGGTTAACCCGCCTTGTGTCTGGATAATGTATATTGATTATTATCTTGAGTGATCTGAAAACTAAAAGAATCATCTAAATAAATGTATCTATATGTAATACTACGATGGTAGACTTTTTATGCAGTGGAAGCTGCAGATATGTGGGTTTTAGAATGCTTGGTCTGTGTGGTAATTTGGTACTCAAGGCTAATTATGATCCCCTACATCACATTAAAATGCCTTGCATTTTGTATTATTTAGCCTCCAAAGAATCTCTGCATCTTAACCAAAACCTCAGATCAGGCTTGATCTCACAAACCCATGGTTACATGATTATCATAAAGAAAAGATTATGTTTTAATTAAACCAAAGAAAGAAACAGATAAAATACCAATACACATACTGATATGTCATGGACCAATATGCGGAGGTTCCTTACTGACAGTTCCCACATAGATGGGGCAAACTGTGAGATGAGTTCTTCAAACACACTTACCCTCACAGGTCCATGACTGCAGCATGTCTTACCTCAGTATTGCCTGGGTCCAGACTACTAAAGTTAATATATAATGTCAATTTCAATAATGAAAAAAGAAAACAGAAAACACATTAGTTTCCAAATTCACAAGCAATATTCAAAATTCGAAGAGCACAAAGTATGTGTTATGTATTCTGCAAACTCTATTTTTTTGTACGGTTTGCATTTTTTTGTGCTAAAATTAGGGAAATAGTGTCAAAGCTACCTGGTGAATATTTTGCAGTAACTAAAGTGTCACAAAGAGCATGTGTTATTGTAGCAGTGAGGTATCAGTGGGATTGTGGGTGCAGCTAAAAACAGTAATTCGCATTCTAGCCTCACATTAAAGATCGCATATAATAATTATATGCTCCACCCTCACATTAAATTGGCCATTTATTCATTCTACTTTATAACCTCATATGACATAGTTCCAATAGTAATTAAACATTATGCTTATCCCATCTAGAGTCAGTTAATTGCGCTTTAATTAGAGGCAATAGTCTCTCGAAGTTTATAAGTTTATCCTCCATATAGATGTCACTGTGTGCCACAAACTTTTAATAATTTCGTTACGAATAATCTATTTTTAATAAATTATGAGACCCTGCAAATAATTATATATATATATATATATATATATATATATATATATATATATATACCGTATACTTACATATTTAAGTGCTATTAGTGGGTACCATTCATCGTCATAAAAAAAAACTAATTTAAAAGTAACTTGATGCCCTGGTCCTGCTCCAGACAGTTTGGGGTCGTGCCAGAAAGACATCACCCCAATAAACTAGTGTAATCTCCGTGTAATCGAATTAAATCGCTTTAAAATCTGTCGAGATAGAGAGATTTACTTATAGTCGATATATATATCACTGCTCAGATCTACTATCGAGCGAAGGTCATTGTGTTTAAGAGATATAATCATTTTAGACCAATTAGCCCAAATAAAGAGCTAAAATATTCTCCTAGTCCAGCCATTCCTTTGTCTAGCCCTGCAGGTGGTACAGGAATACACTTACTTTAGATAAACTCCCCCACTGGCAAGACAATAAGAGGTTAATTTCAATAATCTGAACACACTGGGGCAGCTCAGGGGTTCTATAACCTGGCAATTAGCTTCCTAAATATTGCGATTTGTAATCTGCCAGTGTGGGCTCGCAGATGAACCCTCTGAGTGCCACCACTGCTTTGTATATCTCGTAATTGCAATTAGGAGGGAAAACATTTCGTAGTAACATTTTCCTTTTAATAGAATTAACGCGGTAACCAACTCTTGATGCTCGAATTGTTCCTGTCTCTGGAAATAAACATTTTATCATACATCATAAGATAGTTTTCGTTTATTGCATTTCTACACAGATCAGTGGGAAATAATTTTTGTTGCCAACAGACGCCAATAATTATACACATCACATGATTTTTTTTAAATTTATGTAGTTTATTTAAGAAAAGTGCAAAATAAGAAAAAAACTGTAAAAATACCGACAATAATTACAATTTCATGAAAGAACCCGTGTACATGTACACAAAAAAATCACAGCGTTTTGCCATTGCATTCAATGAGATGATATTGAAGCTCAAACTCAATGTTTCGATCTTCAAAATATAAGTAGATTTGGGTGCCTTCTCATATAATCTAAGAAGGGAAGACAGCAATTTACTGTCCTCGAAAGGCTCACTGCCTGGGAATGAGAGTTATATTGTCCAAATGCTAAAATTGCATACCCTTCCGCTATATGCAATAAGTTACATAAATTAGACCATATTACATTATTTACAAATATTCTTATTTTCTTTTTAAAAAAATAACCGTTTGAGCACCTCTGGCGTTCAAAGGTTAAGTCTGAAACGACTTAAAGGTAAATTTTCCAGTATTGAAAATTAAGCTAAATACTGTTCGATATCACGGGACCGGTGTTTCATACATTGGAGTAATTACAGTAGTACACGGCGGTGCTGGCATCGGACAGAATGGAGGATATGAGCCCGTTCTCTGCGCTGGGCACAGTCTGTTCCTGCCCATGGTAATGCATCCCTATATCTGCCTTTGTTACATAGCTCAGGTATTGCTCAAATTCAGTCCTGTCAACGTCACCCAAAATGTCAGCTTGATGCATGGTGGGATCTATTCTGCCCATCTGCTGAGCCTCAGGTGGTGGGGACGGCTGTCCAGGCTGTGCCATTTGGTGGTGCCTGCTGGATAGGTAAGCTTGACCATAGTACATCTGCGGCGGGGTCTGACAGCCCATCATTGTCTGTACTGGGCTACCCTGACCCATCTGCTCACTCTGTGGCATTTGTCTTCCCATCATGGTACTCACAGGATTCTGCTGGTGGGAGTAGGTGGCATTGTAGCTGTAAGGAATAATCGGACAATCTTCTTGGGCAGGAGATGTGAAAAACACGGCATCACTGTCAGCCAAATCCAGAGGTGAGGATTCGGGTGTTGGCAGACTGTAGTTGTCATAATGACTGGCCATTGGCTGGTGGTCTCTGTAGTGGCCGGTTTGTGGGACCTGACTATGGTGATAACTTTGGTCACTATAACCTAGGCTGAAGTTGTCCAGGCAGATCCTTCCATCACTGGCCAAAACAGCAGCATCTGGCTGCTCGGACATGTGGATGAAGCCATTGTCGGCTCTCTTCATCCTCTTGACCTGCTTCCTCCTCCTTGGTCGGTACTTGTAGTTGGGGTGATCCTGCATGTGCTGCACCCTCAGCCTCTCTGCTTCCTCCACAAATGGGCGCTTCTCTGACAGAGTCAGGGACTTCCAAGACTTACCTGCGGGACAGACAAGAAACAAATTAGGTATTAGGATTCCAGCAAGTAATGTCATCTAATGCAAAGTAGGTTCTAAATAACTTAATGACCGAAACACTGAAGACAAACTCCGCAAACCGATCACTCAATAATTATTGAAAGTTAATAATGGCACTGTGTACCAGCTAACATATACTGATTCCTATACTGTCCAATGTAATAAACGTTTTATTGCCACACTGATTAAATATAGTAGGGTAACAAACGGATTATTAGTACTTTATAAAGAAAAAATCATTGTATATCCAATTGTATCTGCACGTCTAAGATCTCTACACCAGTACGTCTTGTTGTCAAATTGTATAGTGTGATTTATAGTATAGTGTCATTGTAATAGCGCTACAGACTCAACGGGCGCTATATGTAATCCAACTCAAATATATAAGTAGCTAAATTTCGGTAGCTGACAGGTTAGCATATATAGGAAGCTACATGTTGACCAAACACATTGAATACCCCCATCCCACCCCAGACCCCGATCTCCTCCTTACCAAGCATCTTGCTGAGCTCCGCGTTGTGTAGGTCCGGGTTCTGTTGGGCCAGTCTCTTGCGCTCGTCTTTAGCCCAGACCATGAAGGCGTTCATAGGGCGGCGGATCCGAGCCTCAGCTTTGCTCCTAGGGTTGGCAGATCCGGATTCACCCTTTATCTTGCCCTCTGCCATGGAATTCAGTGGCTCTGCCCAGTGGCATTGCCCCAGTCCCGACATCATCACTGGCACCGAGCACTTTCCTTGGGTCTGGTCGTCACTGGCGTAGCCACCATCGGGGCTGCTCATGTCTGGAGAAGAGAGTGAGTAGTGGAGCGGTCTGCAGGCGGTCACTTGTCCTGTTTGTCTAACTCCTCCTGCTCACTCTGGGGCTTGAGGGACTTCTGTCTGCCCTGAGGCGATACACAGGGATCTATAACAAGAGTGCAAGCCAATCAGCGAGCAAGGGGCGTGGCTGGAGCTGAAAGGTGTGAAGGGCAGGTCTGTCACTGGATCGGTGTGAGTTTCACCCCCAGCGCCTGTCCTTCACCCCCTCCAAGAAAGTGGCACCTGTACATTACAGCCCTGATCCCAAAAGCTCAAGATTTTATCTCCATTAGTATACATTTTTTTATATGGGGGAAACCTTTTTGATTATACAGAAAACCAGGTCCACCCTTCTTCTTCTAGTTTACAATATGGGATACATGGACACCGTCTATTACAGTAAATAAAATGAACAAGCATTATATATACAAAGTATGTGCTGTGTGACCACTTATAGATAACGCCTGATGACCGATAAGATTCCTTAACGTTATATCTTAGATGTAATTCATATATATATATATATATATATATATATATATATATATATATATATATATATATATATATATATATATATATATATATAGTCAAACGAATAAGGAATGATATTTTAGGCGTAAGGAGTATATATATATAAATAATAAGCATGCGTTATTATTTTTTTAAAAGATGTTTGTAGCGATAGGAAAAGGAACAGTTGCGACAATAAGCAATAATGACATCTAAATAAATATAAAACCGTATTAAAAACAAAAAGACAAATGAGACTGACACAAAGTAGACTATTGTGGAGTTCAAACTAGTTATTAGGACAGACAGTGTATTAAATAATGACTATAATGGTAAGTAAGTATATTAAATAGTATAAATCATATAATACAAAATAGAGTATATAATTATATATAATTATACATTCTAAATAAAATGTATATAATTTATATTATAGAAAATATATTTAGAATGAACAACTATATACTCTATATAACTATATACTCTATGTGTGTGTGTGTGTGTGTATATATATATATATATATATATATATATATATATATATATATATATATATATATATATATATATATATATACAAACATGCATACATAATTCCCAAAAATGCATACGAATTCTCATATGTATGCACGAAACGTTTTGAAGACTAATACATTCGTGTCAATATTTGGTCTCTAGCATAAGGCTCATTGAATATAGCTGTGCGATTGAGTTCTATTAATGTTAAAGTAGTAAAAATCTTAATATATATCCGGATTCCTTAGGCATTTCCATTTTTATTGAATTTTTTAAAAAAAATCGGTTTCCTGGAGAGGAAATCACAAATGAAACGTGATGTCATAAGTGACACTGTTTCTATAAACCTAAACAAATTATTGTTTTTTTTTGTTGTGGTTTTAAAGGGGCTAATGCTTTGACAGCTCATTTCTCTGTTAGCAAGAAGAGTTAACCTGTCCGCAATTAGCATTTTATTAGCTTCCAGTTAATTCAGTTTTACGGCTGTGAAAGTTAAATCTATCCCCAAAAACGTATTAGTCTCTGGTCTTATTACAAACACTCAATGTATGTCAAATTACATATCTGTCTCTCTGATCTTTTCCAAGCATGCCATCACATCCATGTATTAGTACAGACACAGATCAGCCTGTCAGCATAGGGGTTTACTACGTTTTAGTTTCCTGCATCCGAATTGGCAAACCGAATTATATATTTGTATAATAGGTGGCTGTGGACAGTTCTGATGGATTATTGATACTGGAGTTATACAGGGTTTGATTTGGGAAGCAGGAAATGGATGTAGGTTTCAACCTAATTTGTCAAATTATCTTTAAGTTTTTAAATGAAAGGATTTAAGTTAATTAATTTACTTCACCCCCCCATTAGCCCAAAGTCACATTAACGCTTCTGACAATCAGGTTTTATATCAAGTCCTGGCTAAATAGGTTTCTATTTCAGTCCTCTGTGCAAATACAACAGCGTTTGACTGTTATCAGGGTCAGCCACAAATGCCACAGGAGAGGCTGCCAGCATCCGCAGGGCTTCCTGCACGGCTGTAATTTCTACTCCAGGCTCAACAGAAAGACAGAAAGACAGAAAGAATCAGGACTGAGAGTAACCCCTTCATTGCCACACAAGCCTGTATCCAGCAATCTTAACCCATTAGGTGCTAGAAAAGTACAACCCCCCCCAAAAGAAAAAAAATGTTTTCTAAATATCTAAAATAGCTTACAATGTAATAAAAAATACGATCTTTATAGTGTACTCTATAACTTTTATTTTTTACTGAAGCAGTAATTCAAAGCTGAGCTTAGTTTGCTGGTGATGCCACTTTACACACATGATGTTTTTATTGAGGGAGATCGTCTACATTTGATGCATATTTCAAAATGTAAAATGTATTAAGAATATGCCATAATCCGCACTTTGCATCGCATACACTTTTTAATATTGTTTATATATTGTTTCCGATTTCATTTATTTGTATGTATAGTTGACGCTATTTGACACGAATATATTGGTAGTATCTTAGTGTTTTAAATCTATTCTCGGGCTCTTACAATTGTTCGCTGAAGAAATGATTGTAATGGGTTCTTCTGATAAAAAATAAATATTATTAAAGCTCGTGTTTTACTGCTGTCCTGAACACAATACTTTGTTCCAAATGTGTCCTGTAGGGGGCGCCTTGAAATAGTGACTAAAGTGTAAAAACAGCTGAACATCAGCCTTAGTACAGATTCTCTGTGTCTAAATTCTGAGAAAAGCTACCGTGCAGATAATAGATTATCAAGTTCAATAAATACATCTTTAATACAAACATGATTATCAGGCATCTGAATATAAAACAAAGTGTTACAGGAATATACATTGTAATATCTGTTGGGATGTACTCTCACACCTGTATATATTTACATTCACATATTTGCTACCTAATGTTTAATATAATATTGTTATATGAAAACATAACAATCATAGCTTTGTTCTGCAGTTTTTCTATGTTACTTTCACTTAGCATCTTAAAACAGATGATTTCAATTTTAACCTTCAAGAACCCCCTTTAAAAGTACAATCTAGACACCTATTCACCACTTAGGTATATTCTTGGGAACAGTTAAAACTGAGTCACAAAGATCTTGCCTGGCCTTGTCACCTCTATCAGGCAATCCCTTTTTGTCTTCTTTTTGATGCTCAGGATTGAAGAAAGGACAAGACAGGGTGGGAGAGCAGGAGCAACCACACCTGCATACATGCTTGGCCACATCAGCAGTTACTTCTGCCTGCGTGTCCATTGGTGGCCATTTCCAATGATTTCAGGCCATTCAATCCACATAACAAGGTGATCTAGTAATGGACTGGTTCTGCAAATTTGTAAATATGGAATGTCTATTTTAACGATCAGCATTGATCTCCCACTACAGCCTCTAAACTTGAAATGATCTACAGTTGGCACCAATTTTCACCAATAGTTTCAGTGAATTTTGGTTTATGTGTCATTTAACTCCACATTAAAACCTCTCACAAACTACATTATGAATCATGAAGCATCAGTTTCATTAACATAGAGTTGGTTCCTCCTATAGGTGTTTTTGATATTTTCTACTTCAAACGTACACATGAAAAATAACTATAATCTAATAATCAATAAATGTACATTTAGAAGTGTTGGAAGCATTACATTAAAACAATTAATAAATGTACCATGAATGTCATTGAAACTTTATGCCAGGATTATTTTTTGAACTGCAAAAATAAAACAAACTAGAACTCATTGGTAGAAAAAGCCTTTTGTCAGATGGCATGTAAAACAAATGTCAATACAGTTATCCGTGATACCAAGAAGAAAGTAAAGCGTCTAAACCAAGATAGTTTATATTTTAATAATCAACTTTCTTCAGCCACCTATTGATTACCTGGGATACTTAGTATCCAACTGTATGGATTCTCCATTACATCAAAGCAATCTTGGTAAAACAGATATCCCATTACCTCTCACTCACCTATGTAAAAAAAACATAGCTCACTACTTCAAACCTTCCTTAATGTTACTCATTAAGTTTTTAGATTTCTGATCACAGATCACGTAAGTACAATCTTTATAAAAATGTAAATAACAAAAATGTATCTTTTAATCTGTAAAGAAAAATGCGAGGGCATAGCATATGGCACAAAAATAATATATTGTTGCATTAAAGAGCTTTTACTTTAAAAATAAACATGTATTTATTTAATTCTTGGCCAAACTTATGTGCAACATCCTGCAATGTTCTAGCTTGTTCAGTTTTCATAACGCAAAAGGAAATACATGCATGATAATGTAACGCCATCATAAAGTTCTACTTTAGATAGTCTTGGCATTTCTAAGATACCATGCAGAACCCATCAGCCCAAACAAAATCCTCTGCATTGCCCCTCCATGGCTTTCACGATTAAGGTTATTAACATAATAATGTAAGCATATATTTTATAAGATGCTAATATTAATACATTATATAATATAGTTGATCCATTCTTAATGTTTTTGTAGAGAGCCATTACTTTAATTATATGTTTATCATTGTCAGGTTGTGTTGCCCACAAGCTGTCAAAGCCATCTACACCCATTCCTCCCTAAGTCAGTGTCATGTTTGGTTGCCATCATATGAACAGACCTTCTGTCTACACAGACACAAAGGAAGATGGTGATGGTCAAAAGCAGAATGCTGATTGTTAAGCTTTAGTAGGAAGATGGGGTTTTAGATGTAAGGGTACCATATAAATACTAGAGCCGTGCCTGGTTTGGACCCTATGCCCTTAGAAAGGGTCATGCTGGGCTCTCATATTCCCTTCCAATTTTTGTCTCTTTTGATCTGAAAGAAGCACAGCCATGGGATATGTGAGATAGCACAAGCATAAAGCAGGGCATTAAGCAGTGGCACTGAAGCATACTTCCTAATGCTTGCTTTTTTTCTAATCTGTGGCTACATTTGCCATGAAAAGTTTATAATTCCATGCAATGTATTATATTACAATGTACAAATTATGGGTGGTAAAAAAACTTTATTAATAAAATTTCCAACTCAATTTAATTTTCTTCTTCTGATCAACATATTGCTTGTTTTGTGACACCCATTGTGTATCTCATGAGTGTGTATGTGTTATGTGCTACATAATATAACCGTACGTAATTACCAATTTTGTCTATGCTCAGCTGCAAGATCCAAAAGACAGACATTGTGATCTTTGCTTGTCTTCAGGTGTTTACATTTATAATTTGTGTATCTCTCATGTATTGTATTCTAATTAACTGTAAATGAGACTAGGCTGTTAATCACTGTCTACCTGCTTAACTCTAAGTAAATAAAATATGCTTATTAGGTCAGAAAATCTTCGGCGCTATTGACGATACCCTTCAGAAAGGATTTAGTAATGGCACGGAGTAAAATAGTTATTGGTTGTGTTATATATTACATTTTGTATTGGTAGAGATGTTTGGTTACACAATAATACAGACAATGAATACCAAAAAATTAACACAGAATTGTCTAAACCGTTATCTCCTCTTAAACGATTAATGCTTGTAATAATTGTATATCTGAATGCGGGATAGCGCTGTCCTCAGTATTTTTCAATTCTAACTTTACATCTGCCTTAATGTCTCCACAGCAGGATGCCTGTTATATGGATAGTAACACATGATGGCCATTTCTTAAGTCTCACTAATTATGCAGAGATAATCATCATTCAGTGACTGGGAAATCCATCTATTCAGCAATTTCAAATATCTCTTATGATCCATGCAAAGCTCTAGCGGAAGATAGAGCTAGGAAATATAACACAGACATTTTTGTTCTAGACCACTTCGGTGATCAAAACCCCTGTGCACTGAATTAGATACACCTAAAGTGATCCTACCCCAGAGGATACGTTCATAATATATCCAACCACTATTTCTTGACACAGGGCAGTAAGGCATCTCCATGCTCTTGGATAATGTTCTGAAATACAGTCTTGTAAGGCAATTAACACTAATAATGACTGATAAAGAAGTTGAACTGAAACACTCAGTCAATTTAAGTTTGTCCAAAATATGTCCTTAAATGGTCAATAATATATTTCAGTAGGTAACACAAAGCTCAATCATTAGTCAACATAGTCACATGCCATTAGACAGTCGTAATCAGGAGAACTGTAAAAGAGTAAAGCTTCTCTGGCCCAGAATGTTGAATAGCACAAGTATTGGAGCACACAGAATATCCACCAGACCCAAGAGGAGAACGTGTGAAATTTAGAGACAATTTAAAACAGAGTGTAAAACTGAGCCAGCTTAGAGTCACATAGAGTGTGAAACAAAGTGAGTAAGAGACAAAATGTGTGAAGCTGAGTGAGAGTCAGAAAATTCACTCACTGAATGTGATTCTCATAGAATGTGAAAAGGAGCAAACATGTGCCTGAAAAAAGTGTGAAACTGAGAGACAGACACAAAGTGTGAGCCCAAGCGAGCAAAGGCATAGGGTGTAAAACAGAACAAGGTGCATATTGTGTGAAACCAGTAGAAGACTTCTTCACTAAACTGGGATCATACAGGCAAGTCATTTACCTCAGCTCAATAATTTTACGATACGACATAATGGGCCAACACTAGATGACTTCTCCTTCAAGAAGGGCTGAACCTGCAGTTGTAGCTCAGTTCATATTGATAGAGAAGCCCATGAGGGTTGGCCCTTCATAATGTATATTACAGTTAGATAGTCGAAACACAATATATATAATTTAACCCATGTAAGACCCCGAATCTCTCAGTACAGAGAAAACGATGTGGCCCACTCAAAGTAATGTAGTTCTAGACTTTATCATGCACCTTTTCCTTTTGATTTTTTTCTTTTGATGATTCCACTGTAGAGTGGTCAGCGAGTATCAACTAATCCCTTGAAGAAAAGAACCTATATTAGTTTTAGCCCTGTTGTAGTGTTTGTGCTTCTCATCTACAAAACTACTGAAATTCACAGGAACCATGATTTCCTTTTCACAGAGGAGGAGACTTCCCACAAGACAGCCTCATTGTGTCAGCAGTCAGATCCTAATACAGTAAACGCTGTACATCTACAAATGGTCTTATCAGTACAATCAAGAGATCGGTCAGATAATACAGAGAGCTTGGCTAATCTCTGTCTCCTTCCTTTGCAGGTGTGCACTCTTATTATTTCCCAAGACTGGAGCCTGTCTGCACCTTACAAAATGAAGGAATGAATTCCAGTGTAAGAGTGTAAGAATCAGGTGCAGGGAACACATAACAAGTTTGTTTTCTATAGATATATTGATCTAAAATGTTTTCAATACCTACCGTGCCTACCTTTCTAACTCTAGTACTTCGTGAAACAGAGAAGCAAACTGGTCATGGAAGCACCCACTGCTCTGTTGATTGTATGGCAGAATGTGCTCTGTGTCATTTTGAGCCCATTTGGTTGTGAATGCTGTGTGTATTAGGATGGCTAAGAGAGGTATATGTGAGTCTGGGTTGGTTTTTGGTAATCAGAATATGGTTTTGGCAGCACTGCCAAACACCATAAAAACCTCACCTGAGAACCCCTTACATACGCCGTAGGGACTAGGCCTGGCTTTTTCAGGTTCCAGTTGCATATTCTGATACGTTCTTCATCAGTTTATACTGAAAGTGGTAGGGATAGAGGTGAAAGGAGCGTCTCCTCTGACACTAGGACTCAGGAAGCAGAAAGTCTTTCCCCGCTGGGAAAGACTTTCTGTCTGCTAAACTGTGATTTCCCTCTGTCTGGCCAAGAGAGTTATGGGAGTGGAGCATGAATCATGGCATAGTTCATGGCAAAGGAAACAGTTCTCCAGTTACATTTATCATACCAAGTGTACAATAGCTAACATTTTCATTTTTATTAGACACCACATTTTTTCCAGTTGGTGTCTACATTCTAGATCTTCTTCATACATTCAATTAACATTTAGATTATACAAAATAAATGTCACTAAGTTATTGTTTCAGTTTTTTAACAACAGCCTTGGTCCTTGGTGTTAAATACCTGACCATGTAGTAATATTTTCACTTTCTGTATGCATATGACATAATTCTACTAATTTATTTGTGTTGCTCGATTATCCTAAATTGAGAATTGCGTCTACAAAATATGAGACTTCACCATAAACTAAAAATGCCATCTATTACTCTTTGTTCACCTTAATCATATTTCGTAGTAGTGAAGTTCTTCAAATCGATAATCGCATACAGGGGGAACAATCACTATATCACAATGTCTTAAGTGGCAATTCATTTGATGTGGTCCCTGAAATTGTGGTTCCCTACTATCTGTAAATTTATACTTTTACTTTATATATTACTTTTATACTTTAGCAATACCAAAGTAATCATATATTGTGATTGTCTCATGGTGGAGGTGGCATTCAAGCAACGAAAAATAAGTTTGAAAAATGATCTAGTCATTTGCCCAGGATCCATCACGAAACCTGGCTCATTCTGTCAGGTATGTTTCTTGGGAAGATAAACTAGGCATTTGTCTGAGGTGTGGGGGTCCAGTTGTAGCACACTTGGAAACTTTTCAATATGGCCTGGCAATGAGACCCCTCAAATAATAAGCCTTTAATATAATAACAAGTTATTGTAGGGAATTGCTGATTGCTGACAACCAAATGGTTACAATAATTTGTTAGAAGGTAAGGATCATTATCATGGATGCTCAAGTCTATCATTCAGTCTGAGTGCAAAAGGAAGATGTCAATCAAAGACTACTTGGAATTTTGCTTATTAAAGCTGATCTACTGAGTTTTATGTAAAAAAAATTTAAAGACTTGTCAAACCCTGACATCTCCCAGGTATTGAACACTACTGCCCAAACATCTCATGTACGTTGCACTGTGAGTCTGGAGTTGGCACCAATGTGCGTCTGAGATTTTTGTGGCACTCAAGTGAATTCCTCGGGTGCCTTATGCATGTTTCCAAAACTATTTTCCTAGACATACATTTTGTCTGCTCCTAGTGGGACACCAGGACAACCGTTATATAAAATATTGTAGTCAGTAGATGCTTCCACATTTACATTTTTTGGCTTGTTTATCTGAAAACTCTCAGATACCTAGAAATCTGTAGACTCTTTGTTTAAAGTGCTTCTCACAGTCTTTGAAGAAAACTATAATGTAAAGTGTCCTCTGTTTGCACTCCTAGCACAGTCTCAACCTGGCTTAACTCTCCCAGAAGCAATGATATCATTTCCTCGCTGTATTCACAGCACCTTTCCTTGATGACTCGTGCCTCCCACACTTTTCCTTAATAACTCATATGTCCCTCATTTGTGCAGCTATGGATTTCCTTAAATAGGATTAGAATTACAGGATCTAGTATTAGTTCACATTTCATTTATTTAGACAATAGCCTATAAAGAGAGGAAAGCAGAACCTTTGTTTGCTGTCGATTCTCTAACAAACAAATGGTTTTCTTCTTGGGCTTAAAGTTTGTAAATCACTTACAAAAGTTTTTTTTTTTTCAGCAGATCAGACTGTGTTTTCTAAATGTCACCAAAATGGAAATAATGATTTATATGTTTTAATACAAGCCATGGTTACTAAATTGAGCTATAATAATAAATCTTATCATGCAAAAATGATTTTTCTCAGTTAAAAATGCTGCATTTGTACTTGAATATGTACAGTTAGTAAAAAATAAATACATTTGTGACTCTCCTAAGATTAAATGACACTAAATAACGCTATTTAGAGTTATTACATTTCTTGCAATGCAAAAAGTGTAAACACTTAAAAAAATAAAATGCTTCATTATTAGTACAGCTTCAATTATTATTGTAATTAAAAAATATATAGTGGACTATGAACTCATGGTGCGCATATATTGCACAAGGACATTGTGAGCTTGAAATAAAAGTGAAAGCTCATTTCATTTCAGCCTCATAGTTGGAGAACCTGATAAATGAGGGCTCTTTTTTTTAGGAAAATACAACCATTTAAATATTTCAGCTCAACTGTAAGGTAAACGATCCCTGAAAGATATTCTGATTAAACAACACTATACCTACTAAAACCTAAAATTGCCAATGACATCAATATTTTACTTTCTTCTCAGGTAAACTTTGAGAATGATAACTCATTTACTCAAATTATCACAGGATTAACATGATAGCTAAACTTGGTATGGCCCACTGACAAAATGCACTGATTTTTGTCTTCAACTTTGTTCTGACAATTACCTAAAACTTGAGGAGAGGGGTTTTGTGAAGGAAACTCATAAAGAATTAATTACACAGAGATGAATCCAGATGAGGTGTTCTTATGATAAACTAGCAAATTCCCTTTTCAAATAGTATATAAAACTTTCATGGGTTGTGCCATTGCAGCTGATCCATGAAACTCTAACCAGAATTGTTTATAACAGTCTGAAGTTTGCGTTTGACAAGCATTGTGGTGAACATTTTATAGCCCCTGTTACTGGAAGAGAAGATAGAGGTAGCATTGAGATGGTCATCAAATATATACACTGTTTATAACCTCAAATAGCCATAAAATCTAAAAAGATCTAAAAAAAATAGTAGAAAAAAACATTCATTCATTCATTCATTCATTTTTAAATCATTCATTTTTATTATTGCACTTGTCATCACTACTGCTCAAAGTAATGATTTGCTTAGAACATGTGTGGTGGCACCAATTTAGAGATGGGTTTGTGCCTAACATTTTCAGACCAAAATAAGGGAAATTGTTTTTTTATGTATTCATGCGTTTATATTTCACAAAGAACATAATATGGATATAATTCTTTAAGCGCTTACAGAAATAATGTAATTCTCTCTGTGTTAAATGTAGTCAAGCACAGTGAAACTATAGCTGCTTCTCTCAGATTCTCGCATTCATGTGCTCTGTCTTTTCACAAACAGCCAATTCTCATTTAGCTACTGGCAAAGGTGGCATTTATATTGAAAAAATACCGAAATCTGGGCATGTTTCCAGTTACATGTGTATGATTGACTGAGGCAGGGAACACTGACCATGTGCGACCTGGGTTACTTCATTTAGATTGACATAAGAGACAACAAAACAATGGTGAATGTAAAACAAATTGGCTTGGCTGTCTTTACTTAAGTGGCCTTTTTCAGCTTATAACAAGAAGGAACATTGCGTTTTAATGCATTTGCTTTGCTCCCGATTCCTTGCTTTAGATGAGAGATTGTATATTATCTTGTCTTAAGCAGTCAGCAGGTTCAAAACAAACTTTTGGAAGACTCTTAGCCTAGGCAGCAGACACCATACTTTCCCTTCTAATCAAACGAGCCTCTCGAGCTGCTGACAAGCAGGTCACTGGTGTTTGGCCTTTTGGTATTGTCTTTAGGTCCAGTATCTGTCACTGGTTTCATGTTGGGAACCAACCATGTCAGACACTAAGGATCAAGTGGGTCTTGGTAGAGATCTGGGCAGGTCTACATTTGCCAGCAACAAACCAAGTAACTGCACATTTGTTATCCTATGACAGCTGATGGTTGTATAACTTATCCCTAAATTATATTGGAAGGTGCGAAAATAGGACATTTAAAGGTGCTTGGCATTCATGAAAGTATACATTGTTTGAACATCAAAAAATGCAAGAATCAGTTATTAGTACTGTCATAGTTGGGGGGCTTTTAATTCAAACCAATGATGGCTCCTTCTCTCAAGAACAATCTTCACAAAAGCAAATTGGGAACTCACACATCTCTGTTATACAAGTAACTAGCTCCAACCACTAATTTACATCGTCAATGGCAAAGAACGGACCCACCATACCTGGTGAAACTATGGTATGACAACGAAAACTATCCCAACTATATTATGCTTCCTGCAACATCCAACAGTAACAGCATGATGACAGCCTGCCTGTAATACAGTGTATCATGTGCAAAGTTCCTTGCTCACACTATCTAGTTGATAGCAGACCTGTCCCTAAATGATCTTCTTGTCATGCT
The DNA here is from genome assembly GCF_027358695.1 of Spea bombifrons. Lineage (NCBI taxonomy): Eukaryota > Metazoa > Chordata > Amphibia > Anura > Pelobatidae > Spea > Spea bombifrons. The sequence continues at coordinate 85,094,382 of NC_071091.1, read as the reverse complement.
TCCCACGCTCTCATTCTTCCTGCACTCAACAGAGACATGCTTCTTTAGTAAGGAAATAGGATTTCCCTTCTAATTACCTCTGGGCTTGGGAAAGTATTCTTGTTTGGTTCAGTCACAATACTGGCATCATGGTACACTCTCCCTGGTATCAGGGAATAGCTGTTGGGCAGCTGGGCTATTCCTTAGGACAACAATGGATGGCAATCCATGACCTTATGTGTTTAAATAAACTTTAAGTAATAATGTCTCCTTTGTCTTCAATAGGTAGAAATGTATATAATATCCTGCAATGTGGACATGGTGCACACAGAATTAGCTCTCATGGCTAATTTTGCCCTTGTTAATCATACATTTTATTTGTCCAAAATGTAAAAAAAAAAAAAAAACACTAATGTGCATAGCTAAGGTAAGACATATTACTTAGTAAAATTCTCAAACCACCTTTGAACATCGTGATCTATTATCATAGTAATAAAACAGACATTATTTTACACATAGAATATCAAAGCATTCTCTTCTTGGGCTATTAAATTGTGCACTTCCACAGCTACCTAGCTGGCAACTTTTTATAAAGTTAGTCAAAATGAGATTTAACACTCATAAGGCATCATTTAATATTAGTCTGTTTGTATTCTTTTTGTAGTCATTGTGATTGTAATTATATTGTTTTAGGTTCATCATGTAGATGGGATAAGCATCAACCTTTTCAGTATAAGAGAAGTGGACACCAGGTTTCTGTCCTGCTGGAGCTTTAAACGTTCTGTAATAAAGGATTCTGTTTCTGAATAATGAAATTACAAGAAGATACAAAATGTTAGCGGTTCCTGTGGTGGTGGTAAAAATCTTCTCACTACGGGCAAATGTAGAAAGTTGATAAGCATCTACTGTATGTCTGGGGAGAAACCTCTCTGCTGTATCAGGGATTAGAACATCCCACTTTGGATGCTCTGTATGACTTCCCCTCTGGAGACAGAATCCTCTTAATCTGTTTGTACCTGTGCTGCCCTAAGTATCTTGTTCAATAAATTGCCTGAATACCTTATATTGCTAAAGTTTTAAAACACAGCTCAACTTTATAAAAGAAGAATTATTCCCAGACTACATCATCCAGTCAAAATAAATGGTACAAAACATGAACTATGTTTTCTATTAAATTTTAATCTGGTCTTTCTAAAATACTTGGGGTTTCATCTTAACTTAGTACACTTAATATGTAAAATGGTAAACTAAGTGCCGTAAAGTAGCTGGGCATAAAACAGCCGTTGCACTTGTAATGACCCTGCAGTTTATGGCTAGCAGTGTTTGTCTATAGGGAAGACTGCAAGTGATTACCTTCAGTGCCGGTGCTCTGCTTACCAAACAAGGCCTATCTTAAAGATTCTCTTCCCTCTCCAATCCTGCTCTGATAACTCACAAGTAGTGTCAGTTTTCCTATTGCCCGCCTCAAAAGACACATATACAGAGAAAGGTAAACAGCCATGACAATAACAAACAGGAGATGAATGAAGATCCCAACATCAAAGATTCTCTAATAGAGCTCAACCATAATCAAGGCTACTAACCCGGGTTAAAATGTCACAGAAGGGTTGCTCCAGAGCTTAATTTATCACTGTAGTTCCCAGAGAGACAAATAGACTTTAGGAATGCTGTCTGAAGCCATTAAAGGTTCTAAAGCAGAGGTGGCCATTCAAATATTAGAACTTACTTCTGTTAAATCGGTGTAAAACAGCTATTTTAATATATCCATCATATTTTTTAACAATCCAAGATAATGTGTTTAATGTTTTCAGAAGAAGATGCATTTGGTCCCATTGAGACAGTTTTTCAAATGTTTTCTTGATTAGGCTAGGTGTGCTAATTATAGAGATTCATAATTAGGACTGCTTTTCAGCAGGCTCGTGCCAAGTTTACTGCCTGGTTCTTTTTCAGGGACAACCTGGAAAGGGTTTCAGGGGTAGGCCATCGGTGTATTTACATATAACACAATGGGAGATTATTGTGTGCTTCTTAGTATACAATGCACTGCTCACTGTGGATCAGTATAGATTTTACTGTAGACATCAAAGAAGAAGCAGGGGACATACACAACACTGGGTAATGATCCAAATTTGGATGACCTTTTCTATTAGGAAATCAGCCTTATATACTGTTTAATAAATACTTCTTAGAACAGACAATCCAGTAAAATTATAATGTGGTTTGGTTGAACACGGCTGTGTTTAAAAACAGTAAATCACGATGAAAGCAACAGTAAATTAAAATCTGAACTTTTTATTTGTTCACTTACTCTACACAGCTATCATTTGCCACTCTCTTTAGGTCTTCTTCTGGTACGAGATGAGGCACACGTTTAAATCATATTGTATTACACCTGTTAATAAATATCACAGGTGAGTATAATAAGGATGGAGAGGTACTAGATAATAGTCTCACAGCACAAGTTGTAGAGACTAATACACTTTGCGGGCATTGACAAGCTGTTAAGGACAATGATGACAAAGTTTTGGTGATGTTTTAGGGGCAAAGGTGGTACAGACAACCTGTTTAGAGACACAGATGGCACAGACAAGCTGCTTGGGAACAAAGATTGTACAGGCAAGCTGTTTGGGTTGAAATATGGCATAGACAAGCTGTTTAAAGACTAAAGTGGTACAGCGGCTCATTATCTCTCTTCCATTTTTGTATTCTACACGAATGATGGCTTAAAATTATTTAAAAAATACATAATTGCATACAGAATTATGGTAGGTGAAACATGGACTGGTTGACTGATCCAGTGTGTACTGTCATGGTGGGCATGTGAAATATATTTTACACATCTTGGAACCAGCAAATATGTAACAAGAAAAGAAAAACAATCTAGTGATATGCGAGAATGTACTTCGCTGGTCACAGAATTAAACATGGAGACAAAATTATATGATCACAAGCATTTATGGAATATCCTAAGTGATAAAAATTAATTAAAAATACAATTTTAATATTAAAACAAGTTTTCAAAAAGGTATAAGTAAGAACATAGGTTCTTCTTATTAAATGTCATTTAAAGGTATATTTTGTTTGCAAATCAAATCTTGATTGGTGAATAAATATTTAGGTTCAGATTATAGCCATGGACGCAGTTGAAGTCTAGTTTATGTTGAAGCAGAACTCATCGGAATGCATAGGGATATAATGTCATAACCCGGTGTCATAACCCGGTGTCATAACCCGGTGTCATAACCCGGTGTGCTGTTCTATGGAGGCCATGCCGGCTATGCACAGACCTCTATAGTAAATGTTCCTGCTTCGCTGAACTGACCAATAGCAGAATTTAAGAGACCATTATTGAATGCTTTTTGCTTAGGCCTTCATTAGTAAAATCATGCTTCTCGGGTGTTAAGGACAAGAAATAGTACTATTTACTATACTATAATAAGATAAGGATTTGTAGTTATAGCTAACAATTTGATATATTATTAGAGATTTACAAACAGCGCTGAAAGTATTGGTCTCTTATAATATGCTTTTTATGTTGTGTGTATATTCTTTACAATGTAAAGAACCTAAGATTATGTAATAATCATAGTTATGTGTTGCTGTATACAAATAAAATCATGTCATATTTGTAGCTATATTCCTTAGTTTAAAATACAGCAAAATGGTTCTCAGTGTGACATGCAGGCACCCTTTTTTGAGAGAACCTCAAGTAAAATTACCCAACCCATCAAAGACACGACCCCAGTTTTGAGTCTGCAGAGGACACAGCGTTTTATTTATCTAAAAAACGCTATAACATGAAAAAACATTTTCATCATTATTAAAGCTCTTCATATGACATCATATGATCAAATAGTTCCATATAGTCACTGTAACATTCAGGTAAAAAAAATAACTATAAATAAGAATTGCCCTAGGCCCAAAACGTAACTGCGTATATAGATGACAGATAAACACCGCTCACATCCTCTTAGCACGGTGGTGCCATTAACCCAAGTGACCCCTTAGGGCCTTTCCCACTAACAGAATACAAACTACAGCCCCATGTTTAGTGCACCTGGATTTTCCCTCTCTGTGAGATCTACCTCCTGCGATAGTACAGGACCTTAAAGAGGGGGGATGAGTGGGAAGCCAGCTAAGGTAAAATGAGCTGACCATCAGGGGATCTTATCTAAGTAACTTCTGCTGCCTCTCATGAATGGTCATACTATTGGCTCTCCAGCCTTATGCTTAGGGAAAATCATTATTAATGTTGCAAACATAACAAACAACTCCATTGACATAATGTTCAAAGGAATCCCTCTAACCTGGGCCTAGTCACGGAGCACTTCCTGCTGATTCTTAAAATCCAGGGCTGTACTTTCAGTGTATGCAAAACCGCTTTGATGTTTTCAATAGTTTGTCCATAAAGTAATAAAATGTAAATAGGAAAGAGAATTAAACACCTCATGTTTGGAAAGGTGTTGGGATGTCAAATAAAGAATCTGCTTCGCCAAGAAACTCAAACAGTTCTAATCATCGATACACTGGTCAAGGCCACACATAATTGCATTTATTATACATTGATTATTGCTGTACGCCATTATCTAGCGTCTATCGCATGTACCCTAACCCTAAAATTACCAGTAGTAGGTATATAACGCTTTGCAATCCTTGGTCATTAACTCTTTATACTTAAACAAGAACTCAAAAATGAACAAGATAATTGTGTCTTGAACAATAATTCTAATGCAGTGATATGGCTTATTTACCTGATGTCAATCACAGGTTACAGGTGGTTTGAAACATCCATGACTTTAGTTTAAATATGGTTTATATAGTCAACCCAGATAGATTTTTATCCTGCGTGAACAGTCGAGAAGCAATAAATAATGTAGTACACTATGTACTACACAGGACTACTTAGACCTTCTTGCAAGAGAAACCTGCCTTTTGTCGGCCAACAATAAAGCATGTTAACAATGGTGAGACCACTTAACTTTTTGAATAAACCCCATTTTATTTTCAAGAAACCAAGGAATTAAGAATGTCAGGGAATATTCATCTTTGGCAAATCCACTTGTCTTTTACTCCACATCCATACTGTTATATTTATAGTTTTAATGCACAAGCAAATGTTTTCAAGGACCTTAACGTAGACCATTCACTCACCCAAATCCTACAATTTACACTTTGATACACTAAAAATACTGTTGTATACAAATTAAATTTGTATACAACATAAATATATGTATTAGAAACCCAATTTATTGGTATACCATGGAACCATCTTTTTTATTGCCTGTCATTGAAATAAAATAGTTTCAGTGAAATGCAAGTAATGTTTTGGTGAGAATTATCATGCTTTCACTTGCGTGGTGGCTGCCAGCTGACTTCTTTCAGTGAGTAGTACTGGGTTTTCTGTGCATGGTCACACGACATTGAAAATACCTGTACATGCACAGGAGATATTAGTACACAGGCTCTAAATGCATTCTCCCTCCACAATTCATTGATGCCAATAGCACACCAGTCTAGTAGGCAGGCCAAAGTGTCATGTCACAAGTGGTTGAGCATAAGCACTCAGCATACTGTTTTAAACTGAAATAATGTGTTGGGGAGGCTGACAAACCTAGAACTGACAGACTAAATCAAACCAATACTTTACGTAAAGAGGGCCGCACTCACAAGCTTACAATCTACACGACTGTTCGCTTAATTATAGCCTTAGATTTTTTGGAGTGGTATTATTTGTTTTGTGTATTTATTGGCCATTGTTATTCTATCAGCAACTTGTGGATCTGTATGTGTATGCCTTTTATGCTTTTTTTAAGATGCACTCCCATATTTTGTATTTTTTATTTTACAGTTGCTAGTTATTGAAAACAATTCAAAATATATGCCTTCAACGCTGTTCATCATGGAGGCTTAGTGAAGTTCAGATTTTTTGGTATTTTTGTATTTACTTTTTTGTATGTTCTTGTTTCTTGGCAACTCATGTTGTGTCCAAAGGATGGACATGGAAACGCATTTTTTTTTTTTAATTACTTACTTGTCTAATAAACAGTGTCATATATATTTTAATTTCCTTTTATTTGTTCTTTGTTTTTGTTTTTCACAATTACATTGAATACTCAAGCTTTGAGGGGAAGTTTCATACAAAAAACAAAACTTCCCTTCATTGTGTTTATACAAGTGTATAGTGAAATTTGATGGGCACAGAAGTTTGAAAATTTACTCCTTAATATACTTGTTTACTCTATTTATTACTTTCAATGGCTTCTGGGAGCATCCGTATTTGCAAGTAACAATTGTCTGAATTAAAATGCCTATAACAACTTAATACAGTACACAATATCGTATTACTGAGAATCTGGAGATATTAGACAGATTTTATATTTATCAGAAATTATCAGGAATATATTAAATGCCATACTTATGAAGGCAAAACTTGAGAAACATGAATCAATCATCATTAAAAACCAACGCTGGTCCTACACAAAAAGGTACCACATGAAAGAATAATCTTCCTAAATAGTTATTTTTTATATTTTACATAGATATAAGTATGAGTGTAAATTTTTAACGTGAGGCATAAAAGGCAGCTGCCCTGGGCCAAGACTTACCTTAAGTGCACACTGACAGTAGTCAGTAGTCAGTAGTCCTACTGACTACCTGCCGTTGGATGGGATAGGGTGGTCCATTAAGGAAGAGTTAAGGGAGAAATATGTGCTGGTATATAGCGATTCCCAAGTATTAGAAAGCCCTTGAAGCCCAATGAAGAAAGCCCTTTCCCACATTTGTATGGGGTAGCACTGAAAAATATCTCATTGTCCTCCTATGTCCTCCAATATTTAATATAAAAGGCCTCAAGCCCCCATTGTCCCATGACCTCTCATAGCCAAATTAACCTTGCCCCTGCCCTAACATCCCCTCATTTCATAAAGTTCACCCACACATTCCTCCTGACAAGGGCTCACATATATATAAAAAAGGCCCCGCTTCCTCATGTGGTTGAAGAAGCATACATGGGAACACTACCATTACTAGTCTTCTAAGTAAATGAGGGGTTGCCTCATGGACTCTCCACCCAGTTTCATTGTTTCTAAGAGGCTAGCTGCACCCCTATGCAGGCCAACCATCATCTTAACTAAGATATACTCCTTCTTGGCTCTTTAAGAAAAGAGAGAGGGCCAGCCAGCTCTAGAGTGTGCCCAGGTATGAGCAAAAGTGGGCTGAACATAATGTATGCTTAGATTGCAGTTCATCAAGCATCTTTTCCCACACTGGCTCTGGTGGAGGAAACCTCTTAACTGGTGATATACAATTGTTACAAAGCCAAGTGTCGTGAGTGTTCCACCCCTATTTAACCCTACTCCCATGTGAGGTTAGATGAGCAAGTTCCTTATTGTCTGCCATCTGCAAAGATCCAGACAGGCAAATATATTGCCTTTCGTATCAGTTTCTTCCATGTGAACCAAGATCCAGTTATGACAAAAAGTGATTAATCCAGTCTTCTATCTCTGGAAGCAGTGATATTTCATCAGTGACTTCTTTTAGGTACTGTGGCTTGACCTCAGACCACAAGAAGGGTGTTTCCAGGAAGTGTAAAAGCAATTTTGCTCAGTCTCGCTAGTTTACAGGATTTTGAGGTAACTGATAATATTAGTTGTCACTTGTGAAATAATCTCTTATCAAAGCAAGTGAAAATTTCCTTAAGACATTTATTAAAAGATGTCCATTCCACAAAGTATCTTTATGGCTAAAACAGTTATGCATGTTTGGTGAATAAGGAAGTAGAGAATTTCCTTTGCAGCTCACTTATCTATGGAACAGCTATTGGTGGACAATTATCAGCTGTTAACTAAATCAGACTGTGCTATGTATAGCTTTGTTGATTTAGCTGGCCCCCAGAAGAACACACCCTAGATTTAGCAGACAAACTGTCTAATAAATCTTAATTCTTCTGGGACATTGAAGGAGCGTTAAGGAAATGTTTAGGTCTTTTTTTGTGTGTGATCAGTATGATTAGCAAGGTCAGATATAAAAATGTCCCATGTAGTGAAATTATAATATTGAAATTAGTAACTGATAACACACATAATAATGGCTTCTAAAAAAAGGACTACTGGAACTTAACCCTTGTTTAAGTGTATGTTAAGTGTATATCCATATCAGGGTGGATTACCAGGAGTTGTTCCTCTTCTGGGGCTGTAGCTTCCTTAAGGGACAGAGCTAGATGTGTGTATAGGTAAGAATAAATGTATGTAGGGGTGGGGCTAGCCCCAGACGACTTTATGGGTGGAGAATGTGAGGAAAGTGGGTCGGGAATGGAAGGAAAGTGGATGGGGAGAAGGCAGGGACCAAGCATTGCCAAACTATGTGCCTCACTGTGGAGAAAGAAGAAAGTGGCTATGTGACCTAGGGAAACAGGGCTTGACTTAGATTCTGTGTTTCCAATTTGTTATGTTATAATGTTATAATCTGAACTAAAAGTTTACTTCCCGGTTTCACCTGAGGTACAAAATCGATGTATAACACAAATGATGTATATCACAGTTACTGTGAAGTGCAAACCCCAATATTATGAAAACAAAAAGAGCAAAGCAATAAATTATAGTGTAATACAGGCATGAGACATTGCACAGCAAAACAAATGACATGTAACACAAAATAAGCACCTGTGTTCTAGGAGCTGGCATATTGAGAAAATCGTGTTTATGGGCTGAGATCTTTTACAGGAAGTGTTAACTTATATTAGTTCTAGCTACTCCATGCATGACAAAGTTGACTTTCCCAGAAGTCCTGTTGCAGCACAAGGGGCCAATTAAAATGTGTTTCCTTCAATCCCTGCTCAGTATGTTCCTGAAACCTTGTTCACATGCAGCTAACAGTTCCTATGTAGTTTTTCCCAAAGGTCTTATAATACAGACTAAGTCTGAAGACCTTCATGCACTTCTGTTAACATAGTGATTGCCGTTGGAATTACATGTGTTAGTTCTCAGTAAAACTTATCTAACAAATTATTTTCTATAGTGAACAGCTATGTTGTTTGCAGTGATGTCACAAAAATGTATTGGGATTGGGAAAGCTCAGATCATGCGAGAGGCAATAAAGTCATAATCGCAAATGTTTCATTCGAAAGTCAAACAGATTTATGGCTAAAAAGAGATTCTGTTGCAGTCTACATAGACCAATGGAATTCAATGGAATCTTAAAATCAACAGGACCATCTCAATAATTGGTAGGGTATTAAGGTCACATTCAAAGACAAAAAACTGTTCAAGGGGACTTTCAGTATATATTCATACAATTTATTTTTTAAGCTGTATAATATCTAAGATGCTATATCTACAAAGGCCACTCTTCAACTATGTTATGCCTTGTCTGGAAAATCCTGCATAATTATTAACTAATCTGTCCTGAGCTTGCCATCCATACAAGGATATACCAGCTTCCGCTAAAAGCGCTGAATAAAGGACAAATAATTAGGGAAATCAGATGGAAACATCACTAGAAAGGCAAACACTTGATAAGGTGAAAGAATCACATCTTACATTACACACCAGAAATTTTGGGGCCTACTACATGCTTAACGCCTCCCATCAGCCCACACAATGTCAGCTCACACAATGTCCACCCTACTGTCCGATCATCACTTTGCTTTAAGATCCTTTCATAAGCACACCTTATAAGAACAGGGGCAAGCCTAGGGTTTGTGGCGCCTTGGGGCTATAACACCCACTCACTCTTCCATCATACACTTATATACACACACATTATGTATCCTCCTCACAGGAGCCACTAACCCTATTCTCACCCCTGACATTCCAATACCATATGCTGACACACAAATGCATGATAACATAATATGCTGAAAAATAAACTCACATGCTAACACCATACACTAACACACACTTACACACTCTAACACACTCTAACACCATACACTCATGCACAGGCATGCTAACCCCAAAAACCAATACACACATGTTAACACTACATGCAGATGTACACACTCATATACATTGCCCACACTAACACAACACATGCAAACATTATCAAACAATCTACACTAACATACACTCACTGACCTTAACACTATACATATATGTGTGTATATGTGGGGTATTATAGTCAGTGTGTCTATTTTACATAAAATACACACACACTGACTCTAACAGTTTACATACATACTGGCTCTAACACAGGAGTACATACGCATACATACACACATACACACTACTCATCCTCTTATCTCGCTGAGTCCTGTCTCCCATGCAGCTCTTCCTACACAATAAAATACCTAAACAAACTAACATACTTACACATACAAACTGACATAAGTACTTACACACACAGTAACATACTTACACACATACAGTAACATCAGGTGAGAGAGCAGGTTGTACACTTATACTGGTTGTACCCCTGCTGGCAGCCCTGCACACCAGGTTTCCAGTAGGCCATACATATTATGCAGGTGTATGCTTTGCAAACAGTCTATCATTGTGTAGGTAGGATTTACTGTTTGAAATAGGCTTGGTGCATCTCTGAAGAGTATTTGATTTCTGCATAAGCTGTACTTTCTATTGAATTATATTGACCATTTAGCAGCATCTGGCTAGCCAGCCTCTGAATTTGAATGGTAAGAATAATCCTGCATTAGGAAGTTAAATTGCACTGTTCTAAACATCTTGTTTATTTTACATGCTATATACCTGACCACTTTGATCTATTTTCCAATGTCTTTGATATGTTACACTGATCTGCTCGATAACATGCTACATGGATCAGTTCAAACCAGTTATACATGTGACTGCTCAACAATTCAAAAAAATGGATACATACACTATATGGACACAAGTATTGGAAAACACCTCTTAATTATTGAATTCAGGTGTTTCAATCCGTTTCATTGCCACAGGTGTATAAAATCAAGCACCTAGCCACGCAGCCTTCACATACTTTTGGGAAAAAAGAACTCAGTGAATTCAAGCGTGGTTCCATGATAGGATGCCACCATTGCAATAAGTCATTGAAAATGAAAATGTCATTCCTGGTAGATATTCAATGGTCAACTTTAAGGGGTATTATTGGAAAGTGGAAGTGTTTAGGAACACCAGCAACTCCATAAAGCAAAGGTCCATAAAGACATGATTGGATGAGTTTGGTATGGAAGAACTTGACTGGCCCGCACAGAGCCCTGACTTCAACCCCATCGAACACCTTAGGGATGAACTGGAATGGGCACTGTGAGCCAGACCTTCTTCTCCAACATCAGTGCCTGACCTCACAAATGCTCTTCTGTATGATTGGACAAAATTTTTCCCCAAAACATTCCAAAATCTTGTGGAAAGCCTTCCCAAAAGAGTGCAAAAAGAGGACCAACTACATAGTAATGTTTATGTATTTAGAATGCCATATCATAAAAGTCCCTGTCGGTGTGATGGTCAGGTGTATATTGTCGGTATAGTGTATATTGTTGGTTTCCACGCCTTGTGTTTTACTGTGTCAGCTGTGTATTTCTCATCCGTCTAGTTTAGGCGCTTTGGATTGAAATGACTAATAGCCTCAAGAATTGTAGATAAAAATTATACTAAAAAGGTCAGCTGGTCTTCCAGTTTTTTTTTTAACCTATGGTATAATAATGCAGTCAATGCTAAAACAGATCTGCCCTTCCGCCTTTACAGACAGAGAAAGACATATCTGAATCATCAAATATAGCCTATTATGAACTTTCACATGACCCAGACAAACTGATTTCATTCTAAAGTTTCCATTAGGCAGATTCAACTCACAACAGAACACATAGGTTATTAGTAAGCTACTGTGGTATTGCATTATAAAGCTAGAATTGACACACACAATACATTCAGTGTTATATATATATATATATATATATATATATATATATAAATATATATATATATACAGTATATATACTCTGTTTACAGTCTTATAAAAAAAAAGTACACCTTCTTTGAATTCTATGGTTTTATATATCAGGACATCATAACAATCATCTGTTCCTTAGCAGGTCTAAAATTGGTTAAATACAACCTCAGACAAACAACAACACATGACATATTACACGGTGTCATAATTTATTCAACAAAAATAAAGCCAAAATGGAGAAGCCATGTGTGAAAACATGAGCATACCTTATGATTCAATAGTTTGTAGAACCACTTTTAGAAGTCATCATTTTCTGGATGACTTTATTTGGTCTGAGCCTTAGCTTTTGGACAGATGATCTTACGTTTGACTCTAGCATGTTTTGGTATACAGAGGAGTTCATGGTCGACTCAATGACTGCAAGGTTCCTAGATTCTGTGGCTGCAAAGCAAACCCAGGCCATCACTCCTCCATCACCATGCTTGACAGTTGGTATGAGGTGTTTGTGCTGATATACTGGGTTTGGTTTTTGCCAAACATCTCCACTTTGGTCTCATCTGTCCCAAGGACATTGTTCCAGAAGTCTTGTGGTTTGTTCAGATGTAACTTTGCAAACCTAAGCTGTGCTGCCGTGTTCTTTCTAGAGAGAAGATGCTTTCTCCTGACAACCGTTCAAAACAAACCCTACTTGTTCAATCTTTTTCTGATTGTACTTTCATGGACTTTAACATTTAACATGCTGAGGCCTGTATAGTTGGGGTTTTTTGCAATTTCTCTGAGCATTGCACGGTCTGACCTTGGGGTGAATTTGCTGTGATGTCCACTCCTGGGAAGATTGGCAACTGTCTTGAATGTTTTCCACTTTTGAAAAATCTTGCTCACTGTAGTATGATGGACTTGATGGACTTGAAATTGTTTTGAAATTGCCTTATAACCCTTCCCAGATTGATGGAGAGCAATAATTGCTTCTCTAAGTTCATTGGCGATATCTTTCCTCATTGGCATTATATTATCACACACCTGGATGCTCCAGACCAGTAAGCTGCTAAAACCTAATTTTTTATTTGATTAGCAGCACCTGTCTGCTACTTTTAATTTCAATAAGAGTATACTTAGTTTTTCACACATGGCTTCCCCATTTTTGCTTTATTTTTGTTGAATACATAATAACACATTGTAATATGTCCTGTGTTGCTCTTCACCTGAGATTTTATTTACCTAATTTTTAGACCGGCTAAGGAATAGATGATTGTTATCCATATGTAAAACCATAGAATTCAAAGAGGATGTACCTTTTTTCACATGACTGTATATACACATATACTACTGACATATTTTAGACAGAAACTATTCTAATAAATTCAACAGACAATCTTAAAGAAGAGGTATTTTCCCTGCCCCCCTCATAAAAAGACCCCACAAAGCCCACCCTTTCCTGCTGAAATGTTTCTCCATAATCAACCATATAGCTATATTGGTTGCTAGTTTATACATTTGCTGCAACTCAGCTGCAATTCTTAGTGCTGAGCTTCAAAACATAATGTGAGGTATAGTGTGCTATATATATTTTTTTGTGTGTATATTTTATATTTAATGTATAGCGTTTACATTTTACATTGTAATTAAGGGGACATGCTGTTAAATAATAGATGCCTCACAACTAAGCATAGTCCTTCATAGTATTAATGGGACAGTTGGGGAGATGATACATTAGCTCTCTGTTCTAACTGGTCCAGGAAGCAGCAGTGTACCAGGGAGCTTTATCACACAATAAGGTGATCTGCCCCCTGTTTTGAGGCAGAGGGACTGCCACCCTAGGGCTATTTGTCTTGTGCCAGAATATGCTGCTGTCCATAGTGCATAATTATTTTTTTTCCTAAATATTTAAAGGTTTGTAACAATAGAAATGTGTTTCAAGTAATAAACTAGACAGGCATATTTTTTGAGCATGAATATAGAAAACCAAATATACTTTATCAGGATGACCTTGAAATACGAGTTTCTGCTATCTTATTTGCTGTCTTGTGAGCTTTTCACTGAACATAAGTTAGCTAACATTTATAAATGTATGTATATGGGTAAGGCTGGGGATGATGAGGCATCCTGGCACTTTAAGGACGACAGCCACCAAATGACATATGGTAAGAGCAGCCAATGGTTGGATATGGCAGGCCCAGGGCAGTGCCCCCAGCTGCCCCCACTGCTGTAAACCATGATATGACATCATAAGAGGTGATGTCCACTCAGCACATTCCTCCATAGTGTAAATAGGCCGGTCAGAGAAATCAGAGATCACTTTTGTAATGGGCCTATTTAGCAGCAGCACATGGGGTAGCCTAAAGTCTCAATAGGATGATTTGCTCCATAGTCTTGCAGCAAAGGTATTGCCATTCATTAGACCTGTCACCCTAGGCTTCATTAGCCTAGGCCAGAACTTGTCGCTGTCAATAAGCCGCAGTGCATATCTAAATCTATCTATCATCGTCCTCTTGTGTCAGACTTTATTTTTTAATGCAAATCTTTGTTAGATGCTGCGGATTTAGCTACACACAAATTGATTAGTTTTAAGCTATACTGTAGAAAATCATACTTCACTTCCTCTGGGAATCTCCATTGATAGACACTGATAAAGCGATGTGTCCTGGCGAAAATCTGACATCTGCAATTAAACTTTAGTAACTGTTCAGTTCAGTTTGTTCAGTAAACAAAGTAGTAGTACCCACAGCAGACAACTACCCACTTCATGCTACTATACATTCTAAACCCACTGGATACATTCTACATGAACTTAATTCTCAGTTTTATTACATAATACATAATCAGATGGGTAAATAATTGTGCAAACCCTGATCTCTCATACAATTATTTCAAAGAAGTCATTTTATGCCATATCAACAGAATTTTGTTATTTTTTCGTACTTAGGAACATCAAAGTCCTCAGTTTCTATAACAGCACTTAAAGGGTTAAATAATTGAAAGAGATTTTTCTTCTTCTTTATTTCTACGACCTTGGGGAATAAATCACAATCACCAGTTGCAAAGCCCCAGAGAGAAATTATAGACATTTATACAGGGAGTCTGGCGACCAAGTGCTGGTGAGTATGTCAGATGCTGACTGGAAAGCGGACAGTTTGTACAGCTACCATGAGGACAGGAAGTGCTTAGAGTTTCTGCAGCGGTGGTTGGCCTGAGATAATACCATTGTATAACCAAGCTGAGCGGCCTCTCCCAGTGCTGAGAGCCTGGAGCCTGGCGTCTGGCTTCTTGGAACATCGCCAGCTTCTCCAGTCCAGGGGGAGGGCGTGTGTCCCTCTTAAGCAGTTCCACACACATACTGCCACACCTCACCTTTCAGAGGAAATCTGGCTACGGCTCCAGACTTTATGACTTCTTCTTTACAAATCCAGTTGTCCCCCCTCCTCACCGCACCACATTACACTTTCATCAGAAGACATTCTCACAGGTCTCACTGGGACTTCAGTTAAAATTACACACACTGTAATGAGTGATGGGACAAACAGTGGGACAAATTCTAATGCCGTGTTCCTTGTCCCATTCACTTTCAAACAATGACATTTTGCTACGGATCCATCCGTAACCACATGGATGACTTAACCCCTTGATTCAGGTGCTTTGCTGGATCTTTTATTACGCTGCCAATCTGATGATTTAGAAACTATAGTTGTTCTATACTTTCCTGGTGACTAATTTCAAGAGTTTTTGGAATTAAAGTTTTAACTGTTAGCTACAGTATAAGTATCCTTTAAACATTCACACAATGTTGTACAATTGATAATAAAGAAAGAAAATAGACACTTTAAATTAACATTAATATTTACACAGTACATTGAGACCCTTCTGAGAAGCAAGAGCAATTAAACTACTGATGTCCGCTTGCATGTACTTGACCCCTTTGTCTCATTGATCGTCTTTTTTCCCACTTCTAAATTGAACCACAATCCCTGGTTGTCTAGCAGGAAGGAGTAGTGGAGTCAATGCATACAATGCCACTGATTTATACTTCTTGATCCTTTGCACAGCTGTGTGCTAACATTATGTGACGGCACTGGATTATGATTGTATTACTCAGTGCCATTAGAACTACTAAAGACCACCCCAGCATCAAGGTTTGATAGATTATGACATTGAAGACAGGGATTTCACTTCTTCCTAAAGATAACTGGGAAACTCTGCAACTAGGGAACAATCGAACATTGATACTCTGTATTTCTCTACTAATTAAGGTGGGCAGATTGCTCTAATGACACCTGCAGATGCAGGTTATTATGCATGTCCGCATTATGCCAGGCCCATGGTTGTGTTCATATCCTGAATGGACAAAGAATCCATATTTCTGTCTCCAAAACTGATTATTTCATATCTAATAAAATGTTTCTTACTTAGTTGTACTTAGTTTTGAAAGCTTGTACAGAAATGGCCCATTTTTTTCCTAGATGAAAATACTAGGCAACATTTGCAAAATTGATTTTATAGGTTGGTTTTTCCATTTATTGACCAAAATAATCTGAGTAAGACATCTGAAACGTATTCTTATCTGAAGAATAACCCCCTACCTGACCAAAACATGCCGTCAAATTACTCACACATTTTAGGTTACAGGTGTAAGTTAATATGTCATGTCTGGTAAATTAATCCAGCAGTGAAGAGATGATAACTAAATAATATCTGTGCAAAGGTGAAGATGCATAACCTGCCCATGGCTGACATAAAAGAGAGGGCAGACATCAGTAGAAGGCTTCTTTTATGTAAGACTTCAAGGACATGCACAAACAAAAGCCTCACGTCTCATGTTAAGATGATGAGAAGTTAGGAGGATTTCATACTCTTTATCTCTGTCCTTCTCCTTCCCTTTATATCTTCTAGTATATAATTAGCCCTTAAAATGCCCAGAGAAGGAATATCACATGTACACTGTACTTATCTAGAAGTAAAGATCAATATCTCTCTCTATGAGGTGGCAATGGGTTTTAAGGGACAATAAGCAAAAACATGTAAGGATTTAAAAAAAAAAAAAACATATTATAGTCATATAAAGAATAGTCTTATAAAGAATCTGTATTAAGTCATAACCACTGAGGGGGCACCATAAACAAATAGGGACCCCAAGCAACTTCAGTCCTCACTGTTGACCATTAACTCAATTAAATTATATAATATATTTGTGGAAGTTTACTTTAGTGAAATTTTTTTTCTTATTTTGGCAAGATGTATAACACCATATGATTAAATGTAAGATATTTTTTATTCCCCTGGGGTAGAAAGGAAAAAAGCATTAAGACAATAACTACTGCACGCATTATATTAGTCACCAGCTTGAGAAATACTATTACCATACAACAAATACAATTATTTCTGCAAAACAATTCTTACGAGCAATATACTGTCGTTACAATTCAACTTCCCTATAGAAGTGTTTATTGTAATACAGAGTGCCCTGTTCATGAATTTACTTTTAGAGGAAGTAATTTTTTGTGACTTTAGACCTTAATTTGCACTATTTTTCCTCACATCCTGAATCATATTACAATGAAGCATTTTGCTTTATCTAATATAGTGGCCAGTTCCTATTTGGCTAAAGTGGCTTAAACTTCTGTTTGATTTAACATGAGATTATACAGTATTCCAAGTATACATGCGTAATTTTCAGCAGTATTTGGTGGTATCTCGTTTGTCCAGTCATGGAAGCCATTCATACATTCTATGCATCATTTGATGGACTTTATATTACACTACAGTTCTCGGTAGAAAGTAAAAACAAAGCAACCCGACAGTCTGTTTGGTTACAAGCAATCTGACTAAAATTGACCTCCATGCACCTTTGGTTGTCTGTAGAGTGGCAGGAAACAACGTATCCTTAAAATCACTGGGAGTTTTTGGGCTTGTTTGCCAAAATGCAAATGTACAGTTTGATTTGTATCACAATCACAGGAATGAAGACTATATCACAATGTAAGTTCCATATGTTTAAACTTTCAAAAGGAGCTCACCCTGGGAATATCCCTGTAATTAACCCTTCTTGTTCAGAGGTATACTCATTGGGTTTTGCTGCAAAACAATTATCTACAACTAGTTGAATTTGATGGACTATTTTTTCAACCTTAATAGTCGTGTTACTACTATGTTACTAAGTAGTTTAGAAATGACCTTTTTCTAAGTACGGCATAATGTTAAAAGGATGCCAAATACAGAGAATGGGGGCTTGCTCTGACAAATGGTCCAGTACTTCACCAAAACTGGACCAAAAGCCATTGAACCCAACGAGAATCAACTTATCACCAACCATAATAAGCCTATCCTTCCAGAATGAGTTAACACCTTATAATAGATATGTTGGTATGATGTAATCTGACTGATTTAGCTATGCAATATGCAGGGTACAAGCCATCCCTTCTTGCAAGAGAATCTTGCCGTTATTACTCCTTTATAATGCAGAGGGAACCTGGTGAGATACCTCATCTGACACGAACTCACTAATATTTGTTTAGGTTAAAAACAAATGGCTGGGCACATAGAAGGTATAGTACAGCACCCTCTAGGCAGCATTTATACTGTATATGCATTATATAATATGCAGTGTTTGGAAGCTCAGCGTGTGTTATGTGTTTTTTTAAATATCGTCTCTGATTTAACAATGCATTATGAAGAGCCATCTCAGCCATTCTTATAGGAGAAAGTAAATGTGTTTCTCCCTCTATGTATTTAACATTTCATATAATAAACTTAAGTGATTTTAAATGTTTTATTTTGTTGCTACTCACACATTTTAGAGGAAAAAAACTGAGAAGTGTAGAAGCACCTGGATGACGTTTGGTATGTATTAATATATTTCTCATTAATAATGAAGCTTGCCATGCCAATGCATGCAGTTATAAAAAAGGCTAGGACAGCATATTCCTCAGTGGACATGCTGACATTCTTATGTGGTTCACTGACTTTACTTTGTGGCCTTCATAAATACTGCTTGCTGCAATTACTGTCATTGAAATTAATTGAAATACAGCCTTCTCAACAAAGAACATATTAATCACCATGTTACTTATACAACATGTTGCCAGGTCACTGAGACCTTCACTTGTCATATGCCCATTTGGCATTAACAGTTAATGGTTTGGCTGTGTATTGCCTACAGTTTGAGGTATAACCTGTTTGCAGAAATGTCTTATTAGTAATGAACTCATCAAAAGAGGATTGCCATATGGTACACCAGAGAGACAAAAAATATAAAAATACTGGACGTGCTCCTATATTGCCATCAATAAAACTGTTATTATAACATACCGATGTATTGAATATACATTACAAGCGGATTTATATTTTTGACCATTAAAAATAGGGTTGTGCATAGACAAAGTGAAAATTTAAAGCACCAAAATTCTGAGCATGTTTAGCAACCAATGAGCATCACAAGCTTGAACAGATATAGCAACCTGTAGCTGGTGATTCCTATGTGGTGAGGATAAGCCGTTTTCATTTGGTTGCGCCAATAGTGCTTATGCAACCATAGTCAGCTATCCCAGCTGCTTTCCTATTTTCAGAATTACCCCTACACACATACACAGTGCCATCTTGCAGCAAAAAGGGTTCTGCGCATGAATAGAATGAGTAGTGCGGGGTCAGTGCCTGATCGAGTGGCAACATCATGAGATAACAGTAGCCGGTAGCCAAGTTATTATGGCCATTCGGTTCTTGCCAGGCCTGTCCAATACACCCATGCTAACTTCACTAGAATGCATAGCAATAACATACAGGGGACACATATATAATCAAGTATGAAAAGGTCTGGCTTCCGCATAGAGGAATTAGCATTAAAAATTGCATAATTTATGCAAATGTGACAACCTCATATGTCATATCTGCTGGTACCCACAAGGGAATTTGCCAATAATTTTCCAAAAAATATTTTTGATATTGTAATTAACCATTTAAATATGATCTATATTGATCTACACATTGCTTATCATTCTGGTACTTCAAGTGTTATCATCTTACAAGAATGACAAAACTCTTGGATGAGTATGAAATTATGTTGACTCTATTTCCTTTGCAGCTTGCTTTTTTCTTCCTTTTTGTAAAATCTAGAACCTAACCTTCCAACACAAACAAGAAGGGGAAATAGATGGATTTTTAATCAGAGCTAGTTCTGAGCACTGAGCTTTGGAGCTGAACAAATGAGCAGACCAGCTAACCGTCCAGGAATCCTGATGTCATCATAGGAGGGAGAAGTGGACAGATGACAAAGCTCTTCCTTGTCATTTCCAAATATTATGGTATTTAGGGTATTTATAGACGGTCTGTCACTTTAACCAGATATCATGCAGAATATGTGTGTTGTTCCTTTAGCACTTTAGGAATCACTTTCATTTATATCATTTTTACTACATTGGCTTCATAAAGGCCAACTAGGCAGCTGCTTAGGGGCTATGCTGAAAGAGGACAACCCTATTAGCTTCTTTCCTATGTTAGCAAGTAGGTCCATTCAGCATGAGGAGTGCCAAATATATAGTCTACTATGGGCACTATACAAAGTTAGAAATCATTTAAGTACATGTGCAATGTGCATTTTTTTTCTGCTCAGTGATGCTTAGGTTTTAAAATACTATATCCCACTGTCCACCTATTTGTGTTGAAATATCTTAGAACTGTTGTTAAATATGGAATTTAACTTGTCCTAAATGATAGCTCTGTTGATAATGTGAAGGTCAAACAAATTTTAAAACTGGTATGTGTAGAAAGAGTATATCTTATGTTTCACTTGTTGAGGTCTCTCAAAATGCCACGTAAGTAAATTAGCTTACATTATTGCAATACAATTTCTATTTCAGTTTGAGCTTTTTCTCATGTTGCATCCACTAACCATAAGGTTTATTTTTCTTGTAACTTCCCTGGTCAACAGGAGACCTGAAATCGCCAAAGGCACCATCCTACGGCGTCTTTGTTTTACTGGGACTTGGCTCTCCCAGTATACAAGTCCAAAAGATCTACAGTCTGTCCAATGAAACAGTTGACAAGCGCTGTTGTATAGAAATAACAAAGAGATGTTCACGTTTCTCAGCATTAAGAAGCACTAGTGTTTCATCTCTGTCAGTATTGTCACGTACTCACGGTAAACAAAGCAGTACTTTACTTCCCTGCTTTGTTACAATGTGCTTCAGTTGGGGACATTCTGCCTTCTGAACTTATTTATGTCTTGACTAGAAAGCTTAGGGATACTGTATCAGGATGTACAGAAAATAACTCAAGGGTAACATAGCTTGCCTTCCACTTTAACAAAAAAATAATCCTCTATCCTTTCAAACAGGCTATACTTATCTCAGAGACATACGTCTGACAAAAGTCCCCCCCAACATGTAACTTCTAATATCTGGAGCATCCTGAAGATATATGATATTAATAATTAGAGGGATGAAAGAATACAATCTTCCATTACACTCTGAACTCTGCATCATGAAAACATGATTTCATGAACTTAATTGAACAAACAACTAAATTGGACATACCCTGGATTTTGTTGTGGTTTGTACAGTAGAAACATTGTTTCCTGCATATATGAAGCATTTAACTACTGTTACTAGAGAAAAAGGAGTGGATAGTGGAGAGAATGGGGATAAGCGAGAGAGAGAGAGAAGAAAGAAGAGGTGAGAGAATGAAAAAAACAGAGAAAGGAAAAGAGAGAAAGTAAATGGTAGCAAAGAAATAAATGAGAGAAAAAGAACAGCGAGCGAGCAAAAAAAAAGAGAAAAAGAAGAGTTAAGAGAGAAAGAGGAGGAGGAGAGAAAGGAGATGAAAGAAGAGGCATGAAAAAGGGGCAAAGAGAAAAGAGGGGGGAGGGGAAAACCTTTAACTGGTGGCGAGTGGCAGCACATGCACACCTCATTTAAAATAGAAACAAAACCTGATCATAGTTTTAGTTCTCCAGACCATGTCAGTCACTCTTTTTCTTTCAGATAAAATGCACTGACGGGACTGTGGCAAAGCTTTAGCACATCCACACCTCTATCATATAGCTTAATCTTCATCTCAGACGTTCTCAGGATCATGCAAAAAATGTCAACCTCCCACACATGAACACACAATGAATATCATGCCTCTCTCCACATGCATTCCTGGGACCTGCCAAATGTGGCCACTTCCATTTGTCCAAAGGCAGCCTCTCTCGTAGGAATGTAAACTAACATGGGTACCAGCCCGCCATTTTGCAGGACATGAAGAGGTGATTCCAAGACCCATGGCTTACGTCTGTTCAGAGGTTGTACGGGTGGAACATGCATGGACAGGTGGGGCAGAATATAATAATGCATGTGAGCAACATTTTTTTGTACAAAAAGGACAATTCTTTGTCAGGACACTGCATGCAGTATCCCAGTTTGTAGAACCAATGTTATTGGGGGTGGAACAGTAATTGAAATTGAGTTTTGCAGTAACACGATCCCACCACTTTAACAATAAACCAGTTTTGGGGTACACTGACCACTACAATGCCTATGGTTCCTCCAGAGCCCACATGTGAAAGACAAACGTAAGGTACATATGCTATTATAGAGCCATGTTACATATTTCTCTTTAGCGTGCACTTCTACATGTTTAGAATGGTAGGTATCATTTTACGTCATTTAGTGTTATGTCCAATTTTATTACATTTTTAGAGCTTACTTTTTTGATAAAGCATGGAATACTATTACCATAGTTGTCATAGACACATTGATAACAATAACCTTAAGCAAAGGAAACCCCCTTTACTCTTAATCACCGTTATTAACACAGACATCTTGGCTTTCTGTGATTATCTGGTCATTTATTAGTTGTCTCCAAGTCCTATCAAATTGTCATAATGTTTATATTATCCTTTCCTTGGGTATGTTTAAAGAATTCCTTCACTGGTCCCACACTTACAAACTTATGTTTCCCCTGTGTTTCCACTCAACTTAGATCTTGATGTTGTGGAATGCAGTAAACATGCCGAGTCAGTTTGTTTAGCACGGTTACTCACATAGTCATTCCTTGACACGTATTGCAGTTTGTACGGAGAATGTATGCAAATTATATAGAAAGTTTAAAAAATCTTAGGAAATTCATAATTAATTGGCATGTACATTATCCAAATCCAAAGAACACGCTGCTGTATAGGGAAAGTTTTTTTTTAACAAAACAATGTATTATGTCCTTATGTAGCATTTCCAATCAGCTGTTCTTTTGAGAAAGTCGTTTTTTGTTAGCATAACTGCATCTTAATGTGTTTTTTAGGAGAATAAGTCACTTGACAGCTTGACTGCTTTATATTTCTGTACTGTTTATTCCGCTAAGCTTCTATTCCACAATTATTCTGTGTATTTTGTTAACAACATGGTTCCAAACGGTTTGCACTGTGTTCTTTGAGTTAGAGACCCGAGCATTCCTTTTGCGCATGAGGAGGTGATTACCATGTATGGGGCTTTAGTGAATTCCGAGTAACGCAGCCAGTAAAGTGTCACATTTTCTGTAGTGATAAGGCTTCAAGCAGGAAGTCGTGAGAGGTCAGGAAGGAAGTACTGTGGGGAGCAGAGTCGTAACAGTAGTCAAGTCCCAAAAGAAAATGTGATTTTAAAAGCTAAACATACTTAAATGTTTACCATTTATACCCAAAGCTCAATTTGACTTTATCAAAATATAGGATGATTTGTGCTATTTCCTCATTTCTTACACAGCAACACAGGGAGCATGAGTGCTCAGAATGAAAACAAGATTATGAGCCGCAATTCACTTTGACCCTGGATGCTTCAGAGGAAATGGCTTTAAATACTTAATTTGATCCTTTATACCACAGCTTACACGGATTTAACTTAACTAATAATGGCCCATCTCCAAATGTCACCTGTTTCCGAAACAGCAGAGAGAGATGTAGATTGGAAGGGATTTCTTTGTTTCTCTACATACTGTAGATATTTTTTCATATAAAATTTCATGTTTTGGAAAGAGGAGAAAAGCAAGAGTGAGTCATGCAAGACAAAAAATGCTAGAGTGTCTTTGTTAACCTTGCCAATCTTTCAATCTCTTTATTAAAGAAATTATTCGCAAGAAAATGAGTTTAACCTGGAAAATGTGGCGTAAACTATAAAAGTTCGGTTTTCTTGCCCCAAAGAAAGCACGTAAAGTGATTTAGCAAAAAGATGGACACATACTTGCTAGAGGCTCTGGTGATTGGTTGCAGGTACTTCACTTTGCTGTACTTTCGTAGCTAAATTTATTCTGCTCTTTATTTTCACACTAAAAAAGTCCTACAGCTTTTATTCACAAACCTTCTAAATGTTTACCTTTTAAAGGAACTGGCTAAATTACCTTCTCAAGCGCTGAATGATGTAATAATATACAACAGGCTTATTTGGTATTCAAAAGTAACCATCAGAAGTTAACTGTCCTCCAAGGATAAATATTGAATTGGGGGGATTTTATGGGTTGTGGCAAAAAAAGAAATATTAAAACAATTAATCTGGTACTTGGCAGTGCTATAAAATTTGAGAAATTTAAGAAATTTGAAATAGGAGGCATTTTGACTACAGATAAAAAAAAAAGCTACCAAAGATACCAGAAGATATGACCTCTGTCTTCTTTCATTATTGATCTGTAGACACGGCTCTTCTTTTCATGCACATATGGACAGCTAAGGTGTGTTAGATCTTATTTACATTTGTGATGTCGCAAACAGTGTTGATCATATTTGGAATGTACGTTTCTTCTTGTAGACCTAATCAATAGATTGTAATCATAAAGCTTCTGAACCAATTCCCTTTAATCTCAGTTTCATTCTGTCCTATGCTTGCAATCATGGCTGCTGCCTTTGTGATAGGCAAAAAAAGGTTCATATCTTACACTCTTAGTACTCATCAGATCTGTATTTGCTTTAGTGTCCTAATCACCTTCTTATATTTACCATATACTCCAAGCTGCAGCGTACATATCTACAAACTAGACCAAGGACTGATACAAAAAATGAGCAGACTAGATGGGGCAAGTGGACTTATCTGCCATCAATTTCTTTGTAAGTGTTCATATTTTTTCACCATTGTCTTCAGTTTTCCATTTAATTTTCCATAATGTTTTCCTAAATTTTTTCCCCCATAAATTACAAATTCTATATATAGCTCTCCATGATCCAATTATCCAGTATGAGGCACAACCATCCCGACAAACAGATCAGGTTGATTCATGGAGAGTATTATGGTAGGTATTTATGTGGCTTTAGCAGGTGCCATCACTCTTTGGATTTATGGAAGAGCATTTTGAAGCGTGATGCATTCCCGAGCTTTGTGGGGTGACTTTCAAGCTCACAGTAAGCGATTGGACATATAGTTATTTGGTTTGCTGGGACATAGAAGTTCCAAATGACTTGGTGTGCATGCCATCTTTACAAAATAAAATGTTGTGGACTTTTAGTGGACTATAATGACAAACTATGTTCTCATGAGTGCTAATGGACTTAAAATATATCTATCTGAGAATGTCTCATTATCTATTTCTAATGTTAAGTTTTTCTACACATTCACATTTTGCTGACCTGAGAAATCTGACTATTATTAGACTCGGCCTTTATATAAATGCCACAAGTCCAACCTCCTCCAGAAGCAGATCATGATCATAAGTGGTGCCACTCATTCTCAGGAGGTGCTGGCTGCCTCTCTGTTCTTCATGCATTAAAACAAAACAACGATAAACACATTACCAACTCTTTCTTTTGGGCTCTTCCCTATAAAGTCGTTTCACCAGTTTTCCTCACGTAGCAAACATTAAAATGCCTTTGATCCTTTCCTGCCATGTACGTGGTGCAGTTATGGGCGCTACTTGATATCTTTTGTTCTCGTGTACTATATATTTGCAAGGGTGATACATCATTATGTTTAGAATCTACATAAATGTCTCTTTTGCTGCCAGCAGTCAACCGCTGCTTTTTCCTGTTAACATTCTCAGAGAAAGAAAAAAAAAATATCATATCACCAAAGGTCATAACAACAGTAAAAGTGAAATTCTTTTTTTTCTCATGTAGTGCAGCAAATCTGTCTTTGTAAAAGTAAGAAAAATGGCACTATTTTACATTAATTTACATGTTAGATATAGTAACAGCATGTTAGATGTTAGTTATGTCCAGAGATAGGGTTATGCCTATCCAACACATGCTAAAATTCCCTTATTATATTAACCTCTACCCTTTCTGTTTATGAAACATGAAACATTAAATGGACTCTCCAGTGTCCTCGGCAGGCTCTTGAAAAAATAATGCATTTTAAAGTACTCAGTGCTCAAGAGCTGCACCAGAATACTTCCTCCATGGTGCAACATTTTGCTCCGCTGAGTCAAGAAATCATGCAGATTTTACTCTAGCGTAACTTTTCTTGCACCTATGGAGTTGGGCATTCATAATTAGGGCGACGACTTTAACCATATATCATTTTCACATATTGCTGACCAGAACATACATAGTGCTGCCCGTGAATAAACCCATGAAAAGGAATCCATTAGTGCGTAAACCCTATAGCATAGAGTTTAGATACTATCTCAAGCAACTGCAATAGACTTTTTAAGATTTTTAGTAAATGTTGGGTAACATTTTATTTTTACCAGAAAAGGTCTCAACGTAAAGGAATAGATCCCATAGTGGCTAGAAAATAAAAGAATTCCCAGCCAGACAGTAACACAAATAACATCCGTCTCCCTTCTCCCTGGCAAGATGCTGACTCAGGATATATTATTTTTGTTTGTAACCTTTCTATTTGATTTTTATCATGCCAATACTTCTACATTGGTATGAGTTAAGGGGAAATGACCTCCTTATTACAAATTATGTTCATTAAACAGGGTAAGAAACCCATTATGACATATTGGCTATGAAAGTTAAGACTACTTTCATCATTAACAATGAGCAGCAGACGCCCACAATTGCTAATTGCTCTTTTCTGCTGTGATAAGATTGCAAGATTACCAAGGGCACGTAAGCACTTTACAGCCATAACCAAAAGATGAAAACAGACAGACTGAATATACCTCTCAGCATCTAGCAATATGTTATTGGACATTAGACATGTGCAAATGTGCCAAAAACATTTCAGACAAATTTTTCAGTTTGTTTTTGACCAATTAATTTTTGGGCAACGTTCACTGCCCATTAGAATCAGATAAAAAATTTTAATTTGGGAAAAAATTTGTTGCCTGGGGCCCCAATTTACTTTTATTTATACTCTTTCTCTCACACTCTCACTCACTCTCTGACACGCTCTCTAAAGGTTTCCCTACCTTCTCAGTCGACCACTTCTACGTCCACTTTCTCTTCTACATCTTCTTGTTCTTCACCTTCTCTCTTTTATCTTTTATCTTCGTCCGCATCTCCACGGGCATAACCTGGCATGAATTTGCCCCAGGTTATGTCCACGGAGATGAGGACAAAGAGAGAAGGTAGAAGATAAAAACAATAAAGAGAGAAGACGAAAGAGAGAAGATGAAGAACAAGTAAATGCAGAAGCGGAAGTAGAAGTGGTCAGCAGAGAAGGTATGGAAGCATTTAGAGAGTGTGAGAGAGAGAGTGAATGAGAATGAGAGCGTGGGAGAGTGAGTGACAGTGTGAGTGGAAGAGCGCCCCAGTGATATGGAGTTGCATGAATGTAATGCATTAAACTGCAAAACATAAGATTTATTAAAAGTTACTAGTCACAAGTGCTATGAGAAAATACGACTAGCCTTCGTCCATTTCTTCTGACTTGTGTAGTTCAATCATAATGTGTTTATCATCATGCTAGATTGTAAGCACACAAGAGCAGGACCTTCTTTCTTTGTGTCAGTATGTCTTAACATATGTTCATCTTAT
Organism: Spea bombifrons; assembly: GCF_027358695.1. Classification (NCBI taxonomy): domain Eukaryota; kingdom Metazoa; phylum Chordata; class Amphibia; order Anura; family Pelobatidae; genus Spea; species Spea bombifrons. The sequence goes on along the minus strand of NC_071091.1, from coordinate 85,066,679 downwards.
TGTCAGTTTTAAAGTTATTCTTCATGCCAGAATCTGCTGGCATTCTATAAATAAATGTAATGTCATGTGTTACTTATGCTATAATAGCACTTGATTGACATGGGCGACATGTCCTATATGGGTTTGTGCATTCACAGTGCAGTGAATGGGTTACAGAGCAGCAACAAAGACGTTGAGGAAACCTGGTGAATCCCTGTAGTCATTTGATCCAGCCAGCTAATGTAGCCCTCTGCCAAGTGAAAGTCTAATGGGACATTTCTGCGTGTGAGAAACTAGTAGCTATTAAACCTATTAAAAAGAATGAGCTGAAACAATATACTATGTTTCTTCCTAGTAATCAAAACTCAACTCTGGAATAACACAATAAAAAATACTTTGTTACAAGAGCAGTTTAAAGCAAAAGGAAATACTGTAAAAAGTCCAGCATACATACAGTGTATGGATGGGAACCGGATCAGGCAAGGAGGGGGGTTTACTAGACACAAATGTGCTGTCACAGTGTAGCCGGGCAATAAATTATTTTTTCCAAGAGCGAACATTTTATGTTTTCTGAACCCCGTCACAGTATACTACCTACCCTTCATTTATAAGCAAAGGTGCAAGGTGGTTACAAGCCAAGCAAATTTCTCTTTCATTCTTTTAGTCATTTTGTTCTCAAATGATCAGGATATGACGTGTGATGTAAGAACTGCAGAAAGCTTTTCATTGCCTGAGCAAATGTTTAAATCCAGAGTATTTTTTTCTTAAACTCATGCATACGTTAACGTTGAACCAAATACATAGAACTGAACATTGACATATTTTTATGTTTTAATTGGTTGCTTTGGAAAGATTTGGTTTGTTCTCTAATTTGCTTTATGAACTGGAAAGCAGGGTTCACCTGCCAGGAACAATGATTTAAGCATATTATGGCTATAGATAATTATTATTTAATTATTTGTTATTATTATTTACATGTATTTATGTGCAAATATATATATATATACCTTTTTATGTTAAAATCCAGACTTCTGCAATCGATCGCAGCTATTGGCCTAAGGGTGTTAATGCTTTTTACATTTTTTGTTAATTTCAAATTGATTGGTTTTGGATTAAAAAGGTTTTAGAAGGTGGTTCTCAGACATAATGTGTTGGACAACCACTGTCCAATGTCCCACGTTTTCATTTTCTCATAATGAATAAATGTGTGACCTTGATATGGGGCTATTTCTGCTTCATCTGTAAAAGTTGGAGTTTTTAACGCAGTCATTTGGCTAGATATAAATAAATGCTATAAGGACGAATGTCCCCAGTTGCATTTTGATTTCATTGACTTGTTTGGAGAATCAATCATTTTCTTTGTTTTACAAAAGATTGCGGAAAGTCAGACATTTTCCATGGGAAATTCAGATGACACATTTTAGATCGTGGAATGAAACTTCTTTGTTTCCTCATTAACCTTGTGCATAAATAAACAGCTCGGTAGATGAAAGGAAAACTAAATTGGTATAAACTTTCTTCTGTTTAAACTTATTGTGTGTATTTTCCTAGATTGGAAAAAAAAAAGTATCACGGCACAAACTTGCACAGAAACCGTGTAGATGTGTATTGTGCTAGGTGGCATTTCTATTAAGTGTAATGTTAATTAGCCCACGATGTTTTAGGAAGCCAGCTCTGTAAACAATTTAGCAGAATACAAACAATACTTCATTGTATGAAAAAACAGCACCTAAGAATCATTTGTGGTGGCCTGCTGGCATGGTTGTGATAGGGCACAATACCACAAGTCTCTAATTTACTCATTTGCAGTCACTTTCCCTTCCAATTTTACATTCAATGAAAACGGAAAGGAAATACTTTGTGTGTAGGATCAATATTTATTTGTCTATTTGAGTAAATGGACACACACACAATAAACGTGCTTCAGTGGGATGTTTAAAGTGACACTTCAAAACTGTTGACAGATACTTGACTTGAAGCTCTAGCCGTTGTACCTCTCATACATGCGTACACGCCATGGCTTTATTCATTTGTAACCCTTCTATTTAAAATATTGCTTTATCCTATTTACTTCCTATAAGAAAACTCAGTTTAATATACATTAAAATACATATTCGTGTTGGCATCAGCATACATAAACACTAGTCATTCTAGTAAATTCTGTTCTAATTGCTACAATACATTAGCAATGTTTAGAGTAAGCAATCATATCCTAGAAAGAGAAACAGGATTTTAAACAACCTGTAATAATAAGAACGATGTACTTCTCCAAATTTACTACCGACACTTAAACAACAAATTGATGGATAATGATTGTGACAAGGACCCAAACAAATATTTTCCTTGCCATATGTTATCATACAGGATTTCCCTATTTTTTTTGACTGTGCCCATAAAATAATGCATGTTTCTGTTAAATATTTAGGAATCATGCAGGGTAATCTTTATTCAAAATCTGGAATCTCAAACCATTCAACACAAGGAGTCCAAAATACATTTTATTTCAGTTTGTAGAATTTATATGTGTTTGTAGCAAGCTTGCAGACACTTTTGCAGCATGAAGCCGTGGTCATGCAGCAGAAGACTTCACTCTATACAGAATTTTGCTGGCTTCCTGAGCCAATGAAGCTGAGTTGGAGGATTTACCTGCTATGCTCAACAGCCAGTTTGGGTCTAAAAGATAAATTTACAGAAAGGGAATCAATGGTTCATATTCAGGGCCATATTTTATGGCAAATTACTGAGGAGCAGTAAACACATACAGCCAATTGAATAACCCTGCTAATTATCACATGCTAAAAACTTTATTATTGTTTTTAATAAATGTGTATCATCGGTTAAACATAGTAATTCTGAGGCAAACTGTTAGTTATGAAGCAATCAGCAAGCACAAACCATTTGATTTCATGTTGATTACTCCAAAATTGCTTCATATGCATGTGGCCCCATGAGTTTTATTTTATGTCAAAACATGGTTTTGTTATCATAGTGCAGGATACTTATTGTACATATAGTATATACACATCATGTTTTATCATTTAAAAATGCAAAGTGAGTGAACAGAATCAAAATCTAAAAGAAAATATGGTGTGACCACCTTTTGCCTTCGAAATAATATCGGTTCCTCTAGGTAGACTTGCACAAAGTGAGCTTGGCCGGTAGGTTGTTCCAAACATCTTGGAGAACCACAGTTCTGTGGATTTAGGGAGTCTTAGTTGATTCTCTCTCTTCATGTAATCCCAGACAGACTTGATGATGTTGAGATCATGACTCTGTGGGGGCCATCACTTCCAGGAATCCTTGTTCTCAAGATCATTCTTAATGACTTTGGCTATATGTTTGAGGTCCTTGTCATGCTGCGGAATAAATGCCTCCTTGATGGAATTGCATGTTGGATAAGTATCTGCCTGTATTTCTCAGCATTAAGGAGACCATTAATTCTGATCAAATCCCCAACGCCAAACATGCAAGAAACCTCCACCTTGCTTCACTGTTGTCTGTAAACACTTATTCTTGTACTGCTCTCCCTCACTCTCTCACATTCTCATTCTGTTTCACTCTTTCTCTCATTTTGGCAGAAGTTCACTAGGTTATGTCCTATGCTCCAATTGGGTAAGAAGATGTCACCAAAAGTGCCACAATGTTTCCCGGTTAACTTCCAGATTGACCAAGAGCATGTCACCAGTAGCGCCAGGATTTTTTCGCGGAAGTTCACACCAGGTTATGACTGCTGAGATGCGGACAAAGATAGAAGATAAAAGAGAGAAGATGAAAGAGAGAACATAGAAGATGAAGAACAAGAAGATGCAGAAGCATAAGTGATCAGAAGAACGTGAGAGTGAAGGCGAGTGAGAATGAATGAAAGTGAATGTTGGCAGGGGGCAAAGAATAAAAATGCACCCAATTTTCAAACCACAAAAAGGTATTGAAAAATTTGACTGAAAAGTGTTTGGCCATTTTGCACATGTCTAGTATACATGTACCTGACAGTGTCCTGTGTGAAATGACTTTTAGAGAAGTGCTCCTCAATATGAACACATATTCTTTAGCAATTCTGTCTGTACACCTAAATTTTTTATGTACCAACCATATTTTTATAGAAAAACACTGCATAAATATTCTGTTATGTTGCCAGCGTATATATACACTTGGACCATCTACCTATATATTCAAACTGTTTATGCAAATGCACTCAAGTAATAAATAACACCATAACACTTTAAGATATGAGTGGCTATCCGGAAAAGATCTTTGAGCCGTGTGCAGTACACGATGTGGGCACACTGTGCCTATTCTACAAGACGGGAAGGGAATTGTATTCAGCTGGGAGTTGGAGGCTGTTATGGGTGGGTGGTTTCCTTAATATACGCCGCAAAAGGAAAAAGGTGGACAGAAAGCTGCTAACTCTATAGAATAGAATGGCACTTGGAGAATGAGGGTGAAATACAGCTAATTGTGTGAAGCATTATCCAGTATTCCCCAGAGAGGAATAAGAGGGAACAAGGGGAGGTGGGAAGCTCGCTGAAGGCTGCACTAGATAAGCATCTCTCTACTTTTTCCATTTTCCCTGCTCTTTTCTCCTGGCTGCACATTCTCCTTACCTATAAACTGTCGGCACGCCAGTGCCCAGCACCACGGCCAAGTAATTGCTGATGACATACGAGCTATATTTTTTTTCAAAATGTGTCTTCCTGTATTTTGTAAGAAAAATAAACTCGTTCAGCACTGCAACAAACATGACAGGAAAAATAACAATACTTGTACTGGACTGATACAGGGCCTGCTACTGGTTCTCTGCCTCAGATCGCAGAAACCCCCCCAGGCCTGCTGTGAATAGAGAGATTAAAGGGAAAACTGTCAGCAGAGACTTATTTTAAAAGGTCAACATTATAATGTTAGCCAAAATAAAACACTTCCCTGATATTAGAATGAAAATGCTCAGGAGACAAAAAAAACGTAGTTACATGGAAAAACATTATTTAAAAGGTTACTAAGAAGACCATTAGAACGTATTATAATTTGAAGTACGCAAGTGAAGTCAACCACCAGTGTTCCTCTACCATAAGTATTTAAAAGGTGAAGTCACATGAAATGTTCTTTTTATCCTTGAGCATAAAATATAGTTCTATATACAGTGATGTAGAGCAGCAATGAAAATAACTATTTTGTTTTTCTCCAATAAACTCCCTTTATCTACAGACCTGGAGGCTGCCATTGTTGTCAGTCATGTGATATATTTTGGGTTTCTCATGCTCAAACGCCACACTCAGCCGATTCTTTATGGCAATCCTAACAAAGGCCTGCTCGTAAAATTAAATCCTCTCCTACATTGACTTTCTTTAATCATAGTGGTAGGACGTGTGACTATGACAGATCTTATTTCGCGCAGGCAGTATGATAAGGAGTCACTGAGTTTGTCTAGTGGATTGGGCTAAAATAATGGAGCTGCCTCACAGTGAATGAAAAAATACATCGATTTTTCAACACCCGCAAATTTCATGTATGCTGTGATTACAGTAAGGTGTGCTTTAATGTGTTTTATTGGGACACCTCATTAAATGCATACTTGCAGTTGGTCAACTATATTATTGAAGGTAGATTTGTTTTAAAAATGTTTTGAGCACCTTGTTCTACGTAATGTGAATAGGTTGTGAAAATATATTGATTTGAAGTCATCAAACAGAAAGTTACGGGTTCCTTATTCCTTGAGATGACTTTGATAAAGCCTTAGTCAGAGCTAAGCTTTGGGAGATCAATAGTGCAGACGTAAAACTCTGGGAAAAATTAATAATTAGACATATTAAGGTCACGTTGAAGATCAGGTTATGGGCGAAAAGGTAGTTCAAATGTTACAGTATAATGTATCTCTTTTTTTAAATAATAAGCTAAAAGAAATAGAATTTGCAACGGTGCTGTTTAATCGGATTATTGGAAATTCAACACCTCCAGCATGAGGAGCAGAAAGTTCCTTGTTCTCAAATCTCATGGTTACAAGACAGGTTGAGCTGACCTGAGAATAGTGCAATAGGGCTTTTATTTATTACTGTTTGTACAGGTGCTGGCGCTAATTCAAATAGAAAGAATAACTAATTGTGTATGAGAGAGAGACAGTCAGACAGACACAGGAGAGTGTCAGAGAGAGAGGAAAATGTAAAGGGTGAAAGGAGACTAGAGAGGTGAAGAGAGGAGGCTGATTACATTTAGTAACAGTAAAATGACCTGGCACACCCAATAAGCAAGCAAATGATGAAGATTTACATGTAAAAGTATCTAATAATTTATATTCTATATACCTAGACAAATAAGTAGAGTACCAGTCCCTTTCTTTCTTTCTTTCTTTCTTTCTTTCTCTTTTTCTTTCTTTCTTTCTTTCTTTCTTTCTTTCTTTCTTTCTTTCTTTCTTTCTTTCCTTCTTTCTTTCCTTCTTTCCTTCTTTCTTTCCCTCATATGTGTATATTGATTTAGAGTCTCACTATTGATGTTCCTTAATTAGTCTTTAATTTATGTGGCATGAAACTTAATTTGGGAGGCCCACTAATTAAAAGAAAAATTAAAAGAACTTTTTTAAAAAAAAAATAGTCAGCACCTGAAACAGGGATATGTTAGTGGAACAGACATGCTGTGTAAGTCAGTAATTACAGGTAATATGATAATCACTTAGCAAAAAATAGCACATTAACAGTGTGCAACCTAAACATGTGTTATTTATGTAATGTAATGTATATGTGTGACAGACCTCCCATAAAACAAAAACATGACTTCATGAACGTGCCTTGAAAATCAAGAACTTTACTGTAGTCTTGAGACAAGTTGAACGGACTACTAGTGAAGACGAAAACCACAAGTTCTGTAGGCACCTTGAAGAACAGTTTTCTGATACTTAATTAATTAAAAATTTCCCAAAAAAATAGCAAATGAAAAATTTTGATTTTCTGCACTATTTTTTTTATCTAATCTTGCTATCTTTGATTAAATAAAAAACTAACAACAACTGCAATGACTACAACCGTAAATAGCTTGGAACTGAACACCAAGTCAGCCTGGCTTGGTACAGTACTGCTGTAATCACATACATATACTGTAGAGTTATGTCTTTCATACATGATAAACTTCAGTATCATGGTCTTCGGAGATATTGAGGAGACTCTCTTGGGTATATCATCCTAGAATGTGAAACTGGCCAAACTCTCCTTATAGTGGTTACAAATTATTCAACAGTTTTAACCATATGTGTGGAGGTGATTAAATGAAATCTATGTACTGATGCATGGTGTCTACGGGAGCACATGCTCTACCCATGGAATTATGGGCATATAAACAGTGGCACTACAGTCCACTTGAAGAAAGCCGTAACGTTTCAGAAGTAGAAAATGTAATTTACTAACCCTGAAAATTTGGGGAGATGTGGGAGTAAATGTGCAATATGAAAAGTCAACTTAGTCGCTCTTGGAGTGTTATTAACTAAAACCCTCTTCCATCAACAAGCTCACCGAAGCTCATTTACATCTCCCACAGCTCTGGGAAAATATGAAAATTCTCCATGGATACCTTTTGTTACAAAATAGTATAACCATTACATTGAGGGCAAGATTGAAATCCGCAGTGCTGTTTAATTGACTATTTCATTTATTGTTTTCTTCGCTGTTAAATTTGCTACTATTTATTTAAATCTATATATGAAATATACACTAATGCAAAACGTAGGAGATTATAAGTGTTCCGTTGGGAACAGATTGTATTACTGTTGTGTATTTATGGTTCCAAAGTGCAAACCTGAAGATATTCTATTGTCCCCATGGAGAGGAAAGAAACAGAATACTTTCAGAGGTTAATTAAACATGGAAACAATTTGTGTACATGCAGAAAATAAGGCTTGTCGCTCTTCATTGCCAGCAATAATACTCTATTTCCTATTTGCACTGTATAATGCTCAGGATGAAAAACAGGGGATACCGTTGTGCATTTCTCAGTGATTTGATTACAGAAGTATTGCAACCCAATAGCGTATTCGGGTCTAGAGCACATAGAACATTTGTGAGGTCAGCTAAACATGAACTGTGTATCCTGAGTAATTTGAAGGTTATTTGAATTATTTTAAAGACCTTAAACAGGAAAAGTATCACGACTTTAAACACCTTGCATTTTTGATGACGATGGGCCAGTGGCAAATACTAATTAAACTAAGGTCCATGGGACAATTTAACAAGCTTCTTGAAGGTGCAAATAATCAGTGATATAAAATATGGGTGGACTGAAGTGAAACTCTAGGCTCATAAATTTCTTTAGGTTTCTATCTCATTCACGGCAGAGCGCTATGTTTCAAAGTAGACATATCTTTCTGCATCAGATTCCTTTTAAGTAATGCAAAAAAAAATAAGAAATATAACAAAAATGTGCCATTTATTCCTGACAAAATTATAACTTGCATGTTACAATCTGGATTGCGGGATCTATGTGCACATAGAGGTATTTTTATTATTATTATTATTATTATTATTATTAAATGGCACCATCATATTCTGCAGACCTGTACAATGTGCAAAGCAAATCACATAACAATTTGAACTTCAAAATGGGGAGGAGGGCCCTGCTCAAATGAGATTACAATCTAGCAGTTTGATGAATAAAAAGTTAAAACAATATTCATTTAAAATTAAATTTTAAAAAAAATACAGTGGATAATATCATACTATATTGTGAAGTGTACCTTGAATGAAGTGTAATGAATGTACTTCATTAGGAAGTGTATTTGACAATTGTTTGTGTGTTTCTTATATTATGAATTGTTAGTGTATTGCTTTATCTGTATTTGGATATGGTAAGAGGAGGTTTACGGGTATTGTATATGAAGTGAGCAGTCATTTATGTAATATAAGTGATCTACGGTATGTATTACATTATGAAGTAATTGCGAGTGTTTGGGGGCATATGTCCGCTGAGTTGGTGGCCCTTAGCTCCATACCCTTTCCGGATCTGCAGCAGATCAGGAGCTGAACCAAGCGGTCAGTAACTCGCTATGCTCGGGTGCACGATTTATGAGCATAAAAATATAAACCAGCCTCCGGCTATACCTATGTCATCATGGCCACCTCAACATCGTCAGTCCAGACCTGGTTATGGTTATATAATATGTATACTGTTCTGTTTACAGATTACCAACCTTAGTTAGACTCATACTTTAATTTGTGAAAGTCTGCTGCTTTAAGACATAGTATCAGAAAGCATTTTACTGTGAGAGCTGCCAGTAAAAATGTTCAACTTATGACTTATCTTAGGTCATCATGGTTATTCTCAAAGGAGCAATCCATGCTCAAAAAGGGCCACTCATCCCTTCCTCCAGGTTAAAAAACTATACCATTCCCTGGCATCTATGTTACAAGCAAAGAATAGGAATTTATTGTAGGTACATGGAGGAGGGGTTCACCATTCTGGGACTATGGCACCCCAGATGCTGCTTCCTAAGCAGCTGTACCCCCTGAAGGTGCTAACTGTGTTGGAGGTGCATAGAAATGATTATGTCCATGGGGCAAAATCCATATTACAAGTGAAAAATCCAGAGCGACACAGGTTCCCAAATTTTATGACAGGTGTCCAAGGAATTGAATGGAATCTCGCCTGCAATCCCTGCTGTGATTTGAACCTTCTGATAAGAAAAGGACTTTGCAGTCTATTTGAGAAGCTTCACGTCTCCTGCTGAGCTAAGCTGTAATGTAAGGCTTGGTCTTCCTATGTGGTCTGGCTTATACGATGTTAGTGTTTCAGCCTTTTATGTATTGGAACTGTCTACCTGTTTGTTACTAAGATTAACCTGAACAATGAGCTGAGAATGATAAAGAGCATGTGTTTTTTATCCCAGTATGGCTAGAAATTTCACCTGGTATGGCAAGTAACTATGAAAGTATTCAGGGCATCTATTTTTTTGTTTTTAAAGTTTGATGAGCAAGACGGGTGATACATTGTACACATAGGGTTCTTGCAGCAGAAACCTATAATAACTTATAATGAATTTGGTGAGTTGAAGTTTTTCATTTCCACACTAAATTCGCAATTTATCTAATAAATAATGATTTTAATGTAAACCTGCATCCAATCCACTGTAGACTTTCACGCATCCTAAGGAAATTCCTTGCTAATATGCATAGAAGAAGATTTTGATCCAATGGAAATTACAGGTGCCTTTTTACATCAGTTACTGCTTTTCCATAGATATCTAAGTATTTTACCAAAAGTATTTGGCACAAGTTGCACTTTATGAATATAAAGTAGGAGAATCTGGAAACATCTACTATCATTTCTGATGGTGTATGTCAAACATAAGCCCAATCCACAAAGTGTGTGCTTCTAACCAGTCGCATCCACTATATTCTTTATTAAAAGTGATGACCAAGTCACATGAAAGGCTCATAAACATGATTTTCAAAACCATTGGTAATCATTTCATGTTGTGTTAAACATATCATTTAGCTGTGCTCTTGAAGCCATACCATCATAGATCATTAGCATTTGCTACAAAATTTCAACTATAAACACAACTTTACAAACTTTTACAAACTATTTTCTAACAAATTTAGGAATTAAATTAAATTCCAAGTGATTTGGGTTAACCCATTGCATCTTTTTGAAGAATGCAGGATTTATAGCAAAATAAAGTATATCTAAAACATTGGTATTGATTAATTGAAATTTAGAAATCAGATAGGATAAAAAAATGTTAGAATGCTACTGGAGGCTCAGATGTTCTCATCAAAGAGACATGTTTTATTTACACTTCTTTGGAAACAATACGTGTAGTAGCCTTTCTTCTAACTACAAAGGCTGCATAATTATCAATAATGAATCCTGAAAAGCCCTGAAACTTTATATGTTTGCACCTATGGGTTAAGTGATGGGTTAAGTGATGTCATAATTATATTTTCCTATTAATTGGAAACCTACCTACCTGGACCATGGAAATGTTTCTTTTTACAATCCAAGTATAATCTAAAAATGTAATATTTGGTCTGTTTTCCATCATACATTATTTTCATGTTTTTCATTTGATCCATGTGACATTTATCTCGTGGTCCCTGGGTAAAATCTTCAGACCTATGATAGTGTCCAGTGAATCATTTGTCAAGTGTATTTCTTATATTTTAATCTGAGAGAACAGTCAAGGTTTAAGAGGGGTATTTTACCTATTCTAGTCATTTCTTGTTTATGTTGAAAAGATGTGCTCCGATGGACGTAACCTCTTCAACTTCCATTTTACTTATTTAGCAAGTGTCCAGAGCTAAACTCATGGATTTAAATATGTTATTATCCGTAGGTACTCTTGTTATTTGTCATATGCTGCTGGTCATAAATTGTTCATACAATCTTTATACCTTTCATTCCTAGACCTATCTATGTGTCCGTTATTTGATTTGACTGTTTTGATATTGATGCTTTTTCTAAGTAGAATAATACTAGTTATACCGGTAATTTCATTGACTGGTCATATAGTCAGCATACATCATATCAGTGTCTTTTAGAATACATTTGGTAGAGAGACTAGCTTATCCACATAACCTTCGATATCATATTATCCTATGTATTGAGTAATGAATTGACCTAGTTGAAGAAAATGTGTAGCCTGAAATAACTGGATAATTATAGATAATGTGGGTATTGTTCCTAACGTCCCAAGATTCAGAATAACATAAAGTAAAATTGCATACCCCACTTTAAACCAACGATAGTAGTGTATTTGAATGCGATAATTTGTCATGCATAAGGATTGAAAACTTCAATTCAAGATGAAGGTGAATAATTATATTTACTATATGCTATTCAGCAAATCATCCCACAGGCTTTTAAGGAGACGTTCTGTGTACAGTGTCCTCCACAGATATTGGCACCCTTGGTAAATATGAGCACAGAAGACTGTGAAAATTTGTCTTTCTTGTTTAAACTTTTTTTCAAGAAATACACAAAAATCCTCTGCTCTCCTGGATATCAAACTATTGCAAATACAACACAGGTTTATCCCAAAAATTAAAATTGTTAAATATATGTGTGTGGCATAATTATTGGCACACTTTTAGTCAATACTTTGTGCTACCTCCTTTTGCCATGATAATGGGAGTCTTATATAGGATTATGTCCTATAATCACTGATGAGATTGGAGAATACATGGCAAGGAATCTTAGACCATTGCTTCATACAGAATCCCTTCAAGTCCTTCATCTTTTGGGGTTGATGCTCCTCTTCAGTTCACCCACAGGTTTTCTATGGGGTTCAAGTGAGAGGACTGGGATGACCTTGTTTGTGTTCATTTTGATTTATATTTTGGATCATTGCTCTGCTGGAAGATCCATCAATCGGCCTGTTTTAAGCTTTCTGGCAGAGGCAGTCAGGCGTTCATGTAATATCTGCTGACATTTGAAAAAGTCCATGATGCCATGTATCCTACCAAAATGTCTAGGCACTCTTTTTTGAATTTTTTATTTATTTCATATTTCCAGGACAGACTGTTTCAGGTATCTCCTACCCTTTTTGTACCATCTCCTCTTAAATGTTAATCATCATCATCATCAAATCATATCCTTTTATCCTGGGACCATTATTTTTTATTAATAAAAATGCTTCCATTTTGAACTTTATTTAATCGTTAAATATTTTTTTGGCATTTTTGTAATTAGCATGTCATTTAAGCACACATATCTTCCTCTGTATCTTTTTTGCTAGTAGCGAGCTTGCTATGTTGCTGCACAGGCGTATGTCTTTACAGGTAGCTAACTTGTGGTCCTCAGGGGAACATCTGAACCATAAATCTGCAGTCCGCACACTAAATCTCCAAAGACTTCAAATGTTAAAAGAAAACCAACAACCTAAAGCTACTTAATACAAGCTTTTATTAAATCTGCATACAACGAAGGGAAATACAAACATCTGCTGTTTCTAAAGTGAAAATCATTCCTGGACACACAGGTATAACCTGGCGTCATCTGAGGGTGAATGGACAGATTCTCAGGGTCATATAGTCTGGATCTGACTTCTTTTTTATTCTACTCTGATTTGGAGATGTCTTTCTTGGTTTTGTTAGTGTAATGCTCTTTAATTCTTGTTTGAATATTCTCAATGAAGAATATTTTTTTACCTGATCAGCAATGGTTTTCAAACTGCCCATTCGGTGGGCACCATTAGCAAGTCAGTGGTTAACTGTTATAAGGTTAAGAGTCTCAGGGCGAGTTCATTTAGAAAGTTCCTAAACATGAGGACAGCACGTTTTAGTAAAATGTTACCTTGTATAAACAAGAATAATATATATGGTAAAACGGTTAGAACTATCTTTTATTATGGTAACTATTTTTTATTAGCAGTAGTAGTATTAGTTTACTGCAACACTATAATGTATAATGTTACACTGTTACATTCTCACTTAAAACTACCTGTCATATATTGGGACGATTATAGTAATTAACTTTGTCATAACTTACACATGCGGTAAAGTTTCATCTATTTAATATAATGTTCCCATCTGAACTCTGGTTACCAGGAAGTCTCACAAGGACCAAATCAGAGTTTTGCTGTAATTTGATTTACCTCATTTTGGTATCTGGCACGTCACAATCAAAGCCTTGCATGTCCAAACAGAGCCAGATTCAATGGAAATGAAATGCTAACACAAGACACCATCACCATTGTTTCGAAGCAAGTCCTCTTAGACTCCTGCCATAACCCAACAATGAAACGAGCTGCTCACATTAGATAGCCATGATAATGAGATAAGTTGTACAATAGAAGTGAATTTGGGAATATTCCACAAACCCGGACCAATGATTGTATTTTTACTTTCGCTAGTACCTTCTTGCTACAAAGACGCAACTTGACATTTACCTGTTAAATGCCTTTAGCCATTGTGAGAAACGTTCCTTAAACCGCGCCGTAGCTGTAAAAATTCTGCCCATGAGAAAAGCAAGTTCAACACCCATACAATTATTTTAAGTTGTAAAAATGTTCCTGTTAATGAATTAATGTGCATATATATATATATCGGATCATAACAAAGCAATAATTTGCATAATGTAGAATCTAGTGAATAAAATATCCTGCACTTTAAATTAAACTCGTTATGATGTATCAATTCTTTAATGTGTTCTACAGGCCCTACTTATAAACACATTCATTACCCATTAATTGGGACAAAAACCAGACATCCTTTAGCTTAAATGACTTTGTTAATATATGTACATGTATACGTGGTTGCTTGGATAGTGATTATTCTGTTTATTTTCACTCTTTTTTTTCTTTTACATCAGGAAATTGTGTCCTAAAATAACTTTCACTACTAGAGCAATGTTGTTGTCTTGTTTGATGTCCCAACTTTCTGTAGGAAACCGTTTTCCCCAGATCGCTTGATAAGTCATGATTTGAAAGGAATGTTAAAATAATTAAGCCAGGAGCCCCATTTTAATCTTTAGCTCGGAAAGTGCAACTCTGAGTCAAGCCAGCCTTCTAGGGTCAGGCAGGAAGGGAATTGACGTAGTTGGCACATAGCATTGCGTAAGTACTTCAGAAAATATGGCAGCCAAGTATGCACAGTTGGATAATTAGAAGCAATGAAAAACAGCTTAGTGAACAGGTGAGCTCAGAGTTTTTGGCAGTGGAATCTACGAGCTGCCATGACATACTTTCACAACCATGACATATTCCTCAATGTTAGCAAGATGTTTCCTCAGCGGTCACAGGCAAACCATCAGGAATGACAACTTGGCAGACACAATGCACAAGGGATTATTCAGCAAAGCATATTTTATATAAAAGAGCAACCAAAAATACCTTGCAATATCAAATATACTCATACAAAATCTGGATTTAAAAGCATTTTTATCTGTTTTTTAAAAAATATATTTTTCATAAAGTACCCACTAATTTCACAACACAATTAAGGGAAATTAAAGCAGATTTCGAACTTTTGGAAATATTATATCAAACAGTTCAATATAGAAAATGAACCTGTGTTATGGTGTTAGCATGATTCAATAATACAGAAAAGCAACATAAATATATCCAAAGTCCTCCTTTGTGTGTACCAAAAGAAAATAAATAATAGGGTGGAAAAAAACCTGCAGATCCTGAGAAAAGGAAGTTAAAACGGATGCTCACATGGTAAACATATAATCTAGATATCTAGTACATATATTGCTTCTTTCATTTCATGAGCATAGTTACTTTATTTAGTTGTACTGAGCTGAAAAACAGAGATTTTGTGGAAAACAACAGATCAGCTCATGTGGCGGTGTTACAGTCAAGTGCTGCATCACAAAAAACGATTTGCTTACAGTATAATAAAAGGCGTAATGAGAACAGCGGTGTACACACATTTTGATTGGGGTACAATGGGTATGTATACATAGAGCTTGCAGTCTAAAAAATGCAGACACATCATAGCAATGGCCTAATGGGAATATCTAGATTGACCTGTGTATACTGTAAAAGTGTCTCATTAGAAACCACTGGATATGATCTCGTTATCTATGTCATCCTGACCTAATGTGTACAACTAATTCTAGAAATATCAACAATATTAATGTGTAATTCCCAAATCATGCCTCACATTGTTATTATTACCATTATTATTAGTAGTAGTAGTACATTTTATATACAGAGTGTCAGCAGAGTTGGTAGCACTATTACAGTTAGGGAGAATATAACACTAACAATAACATTAAAATTGACAATATACAAAATTATGAATACTATGAGCACCTGGAAGAAATACTGGTACAGAGAAGCTCTTACAGCCTATTAATCATGCACTAATAATATTTTTACTTGTAACCTTGTAGTCATGTGGCATAAAGAGACTATTCAAAAGCATTCTGCCCATAACACTAGAAGATCTTAAAAGAAGGTTAAATGTTAGAGCAGTCCATTAAAGTTTCGTGTAGGTGGAGCAGGATGAAGACTGGTGCCCCCTTCTGGTGACATCCCTGTTTAGGGCACAACTTGGATACCATTTGGGAAGGGCTACAAAGTTGTCTAAGATATCTTATTAAGCCTAGGTGAACAAATGGTAACATTTGGGAGTCATTTAGATGTCACCATCTATCTAAGTGCAGATGTTAAACATTTTATATTTAGAATTTCCCAGCCAGAAGCTCTTGGCTTGTATGGAGCCTGAAATACTGATCCTATCTTAGCCAGGAGAAAAGTAAAGTGTATGTGGTTTTGCTGTACCACAGAAAACAGAATAGCAATAACTATAAAAGTTATGTTGACGCAAGTTAACACAACCGCACCAAGCATGTGAACTGTGCTACATCAGAATGAGTACAGGAAAGGCGCACCTCTCTGTTTCTTAAAAATCAACTGGATTGTTAACTTGTCTGAAGAGTTCAGTTGTCAATGTAGATTGGTAAAAAGATAGACTCATAGTGTATATAAAACAGTGTTAAATTGTTAATACACATTGAAACATAACTTGAATGTATATTTTAAAAATGATGTACGCAGAAATTATACACATTTAAGATAAATTATACATTATTAAAGCAAAATATGTATGTCTAGAATGTCTACAGCCAAATATTTGTGTATTACATGCAATTTAGTGCTAAACAAATCCCCACAAATCAAATAACAAAAAAAATCCATCTTGATTGAACTCTACGGAACCACACCTTACAAAATCAAGCTGGCCCCAAAATGATTTTGCCTGGCTCTACATAGATCTTCTCATAATCTAATTTTAGTTAAAAAAATGTAATTAATTATTCCTGTAGCCTTATGTTGGATTGCAACAAGCACATAACCTCAAGAACATGGTCTCTGCTTTATTTTATTTTTTTTCATTTAATAAATTAGACAATAAATAATGTATTTTTTTGACAAAATATAAGAAAACAGATGTTCCATAATGTATATTCCTTATAGGAAGGAACCAGAAAGTGACAAACATACAAAATGTATATAAGGAGATATAATGCTATTAACTAAAGCATTATGTCAGATGTGCATTGTATGCCACTAAAAGCAAATTTAGTTTGAGCTTTTGTGTGTTTTCTGAGTAACAGTGCAAAGTTGAGCCTCTGAATAGGTATTATGTTCTATCAAGGCTTCATTGTTTGACAGATCTCATACCTAACAATGCCTCATTGTGCAGAATACAAAGATCAGGGCATAAAATGCCAGTTTTCCAGAGACATCACCATTTTCTGTATTTTTTCTAGTTGAACGTACTGGGATTTACCTGCTCCTCACACTCTACACCTGTCGTCCTCCGTACCTCTGAGATTTCAGCTCTAGGGATGTGGATATGGCACTTTGTGTTTCTTGGAAGATGGATTATAAATGGATGATCTTAAGGAAACCAGAACCTCAACATCATTGGGTTATTGGAACATATATTTAAGGAGACCCTATTTTGTATTTCTCGGTGGATACTTTAAAGCTTTCAGCTTGGATATGTTTGGTTGTCACCACTCTAGATGGATTTTGCGCAACTGTAAAGAAAGGATGTGACTCTGGAGATGTGGACGGGCCTGTCACCTGCCATAACGCATTGTTGTCTTGACCATTTGGTGCAGGCGGCTTTGATCTTATTGATCGCATGGACGATGATATTCTCAAGTGGTCCACTTACTATGGTGAATAATAAATTTCATAATCGGGTTCACATTTTAAAAGCTTTATCCTTCCAATGTATCTCCAAATGTGAAAGGTTTCAGTGTAATTTTGCACAGATAACACATTTTTGTGGTTTTTCGAAAATGGAATTTAACTTCACTTAACACAATGTACTGAAAAGAGTTTTGAAATGTGTTTTACCCTTTATTAAATGGTGTTAATGTATTTAATGCAAAAGCTTTCAACTGGAAAAAGAGGTTTGATGTAATGAATGAAATGAGCAGGCAAGTAGCACCACTGTATTTCATAAAACCTTGTTGGTAATATAGAAGAGTCTAAATACTTATAGAATTGTTTTAGTTGTTATGTGTTTTAATGTCTGTTCAGTAGGTGCTTTCTCCTGTTACAGGTGAGAGACATCCATTATTCTAATACACAAATGTGGTATCTTTTAGGGCTACCCTAAACCTATGGGGCATTTAATAAAGACAATAGCCATTAATATTTCCATATGCCTCTTAAAAATATATATTTTCCTTTAACATACATTTATTGTGGTTTGTTAACTCTTAAAGTGCCAGATGCACCAAGAAAACCTTTTAATGTTTTGGAGACCAATCTGATGAACATTACTGAATTCAGGCAACACAATAGTCCTCTTAGTATTTTCGTTTCTGGTTATTTTGTGCTTGAGAGAGTCTGTTTGTGGGCACAGAAGTCTGGATCCTGTAAATGCATCATAGAAGTGGATTAATTCACCTCTACAGTGTGCCGGTACTTAGTCCATTACCTTTATTTAGCATTGTGTAGATGTACCCTGGCAACCAGGACTTTATTTAATAAGCAGCTGTAGCTTTTCGTAAAGCAGACCAAGGGCAAGACACCTGTGTTTATGGTACAATGCCTAAAACACTGGGTTTTTGTTTTTGCCTTGGGCATAGTGACATACATGCTGTATTGTACCAAGTATTAAAAATTTTAATTCTTTTGTAAAACTTCGATTTACTTTGTTATTATGTTTGCCTCTTCGAGACAATGGCACGTTAAATTATAACACCGAGTTACGTATATGCCTGCTTAGTAAAGTTGAAAAAGGACACTAGTTCTTCAAGGTCAACCTTTCCAAAACGTCATTTATTTAATTTATCCAACAGAAGGATAATTAGAACCCTGTTAGTATATGGCAATTCTACCCAGAAGGGGTTAACGTTTCATGAGTAACCAACAGCAAATCCACTTTCGTTCACCCATTGGGTTGATTTTCTGTTTTCATTTTTAGTCATTTTTCTATGTCCTTTTTGCTCAGTTGATTCATTTCAACATATATTAAAAGTTATGACCAAGTTTTAAACAACGTTATAAAAGAGGGGGCTTTTTAGCAAGTGTTTATCACTTTCTGTAAACTGTACACACAGCCAGACAATAGAACAATAGATTATTAGTGGAAAAGAAAGAAACTTAAAACACATACAATTGGAGATTCTTGATAATCAATTTATCAATACATTAGCATTTTCTAATCTAGAATTAGGCTGGGACATTGTTTAAAAAAATCAGGTTAAGGCATTTCTCCTCCAAAAGTATTGTTGGCCTACATTAGCAGCGGCTGATTTAAGGATGTAGGCCTAATCTTAAAGAGCATTGTGGTTGCACAGCAGGTAGCTGCTACCTTGCCTGCCCACTTTGACACAATAAGCCTTCTTCTCAGTGTTAATGCTAACTGTGACATGGTCACACCATTAGCAAGTTTGACAGTCCCCCTAATTTAGACCGAAGGTCTATCTTCATATTTGCTTACAATGTGCCTGCCTAACCGATTGGATTGTTATGTCTCACTGAGAGACACACTGTAAGTCTGCAGGGGAATGTAAACAAGTTTTTGATGTCACTTTACTGATGAGCTTAGATGATTAGAACACAATGAGGTTGTTAGCCTTCATTATGTATCTATAAAATGGAGCTATAGTAATGGCCGAGGCTAGTATCTTTCTCTCACTGCCATTGTATGACACTTAGCTCGATATAATCAGACTCAGCATGAAGCAATAATTAGAATGTGGAATCAACAGGATGTTTCCCCTGACTGGCACAACCAACCTGTAGACTTAACTCACCTCATTTACTGCTGATATTCTTATATGTAATCCTATCAATTCTTTTTTTCCATAATCTCACTAGATGAAATAATCTTTTTAGAAGCCGTCCAAGATGAATGTTACGTAATTGGGTAAAATCAATTATAATTTATTCTCATATATAAGGTAAAACTTACCTACTTTGGTTCTAAAGCAGCATTTGTCAAAACTGGTTATATAAAATGCTCCAATATCTGGTGTTTCTGGGGATATTTGTTTTTGATCTATTTTATCTCAGGCGAACTGATGTCTGTGGCAAGAACAGAAAAAAACTAGCTTAATAATTAACTTGCGGTTCTGAAGTCAGTATATTTCGCCTCATGCCTCCATTACAAAGACACATAAGAAGAATGGTCACAGTGTATCAAAGTTGAGGCTCAGACAGGTTCTACAATCATTCTCCTATTGTTACCTTCCATACTTCTTTACAATGTCTATAGGACAAGTATGGACCTTAATATCTATGGCAAGGATCTGTATTCCTGAAGCAGGTACAATATGGATTTGATTAGAAATTTCAGCATAAACTGTCCAGCAAAAGGCTTAATTTTATGTGCACCAGCCAAGCATGATCATACATGGTTTAGAATATTTATCAAATGTGCCTTCAATCCCTTTTATAAATTGGCATTTGCTCTTCCCCTACAGGATAATTCATTTCCTGCTGGTGGTCCTTATTCTTAGACCACTTGGATTGTCAACAGAAAACTTTCAAGTCATGCAAGACTCCGCAACCAGTTCAGGAAAGCTCGGCCAACTTTGTGCAAAAGCTAAACAACAACAGACGATGCATGTGTGTTAGAGAGATTTTGTGTACTGCATGAAACTTATGCAGTGGAGGTCCAACTGTGTTGCTTTGCTGCTAAAATCTGTGCACCACCAGATCTTTCACCTTTAAATGGACACGGTTGCTAAAGGACTGGTTCCTGTAAATTACATTTAATGTTTATTGATTAATGGTTTTCTAACGCCTAAAATTCACCTTTTACATCCCACAACGTTCTAAAGCACCTTTTATGCCATTAATGCCACATGTCCCATATTTTCTGTTTAGAGTTCCATGGGCATTGACCTCTTTTCTGTCATACAGAGCAGTGTCAAAGCTTTTACTGACATAGCATTTAGCATCAAATTTACCACCTTTCATCTTATCTGCTTATGATGTACATTATTATTATTATTTATTGTTTTATATAGTGCCATCAAATTCCGTAGCGCTGTACATAGCAATTATTAAATTAATACATGTATACATTTACATTGATGTGGTCCTCTTTAACTTATAATTTTAGGGTTATTTTAATGTAATGAACAATTTCGTTTGATTTGCATGAATACTTGTTTACCTGTCACAGAAATGTCAAAAAAACTGGTAACTAAAAGCAGAGCAAAATACAATTATCTCCCGTAAGTCTTTTAAAGAACTGAAGTGCTCCACCCAGTGGACAAACAGAACAATGCAATTTATTTGTGGGACATCCTTTAGTGATGGTTGTCGGTACTGTACTTGGCATAATAAAATAGTACAGAAGCATTGCTGCACTTATACATATGTTTTATTACTCTTTTTAACATTAAATTATGTAATTATATGAAACATATCATATTGTCTATAAGTGTGGAGTCATAGAAAGTAAAAACATGATGCAGGTTTGGGGTTAAAGGGTACCTAGCTGTACTACACCCTTTGCATTCCCTGTATCTAGTGACTTATCAGGGGAACTGGAAGGTGCACAGTCCGTTCCTCTCCTGTTGGAAGGCATATATAGATATGATCATTACCAGGCGGTGAGGAGCAGTTGAGAAATTAGGGCCATTTGAGCTACAGATCTCCCTATTATACATTTAAACTATTATGGGTGGCAGCTACCTTTAGCAGCCCTCTGTCCCATGTATGAAAATAAACAGGGGTAAGCACCAGCAGAAAGCCCCAATATATTTAGAACATAATTCTCGTCAACCATAGCTTACAAAATATATTTATTTTTCTTGCTATGCCTCATGCAATCTACATAATGGGGTTTATTCACTAAAGTTGTAATCAAAAGAAAAGTCTGCAAGATGGTTTCAACTCACATATTCACTACTCATGGCAAAAGGCCAACCCCAATGATAGGGTGACCAGATTGGCCATGTTTTCCTGGACACTTATAATAATAATTTTTACATATTGCTGACCAGCCCAGATACTGCAGGGCAGCACTTTATCGGGGCGGGTCAGCAATATGTAAAAATTATTTGTGTCCTGGAAAACATGGCTGATGTGGCCACCCTACGGGGACCTGTGCAAGATTAAAATATCAGCATGTATAATGTACATGTAAATTTCTTCAGTTACCCAGTGGCATATTCTGGCCTAAATCAACCAGGCCTATGGCATTCCATAAGCCACTTAATAGAGAGCCAACTGCTGCAATGCAATCTCTCTGTAGCACCACTGCTTAATTGGATGGTTAAAAGATCACTGGTATCCTAACTGGCCCATTAACAATATGGATGTCTGGGCCAAGTCAGCAAAGCCCCCATAGTGTTCTTCTGCCCATTGTCACGTGCCCTTAAAGGATGTTATATGCCAGCTCAGCAGTAAGGATGGCGGTTGGTTTAGGCCTAGTTACCTCTTAATTGAAGTACGTATTATACCTTTTGCAGAGAAACTTGCCAGGGATGGTTCTTCACTGTGCATAACAAATGCAGTTAGTAGAAACCTCTAGTGAACTCTCTAAAATCCTGCTTATTCACTCTGATTTACCATAACTTCCAAAGTGTGGGAATAACTTGATTTTAGTAACAGTTTTCTGTTTATTCTAATGCAAATAAGGAGGTTTCTAGCTAAGTCATAGTGGCTTATTTACAAGGGAAAGACAAATTTATTAACAATTTATTGTAGCAAAACTTTATCTGGAACTATCATAGTTAGTCCAATTTCCTTGCCCAAATCACTAAAAAATCACTAAAACTATTGCACCTGAATTAGTTTAAAGCATCACTTTGCTTTGTATAGGATTAAGTTGTTTTCCGCTTATTATACCGCCATATTTGTCTTAGCGTGTTGGTTACTAAATAGCAAAGTAGGCATTATGTGATTTCATGTCCTCCTTATGAAATGTTATTATTTTCCTCAAAACTGGACGCAGTTATTTAATTCTTAATCACCAATAATTCTACTTTAGGCATCAAACTGAGCATAGGAACATATCTGTATGTTAAATCCTCACAATATAATAGCCCTTTTGCTTAAGTGAATAGAAACATACCGTGTGTCACAATGGACAAAGATAATAATCAGCAGAATATGTCCTTTACTAAATGACATAATGTACTGTTCATTTCACTTTTACAAGGTTAGTATTTAGCTTGTCTTAACTTGATTTATCCCAAATGTGCGAAAATGCCTTAGTCTTTTTATTGTCCACAATGACTAGTAAAATTATCAAATTAAAGAGATCAAGAGCCAACATCTACTGGTGCAAACATGATAATCCCAGCCCAAATTCACAATCATAAAGCAGGGATTTTGCCCTAGCTATAGAGTTTTATCCTATGTAGGGTAGATATCAGGCCCGGGCTGGTCATCTGGCACACTGTGCAAGTGCCCAATGGGCTGCTGGCCATTAGCACCCAATACTACACCTTATTGCTACTCCATTCTCCCCCGGCCAACAAAGGATAAAAAAAAACATGCAGGCACTATATGTCATTTATCCAACGTGCCAGGATCGCTTTTCATCCCTGGTACGGCACTTGATTCAATTCAGAGCAAAAATCAAAGGTTCCAATTCAAGTTCGCTTGCCAAATGTCAATATCACAGACAGACAGGAGCAAAGGATTCAACATATAGGAACCCGAGCACATGATAAGAAATGTAAGACAAGGCTACAACAAAGTACATTGATGTAGAAAATATGAAGTGCAATCAAGCAAGTAAATAATATAATATACTTTCTAGTTTAGGCTGCAATTTCATTTAACAACTTCTGCTGAATTTTCGGTCTCTTTAGACCCCCCTCCTGTCGGCATTAGCAGAGCCAGAGCTGGACCGTGCCAGGAGATATTGTCGGCTGATCTCCTGCATGGAAGATAATTTGGGGATGGGCAAAGGGGCAAATACATATGGGGGATTCTGCAGAATGTAAATATAAAGGGATCTCTCCACTATCATATGGATTATGGCAGGTATGGAAAAAATGGCTTGATAAAGCTTTACGCCATGCACCATGATCATCCTGCCTGCCAAAGTTCTGACTAAATTCTTGTTGTTGAGATATTTCAAACCAAAAGCCAAAATGGATCATAGAATATGTGGGAGAAATTAAGTCTCTAAGCCACTTATTTTCATTTAATGTTCTATGTTAACAACAGGCTTGCTCCTTATCGTGCTGGTACCCAACATGGAGGGGTATGGGTAGATGCTAGAAGTTCCACATTTGACCCAATATATATCTATATATATATATACAATCTCTAAATCAGCGCACTCACATCAAATAGGTTATAAACTCTCATGACTGTAGTTAAAACTACTTAAAAACACCTTTCTAAGATGATAAAATTGGAGTTTTAGTCACATTATATGGCCATATTATGCTAAGCCCACCACTACGCCAAAGTACTCCAATGTAGGTGGGTCCTAACGCTAAATACTATTGCTTATATGGAGCTAAATCTTTGCAAATACATTGCTTACCAGGAGCCAAAAGGCCTTCCTAAATACAGACACTCCTGCAATTTATAGGTTTCCAAGGACCTCACCAATGGAGCACCTGTGGTGGGGAGGGGTGCTGAACCAAAAGCCTGGTCAGAGCTTCAAATACAAACAAATACAAAAAGGAAGCACTCACCTGAACTAGCATTAATTATAAGGGGGTGGTGAGGTCCTTGGAAACCTATAAATTGCAGGAGTGTCTGTATTTAGGAAGGCCTTTTGGCTCCTGGTAAGCAATGTATTTGCAAAGATTTAGCTCCATATAAGCAATAGTATTTAGCGTTAGGACCCACCTACATTGGAGTACTTTGGCGTAGTGGTGGGCTTAGCATAATATGGCCATATAATGTGACTAAAACTCCAATTTTATCATCTTAGAAAGGTGTTTTTAAGTAGTTTTAACTACAGTCATGAGAGTTTATAACCTATTTGATGTGAGTGCGCTGATTTAGAGATTGTGTATGATTTTGGTCTTCAGCAGCACCCCTTATAATTAATGCTAGTTCAGGTGAGTGCTTCCTTTTTGTATTTATATATATATTTTTTTTTATAGTATTAGATCTCCATCCATCATTCCATTAGCTGTGAGTAAATCACATGTTTGAAATCAGTCTCTGCGATGCCGTCTGGTGTCTTAGCGACTGAGCAATCTGTGCCAGTAGTGCAAAGCAGTTTCTCAAAATACAATGGAGACTCTGCCACTTTGAAGATAAGACCTCACAGTCAGCTTAAAACAATAATTTAGTACTTTCTTTCCTGTTTCTGGATTTATTTTAAGTTGAAGTATGAAATGTCAGCGAACCCAATGGCAGCCAGATCAGTTTGTATAAAAATCAACTGCCTGTTTGCAGTATATTACAGGCTATATTTGACACAGGAAAGCACTTAATCATGAATGCTATCAGCACACCACACCCATCTTTGTGAGTCCCTGTATCAGTTCTGCCATATAACCCTGAACTTTCGCTGTATATAGACAAGTCTTCAAAGGAAAGTGAAGGGGGTTTCTTGTGTTAAGGTCAGGAGTTGAACAGCTTCTTCAAAACCGGAGTCCAAATATATATTAATTTGCATACAAAAACAAATTGAATTTCTTTCCAATGCTAATTGCACAATAAATGCACTGAAGTCATTTCTTTTAATAAAATATGCGCTTGACATTTTGTTATACATTTATAGCATTGAAGATATTTACACTTGGATGACCTCTTTCGGTGGCTCGAAGACCTCTTAGCAGTAACCCTACAATCACAGCCTGAGCACAGGTCTTGGAACATGGGCAACACATTTATGAAAAACTATGCATTTTGGTTACATCATTTATTACCACATTTTCAGCTCTTTCTATATTCATTATTGTGACATAGCAACACAGTCATTTAGAAAAAAGGTCCATCAAGATCTTTCATTTATCACCGCCCCTGCTGGTAAACCCAAAGAAGGCAAAATTTCCACATTGAACCACTTTCTATTCCTGCCTCTAAAAATGAGATTTTGACTCCAAAAATGTCAGTTTGATTCTCAGTGTATCAACAAGCTTCATTACATCATTATAACCCACTATATATCTGTATGTTCTGCTTTGCAATAAAAAACATCCATTCAATTTTAACATTGTATGGCACAATTGCGATGGTTTAGGGCTGTAGAACACTGTAATACTCTCATACTCATTAAACATTCTGATCCCCTAGAAAACAGACAATGGGGACACCGGAGGGACAGAGGGATTTGGGGCTTAGAAACATGCTTTCCTAAACAGGGACACTTGGGGCAGATGAAGATGAGAGCTGGGTGATGTTCTCACCATTTTTGTTGCACTACTGGTAACTAAACCTAGCATCTTAGGGACAACAAGAAATATTCAACAAACTAAAGTAGGATCAGTAGATTTCTGGAAAATATATACTATATAGTGTGTATGTACACTCTAGACAAAGGGTCCTGTATTTATAGATAAAGGTCCCACTGCAGAACGAAGGAGGACATTCCAGCGTTCTTTTACTGTCTCTTAAAGGGTCACTTCTACAAGGATACAGGATATAAAGGCTTTCCTGTCTCCCCCAAACAACCCCTCCTATTTGATTCAGATGAGAAAGAGAATTCCCATAGTCTCCCACTGATGTATATGTATGCAGGAGATTAAAGGGGAGGGGGGGCATTGACTGAATTATACAAAATTCGTAGTAGCATTATTATTCACCAGCATCAGTGGTAGCTCTGACTCTGTTTTCATCCAGTGACTTTGGAAAAGTGAACAGTTATATGATGTTAGCCCTGTAATTAATACACAATGTAATTAAATCAATATTGATGTTTGTTTAATTATGATTTTTATTATTGCAATGGTGAAATTCAGGCAATAATGATATTATTATTATCATCATCATCATCATCATCATCATCATCAAGTATGAACATGAGACCATGTGTCTCTTAAAGTATCAAATCACACTTATATTATATTATAATATATATATATATTATAATAACCTCAGCACCCTAATTTAATATTACATTCTCCCCACAGATCTTCTGGGAGATCAAGGAAAAAATAAGGTGTGTCACGTAAAATGCTTTAATAAATACGAAGACTTACACTGTAAATTCTATAAAAGTCTTTGTTTGATCTCATCAGCAAGTTTGAAGATGTAAGAAAATCATTGTAATAAAAACTAGTTTATTCCTTTTCTTTGCTTAAAAGGGCCTTCCCCCAGTCCATGCGTTTTAAGCTTTAATGCACTGGAATATAATTGCCTCTCAAGCATCTGCTGAAATGTAGTGTAAGTGATGTTGCATTGGTCTAATAATTCATGATCCACCTGGTAATGTCCCTACTCCAAACTGAACTGCATAGCCCATCGTCTGGTGACTGTTCTATACACGTTCTCTCAGTATTGTTTAATGTAACAAATCATTTATTCTAGATACATAAATTATTATTGTATTGGAACCTGTCAATTTTATGCCTATTACCCTTAAATTCTTTTCTTTCCAATTTAAGCTTTTTCTTTCGATTTTAAGCTTGTAAGTAAAAAAAAGTTTGCTTTTCTTGTGTGTTTCCATGACAGCCTCAAGGGAAGTAACAAGAAGCATTAAACTGGTGGTTACAAGGCTAGTGACATATTCATCCAGGCATGGACTGGCTTTCTTCCAGCCACAAGTAAAACCACTTGGACAGGGTACATGTCCTTTAGCATACAGTCACCTGCTGGATATGTGAGGCTGAACGCTAAAGAGGTGCCTGTTTACAAACAGAGCTGGAAATGTCCATCTTTGGAAACTGGCAGAAAGTGTCATTTATTACCTCTGCAAAACCATGTTCTTGTGTCTGCATTTCTGGTGACATATAAATTAATAAGTGTGGTAATTCACCAATGTGTGGATGCCTGCTGGATAAATGCAATCCTACATGTTTATAGCGTTCAACCTCACATATCAAGATGACTGTATGGTAAAGGACATGCACCCCCTGACAATTCTGACTATTGATGTAACTTATTTTAAGAAAGAGATAAATTTAAGATATGACTGTGGGGAACATATGTCACATTTGTGTAAATGTCTTCTAAAAAAGGCAAACAGGCTAATTTTGTCCCTAAGCCGCTGCTTAACCTGCTGGTAGCACCACCTCAACTCACACTCAATGTACTGTGTGAAGCGTCTAGCCTGTGTCTCCAGTCTATGTACCTCGTTTTGATTTTATGGTCTATGGACTTGACTACATTTTGATATATTTTACATATTTCTTGGTGTCAGCTGGTGACCTGTGATCCTTTGTACTTAGTGGATTTTTGCACCGGATCCCATACGCTTCAGCACCCATTGGGAGAGAGATCACTACACTACAGGTCTGGAGCTACTCCCAAGTTTGTTTTTGGTACTGTGTGAAGTACCTTGAAATTGTTGGTGCTACATAATAACACTAGTCACAGTTAATGGTTCTACTGGCCAATCTCAAATGTGGTCATATTACTGAATGTAGAAAAAGTTGTTGCCATGGCAGATGTTAACAATAATATAATGAAGTGTAAGTGTAAATTAATTTGATAATTACCATCATTCTAGGTCATCAATGTTTTCATTCCATTTTAATGCAGAATAGGAAAGGAAAACAACTATATTCCATTTTAACATGTTTCCTCCTTTAGAAATGTAAACATCTGTTTCCTTTCCAGGATGAATAGCTCCTACCAATATTTTTTTTTTCTTAAAAGAAACAAAGATCAAAAATAAGTATTACAATGTCTGCCTACAAATTAATATTAAGACGCATGCCATAAAATTAGAGATATTATAAGTAAACGTGTAAGCCACATAATGATAACTATATTTCCCTGTTAATTGGAAATGACTATAAAAGATTCAGTTTGCAGGACTTAGTCTACATTTAGCTGCTCGCCCATGAAAACCCATTTCAGGAACCTCCCGCTGCACGGTGGTTGTGTGGATGAAACACCTAAACTCAAGCAACTTGTCTAACCATATCACCAAAAACAAAAGTGTGAAATGTTGGGAGATACGGATACCTAAGTCACATCACAAGGCCATTCCTCAATTCATCTAGCACTGTAAATTTAATTTGTATAGTTGCATTTAAAATGCCATGCTGTACAACTAAGATGGAATATTCAGTGCTATAAGTAAGTTTGGTTGCTTTATTTTTAAGATAAACCCTGACATCTATTGGCGTTGACAGGACAACTAAATTAACATAGAAATAACAATGAAAGATAAAGGTGCAAAAAGTAATTCTGTGTTGAGTGATTATTTTTTATCTATCGGAAATTGTATCTTGAGAGTGCACATAATAGCAGGATAGAAGTGCAGCTCCATACATACAGCTGGTCAGGAGCAAGGGAGGGATGTAAACTGTGTTCTTTAAGTCTTATTTCAGAAGTTGCTGGTTTCAGACACTGACCGACACTGCCCTCTAGTGGAGTAAATTATTTTACACATAGTAAATGAAGTTTTGTCTCTATAAAGCCTGTATGGAGAAAAAAACCCATATTGTCTTTTTAAGCAACACACTTATGTCTTACTATCGTGATCATTTTGAACCTACAGTAATGTTTAAAGATGTGTAAGTGTTTTAGGTCCTGAGTGAAATGTTGTTTTTAAGTACATGTAGAACTTCCCAAATGCCAATTCAAAGATGTGCGACAATTTAGGCATATCCAAAACATTTAACATTGAGTCACTGTTTTGACACAGCTGGTTATGTTACCTTTCTGGGGCGACAGGATAAACGGTTGAAATGCAGTAATTCAACAGAGACGTCTACAAAAAAAAGGAGCATTTAACAAGCATTTGTTTGTTTTGGAGTCATCTCTGTTTTGCTCTCATTTCTACAGCTAAATGTTGGCAAAAATACTGTATTACACCATTTTCCACCATCAAGCTTCCATAATCTCCATATTAATTTCAGTCTTATGGAAACTTCCATTGCATTCCTGTCTGGTACCAGGCTAATTTGAACATATTGTCGGGCACCCATAGTGAGTACCAGTGCTCCTTTGAAAGTCCTTGACTCCAGCTACCTGGTGCTCCCTCTTGTTGGATGCAAGAGGGAAATGAGCAGGGAGTGGGGCGTGAGCAGAGAATCCGAGTTTCTTCCAAAGCCTCCGGGCGAATGGTATGGTGGTAAGGCTAGAGTTCCAACACAGAAATAATGCTGACCTATATAATATTTCACTAGAAGAGCTGTCAAAGAGACAAAGTTAGCACAGGCAAAATCCAGAATCGAGGCATACAACTATCCAGAGGTCAGGACCCGCAGCACTTACTGTTCATAAACAGTAAGGAAGCCTAAGGTAGTAAAACAAAGTATAGAGGTGAAGGTGGGGTAGGAGATGAGCAGGGGAGGGCTGGCAGCCTAAGGCCTGGGGGGCAAGTCAAGTGAAGTGGCTCCGCCCACTCGCACTCACCTTTCATCCCTCACGCTGCCGTTTATAGTAAATCCTGGTGCCATGATGTATTTCGCTAATTCCATATGCATCTTGGGACAAAGGCCTGCTGTTGCAAACGTGATGTTATACCATTTGAGTCTATCTGTAATACCTGTTACTAATGGGTGGTTGGCAGTAAATAAACTCTTAGAACCAATATTCTTAGGTAAATTGAATGAGTTTGGGAATTGTAGGCCTGACATCTTTCTACCACATACCTCTGTATTTCGAGCGGAGAACTGACTAAGGGACTTGCAGTAAACACTAGGCTAGCTATCAAGTGTCCATGCACTGGTGGCATGCTGTGTAATAGAACAATCTTCCTCCACCCTGTTGTCACTTCATCGCCAAGTACTCGGTAAATGATTCATGACAACCCACTATTGTGCGAAAACACAAAGCTTTCATTTTCATCTTATCACATAGTTTTATAGCTTTTAACAAAACGTTAGCATAAAATCTGGTAAATACATGCTTTTGTGTTTAGGGAATATATGCTCATGTGACTGCACCTTAAAGAGATTATAGAGAGTATTGTGGGTGGATGCAGAGCAGCCTAAAAGCTCAATAAATATCACAGGTGTATGAAGAAATATCTAGCTTGGCTGTAACTGTATGTTTCTGAAAAGGTCTGATCAATAAATTACACTGTACTAAAAATAAAGTTTGTAAATATTTAATCTGACACATGGGTATGACACCTAATAATGTGTTCGATACCTTATCTCATTGACTATTTTTTCATAGACAACATTGCATCACATACCTGTTTGGCACAAGAGGGTAGAGGAATTATTCAAACCACATTTGATTTGTTCTGAATAGGATACAAGTGTCAGGATCCACAGGAATTTGAAATAGCAACTTTGTGGATTCCAGATATATCACCTATCTACTACTCCACCAGGTGGATCTTGGGTTGCTGTTTCCTTCTGCCTCTCCTTGGCCATGTTATTGCTGCATGCTCTTGACACACCTGCCCCTCATTCAAGCAATTAAGGCCCAATATAAACCGAACATTATACTAACCTCAATGCTAGAGCATTGTGTTCCTGGCCTTGTACACTGAGCTACTGCTTTGCTGCATCTGATCTGTCTTCCGTGTTTGACCCTTGGCTTTGGGCTCTGACATCATTTTAGTGTTTGCCCATTGGTACCCTTTCCAGAGTGCTGCTTCTGGGCTTGCTCCTGTCGTGTGCCCTGTCATAGGGCTTCCAGGCGTGCTTCTGCCTATAGATGGCACCCAAGAAAAAGACTAAGGCTAAAGTGGAAAGCAGCCCTGAACTGCATACATCATCAGCCTGGCTGCGGCCATGCTCTGAATCTGAAGCTGCCCCTGCATTGAGACTCCTACCTGATCTGGCACCCAGTGCCCTTACAACAAGAGAATACATTTACTCGTCTAGCACTCAAAGGGTGAGAAGTTTGTACTATTTTGCAGTGACCTCTCATTTATATATTTAGACTCAGATAAGCGTAGTGTTTGCAGGTAGTTTGTACTCCCAACACAGAGCTGAATAACTCGTGCTGAGACTCTGTTTATGATGCAGTATAAATCACATCCAATACACTAACTCATGCGTAGAACAGCCAGCAAAATGGGTTTCTTCCATTAATGTTTTTTTTGCCTAAAGAGGAACTGTCTCATCTGAGATAAAATCATAACCATAATCATAAAATCATTAATCCAAGCACATAAAGGGATTCATCAGAATCATTGCATGTAGAATGGTTCCCTATGCACCAGCTCATTTGTCTTGCAGTAAATACTCTCAACCAAATGCATCTCCTGCTCAGCAATACGGAATAAGGTACTCGCCTCCTGCCAGCTCCGCCGATGACTCTCTCCAGATTTACAAGTTGTCTAACAAAACCCCATTAACTGATTTCAATTGGTGTGTTTTCCTGCATGTAGGGGGGAACTGGTGGGAATTACAGAGAGCAAATAGCGCATTCCAATGCAGCCCTGGTGCTACAGCATATTCAAAAGACTGGATATCACAATAAGAATTGGGGAAATTGTGGAATGATGTCTCCCCCCTTTTAAAGTAACTATAATTAAACAATTATAAAAAAAAAATATAATTTAATATGTAAAAATTAAGCAAAAATATATCGTTTTTGATATTTTTCACTTTAAGCTGAACTTGTCTTGCCCTAACATGCTAAAAACTTAGCAATGATGAGTATGCCCTTTAAAACACACCATTGAACTTTTACCCAAACTATACACACAAATAGCAGTTTTCATGTTAAACATTTGTTCTCCAAATGAGCTGCTCCAATGGATTATTTATGTTGCTGCATAACTGGCACAAATCAATTATCGAGACTTGGGTGCTATTCTGGGAAATGCCAGACATATCACACATTCCAAAAATATCTTAACATTGCTCCCAATAGGTTCCTTCCTTCCTGTTGAGATGTGGACCGTCTGGCACTCAGGTGACCTACAGGATGAATTAAATACTTTTACCTCAGAGAAATTCTGGGGTCAAACATTTTGTTCAATTATTGTTTACATTAAGGATATTATTTTTCCTGTAATAGCTGATAAGGCAGTCATGCAACAGTCACATGTCAGACATTACAAAATGCCATTACTATCTTGCAGTTATATAACCCTAAACTGAGATATATGTTCACTTTTTATTCTGAACACCCAATTTTGCTCTTTAGACCCCAACTTATTTTATTATACGCCTTCTTCTCTTCCATGCTTCCATTTCTTTCCATCTCATTAACTATTATCAGTCCTTTGGAATAAGGCCTCCAAGCGTTTTAAGACCCATGCTTCTTCATTTTGCCTCTTTACCATGTATACTCTTTCCTCAAATTACCTCCTTAATTTTCTTTGATTTAGTTTTGACCTTGAAAGAAGTCTAACAGAAAATGGGTTGTATGTAAAAAGCAATTGTGAAATGTGGTAGTACCTCCATAGCTACTAAAGAATTGCTCTATTTAACCAGAACATTTAATTGGCAGCTATGGTGATAAAACCACTTTTTATTAATTTTGCCAACTGATTTTTGAAGATCTAGCGGTTTTTGGCACTCCTTATCATCATCCTATTAGGTTTTTTAGCGATATAGTTAGTAAATTTTGAGCCCTTTTTTTAAACTTTTTAACTTCAGGTAGGATTTTGTGATATCCTTGTGGGCCATCATTTATAGTGTAAGATAGAGAGATACATACGTTTTCAAGACTTTGGACGTTCCTTCTTCTGATGTCTTGAAACTTCTATGCCCAATCCCAGGGATTTACAATTAGCATCTACGGTAATCCTAAATTTTCTCTGTTGACTGCTGGGTTGAGCAATAGACAGCTCTAGTGTAATGTGTTTTATGGGTCTGTCTATATTCAAATATGTCTGTTTTTACTTAAACTGAAATGAAATCTTATCAGGGCAAACTTTCATCATACAGATTTATAGTCAACATTATTTTAGATAATGGGAACATTCAATGACGTGCCTTAAAAATTGCCCACTAAATACAAGTTCACCACCAGTGCCTAAAATTGGAAAACCACTTGGGTTTTGACCATTTTTGTATCTATTGTTCTGTATATTTTCAGGTTCACACTAGAAAATGTCAAACAGTGAAAACAAAGACACTTAAAACTGTTACATTTGTAGCAGAAGTTCAATTGAATAATTTGTTGTTTTAATTGAGCAGTGATATTGTTCTGGCATAAATCCCAGACATCTATGAAGACTATTTGTTAGTAAGATCTACAGGGGTAAATATTACAAATCCAAGCACCGTACATGTGTTTTAATTCATCTGCTAGTGTACTAGGTGTTTATGTTACCTTTCTATAAAGAGTAAAATACATTTTCTGACTAAATGTATTTATTTAAGATATGCTAATATTTTGCGCACCCCACTGAATCACTTAGGTGAAGTTGTTTGCTATTGAAATCTATGTGTCCATTTTAAATGGTCAAAGCCTACATTTTGTATTGAATTGAGTCCATTAAATTTAGTAGGTGTTCTTATTTGGTAACACTACATAAAAACAGATAATTTTAATATCATAATCAGAGCTGTCCATAGGTAGAGGCAGTTGGGGCTACCACTCCAAACCCTGCATTAAGCAGGACTGCTGCTCACCACCCTCTCTCCTGCTCAATGTATGTTCAGGTCTGACTTAAGCAGAGCATTGTGACATATGCTGAAGATTTGAAAAGCGTGAGGGTGAGTGGGAGCACCTCTTGCCACTTCCTAAGAGTAAAGCAGCCCTCAAATTCTCCTTGCCCTGGGCCTGCAAACCCTGAGAGCAGTCCTGACCAGCATGATATACTTATGATAAAATAATGAAAAACCTTAAATTCATGAGAAATCTCAAAACCGACTTCTCCTGAGAAATATACCCCCTTTAGCTAATGTATCCGTTTGTCTTAATCTGTCAATTATAGTTTTGTCATACCATTTTAATGTATTTACTGTAAGGATAAAAGATAATAATAATAATTATAATAATAATAAAATATGTATGTTGTTACATGACATGGTACATAATCATATTACCTTTCTATCTCTACATTTGTAGGGGTCACAATGAGAATGAGATGATTCGTGAATATATTACTCTAGATAAATATTCCAGTTATGCTAAAGGATTTGAGAATGCTACGTAGAAAACAAAAACGTTAAGTAGAAAGACAAATTCAGATCTACAATACAAAAAACATCCCAAATTGGCACAGACTTCTATTACTTATTAATTGTGATAAAAAGGGGAAAAAAGATGTGATCAATTATTATCTATAATTAGTACATTGCGAGAAAAATTTGATTTCACTCAATGATATAAAAATGCATATTTTTATCTTGTATAAAGCTACTCACAGACAAAGTACGTCCTGTGTTCTATTATTTACTTCAAGGTAGGGGACGCAATATCGTTAATTGACCTTTTACTGGATTTTTTTTTCCATCAGTGCCAGCAGAGTATTTTAATGCATGTCTGGTAGGACCCAGGTGCCCCTCTTTTTGCACTGTACTGAAAGCCATTGGTTTCTCAGGGCTGATGTACTATCAGTACCAGCTGTGTTCCCCCACCCCATATTTTTGACCATCAGGAATTTCCTGTGATACAATATCAGAAATCTACTGTGAGTTACAAGGAGGTGACTTCACACAACAAGGGTTCCCTTTCTAAACATCCCCAGCGATGTGATTTGTGCCAAGGAGATATTCAAGCACAGACTTAAGACACACAAAAGCAATTTGACATCTTGTCATGTGGAGGAAGTCACTACACTCATTTTTACACAATCCCTGCATTGTTTAAGTGTTAAAAAAATCTGTCAAGTTTCATAAACATTTAAGGTAAACTTATTGGCTGATATTTCCATAATGCTTTTGTATATATGGAAGTTGATTTCTGATGTATGGGTTTAAGACCAATCATCATCTACACAACTACACAAAAAAAACTATGCTTTGTACCCTTCGCTATTTTAACATTTTTGCGTTGTTACTGTTTAGTCGTGCCCACACAAATTATATGTTGTTGTTTTTTTATTTAAGGACAAGAAGGGATTTCTTTAGATACCATTATTTAAAATGCATTGGATTCCATAGAAAATTCCATTTTAAAATAAAAATAATAATTTAAGGCACTACACTAATGTAACAGACTAAGCTATCAGTGGCAAATTACCAAACTGTGGTATTCTCCTTTGCACCATTAAATGTGCAGCTTTCCTCTTTAATTGAAGTCTCGATCCTGGAGCAGGTAGAAAAGCTTACCCAACATAAATGGGTAGTGATTGAGGAGAGGGCATCCCGGCGTGCCACTACATACATGCTTGGGACTCTAGCCCATTTGGAAGAGGTAAAGTGGCTGATGGTTGGCTCAGGAAAAATGACCACCGAAAGCCATTACATACATTTGCACATAGTTGTCACTCTAGCCCTTTTGGGCCAGCTATGTTTAAAAAAAAAAATAGCTGTCAGCCAAAGGGTTAAAGTACAAATTGCAGATTTTACTAACGTTCCGAATTTTAATTGTATACAAATATGATTAGAACCAAGGTCATTACAAATAACTGAATAGAGAACATTTTCATCCAGGATACAAGGTCATATCTTGTGATAAGAAAGGAAGTTTCAGTTTACAGTAAGTCAAAATCGATGAGTGTATCTCAGCACATCTAAAGATTCAGAGCAAGTTCACAAAGTTCACAAAGTGCACTATAGCTATAATAGGTGACATATTGTAAGTGTGCAAACTTGTAGTCAAAGTCATTCCAGAAACCTTGCCAGTATAAAATGCTGCAAACCTACTTTCCGCTCTTTACCCTGAAATATACCTGTGAATAAAATATCTTTGCAAATAAGCAATTTATTTGCAAAATTATTTAATCAACTTAATCATTTAGCAAAACTCGGAGAATGCAGAGTATTTCCATACACCTATAAAATATATACAGGGTCTTCAATCTATCTTCTCACCAGTAGAATAATGTGGGCATTTCTGAACATTTCTAACCGAGCACTTCCAGTTTTAAATTACCATTTAGTAAGTAGCCTTTTTTCCTATCAACAACAGATGTGAAAGTATCCCCTTGAAAGTATCCGAGGATCACACCAGATTGTGAAACACGGGTTTAGAACAAAGTTCTATCCAACAGCACAGACTTCCATTGCAGTCCCACCAAAGCCAACTTAAGATCCTCTGCAACTAAACAGGTAGGCGCGTGACTATACCTCTGGCCTTGCCCTGCCGCCGGTCCTCCTCATCCCCTCACCCCAGTATCCTGATTTGACACCTGAAACGTTGGAAAAAAAATGTAAACAGACTAAACCTCTCTAAACCTTTCCTTATACCTGGAGAGAACGATATAACATTTTTAGATTATGTATTCAGTTTTGGTAAATATGTACGTATAGTATAAAAACAAGGCATTTTATGTGGATCTGTAAACACATTGACATGGAACCTGTTATTACATTTTAAGTTATGAAAGGAAATGTTCGTTATTTATTTAGCGCCTCTGCTATAGACAATTGGCTGAAATGCATTATTTAAGTTTGGCCAAATTATAGGAAACCATTAATTTGATAAAATACACAACTTCTCATATATAGCTACCATTCAAAAGTAGAATTCATAGTTGAATGGTTTTATCCTGTTCATACCCGTCAAATGACTTTCCTGTTATGGCATTGCAATTATTCTTGTTTTGAAATACATTGTACAAAATGAAAATTTCCCCTGCAAAAAAATAAATAAATTAACAAACAGGAAACCCAGCATTCATGTCTGTCAGTGTGACTGAGCCTCTAAAGAATTTAGATACTACCAGAACCTACAACTAAGCTACGGGTTGTGCAACAGTACAAGGGTTTTCTATTGAAAAAAATTACACCAATAGATTTTTATTTTCATTTACAGACTAACAATTACTCACAATTTTGGAGTATGGGGGCAGTCAGAGGTCCCAATCAGTCCTGAGGTCACACCTCATAGCAGATGGAACAACAAAGAAATGAAGGGCCTTTGAGGCAGGGTATTGAATGATAGTCCCTCAACAAGTAGCGCCTAGGGCAGCTGATCCTCTTGCCCCGTGGAATATGTGTCTCTGCGCTGAAAGGTTAAACAGCATTTTATAAGTTATTTTTCTAATCTAATGTATAGTGCTGTTAAAAAGTATTTCTCCCAACTTCCTTTTTTTGTTAATTTGTCAGTTATCATTTGTATTTATTTCAATGTTTCATTATCATCCAACTAATTTTAATATAAGACAAGGACATCAAGAGTAAACACAAAATGAAGCCTTTAACTGTTCATTTCATTTATTAAAGGTAAATTAAATGTTTCCGATAACTGGCAGACTTTGACTAGGCCACTACATAACCTTAATTTTGTTTCTTTTGAGCCGTTCAGAGGTGGACTTGCTTGTGTGCTTCTGATCATTGCCTTGCTGCATAACCCAACTAGAGCTTGAGGTCACAAACTGATGGCCGGACATTTTCCTTCAGGATTTTTTGGTAGAGAGCAGAATTTATGGTTCCATCAATTATGGCAAGTAGTCCAGGTCCTGAAGCAACAAAACAGTACCAGACCATCGCAGTCCCATTGCCATGTTTGACTGTTGGTGTGATGTTCTTATAGTAGAATGCTGTATTACCTTTAAGCCAGATGTAACGGGACCAATGTCTTCCACAAAGTTCCACTTCCCAAAAGTGTTGGGGTCATCAAGATGCTTTTGGCAAATGTGAGACAGGGTTTTTTTGGTAGTGGTTTTCACCTTGTCACTCTCCCATGGATGTCATGTTTGCACAGTCTCCTTCATATTGTAGAATCATAAACACTCACCTTAACTGAGGCTTCTGCAGTTCTTTACATGTTATTCTGGGTTCTTTTGTGACCTCCTGGATGAGTTGTCTATGCACACTTGTTGGAATTTTGGTAGGCCAGTTACCACTGGAGATGTTGTTCACCACTAGAGATGTTGTTCACCACTATTTTCTTGAGATTAAAGCATCACATCATGCTTTTTGAGACCCTTTAGCCTTCTTCACTTTGCAAGACAGGTTCCATTTTATTGATTTTTAGATTCAACAGGACTGGTAGTAGTAATGCCTAAGTGTATCTAGTGTATCTAATTAAATTTGGTTAACTGGTTCATTTAGTAAGTAAGGCAAACTACTTTTTCACATAGGGTCAGGTAGCATTGAATAAGGACCGACTGTTTTACCATTTTTGGGGTGCTCGTGTTTAGCTGTAATTTTCTTCTCTCTCTTATTTACTGTACCCATACAAGTTATATATTGTTTTGTTTAGGCCAAATATGATTTTGATCATATCATCTAATTTTCTATAAAATAAAATAAAATATGGTGAAAATGGAAAAAAAAACTTTCTGATTTTTATTTGAAAATTATTTTACTCTACATAAGCTAATTTAAAGACAAAATCTATTCTAATATTTCAAAACCATTTTTATATATCTGGTCGTTTTGCCCCATGTCCTGTTTGGGACTTCTTTGAAGCCTGCCAACTGATCTTATCCCTATCAAACCATATATTTTTGAAAACTAGACAATCCATGGGTATTTCAAATGCTGGTGTTTTAACACTTTTCATGCACTAATTTTATCACAAGCCTTTGCCAAAGTTTGTGGTAGTATGTTTTTTGTGGGGTGTTTCACACAAATTGTACTTCAGCTACTGGCATATATCACTTCCACACAGAGCACCAATATGTGTTCAGCAACATTCCCAGGGTACAGTGATACTACCCTTGCATGGGTTTGTCGAGATGTTTAGGGGCTAAAAGGCCACATTTTGGACATAGGCAATTAAGTTTTTCAACTTGGAATTTTGACATCTAGTCATTGTGCCCTCATGTCCCATTTGAGACATCTTTGAAGCTGGCCAATTCAATTTACCCCCATGAAACCATATATTTTTGAACCAGACACCCCAGGTTATTTGAAATGGTGGCATTTCAACTGTTTCCATGAACTTATTCTACCACCATTCTACCACAGCCCCAGTCATTTTTTTGTGCTTTTTTCACACACATTTTACTTTAAGTATAAAGTTGGAGGCAACACGCTACACACTATGGCCCATGTGGTTGCTCTCCGGAGGGGTTTTCTGGGGCTCCTGATCGGTAAGCAGCACTCACAAAGGATGCTTGTTTGCATAAGACTTCTGACGCGGGGAGTGTGAATGTCGGTTAGTTGCAAGGCAGTCCCCTACCCCAGAAACTGTTGTTCACAGAGATGTAGACTGCTGCTAGGCAACTTTTATTTTTATTTACTTTTATTAGGCTCCTACGTCTAAGTCATGAAGGTTTTAAGGGGTTAATTTAAATAACCCACTATGTTTCAAACATGTGAGCCTAACTGTCTTTGTCCACCATGCTTATATTTTTTTCTTTAATTCTGGATTTATTGCAACTGTAACAATAGATGATGATGCAGGTAAAGGATTTTTATTGACAAATCTTGCTAGTGCTAGGAGAAAGTGTTCATTATAGAAGGAAGTAACAGCCTTCATAATA
The DNA here is from genome assembly GCF_027358695.1 of Spea bombifrons. NCBI lineage: Eukaryota > Metazoa > Chordata > Amphibia > Anura > Pelobatidae > Spea > Spea bombifrons. The sequence continues at coordinate 85,026,297 of NC_071091.1, read as the reverse complement.
CTTGTTGATAATATGCCAAAAGTATCTGTATTGCTAATACAATGGGGTCTATTTAACAAAGGTAGAGTTGATAGAATTGTGGTTTTGACTCACTCATTTCACTATTCGTTAAAAGGACCAACACAAATAAGTTTCTCCAGTGTAAAGGTCTGAGCGGACCCTGTATAATGCATAATTCGATTGTTGAAGAGACTGAAGAAATCTCATCGACTTAACCATATATGATACTGGGCAAGCCAAGCTATTTCTGCCCCGAAGCTCACTGGGGTTGGCTCATAATGTATAGTGACATGGAGGAGGTTAAACTCAGCTCTCCCTTTAAGTGAAAATACCCAACTGGTACGTACGGCTTTTCCACACTCTCAACAAAAAGTATATATTTATTGCGATACATCATTGTAGTAAATGTTACTTTTTTGCCACTCCAAAGGTAATCTACTGTCAGTCATTGATCTTTGAAGCACTAGAATGTTAAGATTTCAAAGTTAAATGGAAAAATAGCAAGACAAGTAGCAACATCCCTACCAACTCAGATCGCTCTTTAATGTACCTGAAAGATTGGGTGGACCGTGGACAAAGAATGGAACCATTACAAAGACAGCCACATTAATAATGAGCTGGACAGTGCAGATCGTGAAGCCAGCAACTCTGATGCTGGCACTGCCAAGTGACAAATAAGAACGAGAAATTCTTATCACAATCAAAACAGTAAACAAAATGTTAAGAAAAAAAAAATACAAATGACAGTCAGGGTTGGTAGAACTGAATATATACTAACAAATAAAATATCACCTTTTTAAGATTATTCTTTAAAATGAGAATGACCGGATCTCAGGGAACGTGGCTGTTTTGGCTCAGAAGATATCTAAAGCATTATAATATCAAGACCAGGATACAGCTGCCTTTTGACTAAAAGCACATTCAGTGAGCAAATCCTACCCAATCACTGCACGTCACCAGACATCTGTTTCCTGTTTTCATACCTTCTATGTTATCCCTACCATCGTGTTTCCCTTTCACCTGTAAGGACTTCAGGAGACTGACGGCAGATACTTGCACTGACTTTGGAATGTGTTTTTTTTTTCTTCTTCAAGAACGTGTTGTACATATTTAACCCTGTTTATCACAAATGGCAAAAACACCATATATGACGTAAATGCCTTTGGCTGTATGCACACAGGCTGAATATTTTCTATGAACAGATTAGGGAACAAAATCTGGTCCTTACCACAGGATTGGAAACACCAAGTGTGTCTCTACCTGGAACACTGAGCATTATCTACATTTTTTTTTATCCCCTTAAGGACAATGGGTGGTCCCTAAACCCATTGAAAACAATGCATTTTGAGCCCGTACATCCTCATCATTTGAGCTCCTCCTCCTTCAATCTCCAACTTTTCCACTTATAAATTGCCCATCAGAGGTAGTTTCATACAATATCCTAATATAATTATATAAATTAATATAGTGGCATTGGTGCAAGAGACTACAAAGTCTTTCGTCGAAGGTAATGCCGTATCGTTTACTCAGGTCAACATTTAACAGGTATAGAGCCACAGGCTCAGGGGTCTCTTTTTAAGATGGACATGACAACATATCTAAAGTGTGGTAATTATCCTTGCTATAACACAGACACTCTTGCATAATTAAATGAGTGTAAACTCATTTGAAAGGGTGTAAAATGAAGCTCCTGACCCTAAAAGCAACATTATTGAATCTTAATCCAAATTTGGTCCCTCTTAGCCACACAAACACCACCTTGATAAGAACGTGTTTTTAAAGTGCTTGTGTTGTCTGGTCTCTTGGGTCACAGACTTCCTTTCTAGCTGCAGTTTGGGCGACCTTTTCCTGCAAGAATACTACAAACGAAAAGACAATAGTAAACATTCATAAATGAAAATCGCTACAAACATAGGAAGGCAATACTACAAGTTGCTTTCTTTCTAATATTTCAGTGCTACATAATCCAAGTCACGTGGACTTCCTGTAGCACCTACTTCCAGGATACAAAACATAATGTTCTTAAAATATGAATTGTAATTAGATTGTTTTCTTCTTGAAAGCACTGTTTAAGATTGCTCCCAGCTCATCTCTCAATGCATATATATATTATATATTATATACTGGGATATACACTGGAAGATGGAAACCGTTCTGCCAAGACGTAGTTTTTTTTTTTACATATAAACATGTTTTGTATATGATAGCTGTAAATGCACTCAGGAGGGTGGTTAACGATTAGCCTGGCTGATATCTGATAAAAGGTCAGTCAGACACATGCAGGGTACTAAAATGGTATTCTTGACAGTGCCAGCAAATCAGTCATATCTCTACTTTTCATTGTTTTTCAGCCCCAGTAAAACATATTGAGGAAAGCTGAGCAGTTAAGGTCAACAAACCCTCAGCGATGAAGAACAGTTTGTCCCAATAATGCAACTGATTCAGTCCTAGTACTTTATGCAAACCGGCACTCTAGATAACGCTATATTACAGTGAATTAAATGGCTCCGTTCAGTACGCACCACACTTGCACACTGCATTCCGTGTCAAGCTATGGAACACCATAGAAAAAAAATTTAGGCATTTTTCCCCCAAATACCTTTGCGTTTCTCCCCGGCCAGCATAAACAAACATTCATTAGAGCCTCTTTATTCAACACCAGTATGTTTATCATTTCTTCAGTGAAAAGTGCCAGCATTTTATTCCAAATGGTGATATCACGTCTAAAAAAAAAAAATGCACACTTCCTCATGTGCATGTGAAGATATCAGTTGTTTCAGCCCAAGTTCTTTGAACCTTGCATGTATTTATTTAAGGAAGCCAGTAAGATTGTTAAATTCTTTATACACAAGTTACTAGTTCCTCTGAGTGACTGCAAACAAAACACTACAAAGGCCTTAACCTCCATGGTGCAAAGACAGCCAATTAAACAAGATGGAACAGACTATAGGAAGAGAAATGCCTGGCACAAAATGTTCAAGCACTATGCCTGCCGCTTAAAGGGGAATATTTTCCATTAAATTAAAAATGAAGCCTTCGTCAAGAAAGAAAAAAAAAAACATTCAATCTAGTTCATTCTGACATGCATGTGATCTTGAATATAAGCAAGCCTGATTAAGGTTTGGCCCTACACGAGGAAAACGGGCAGACTATGGATGGGACAAATAGTTCTTATCAAATTTTATGTTTTTGTGCTGTTCGTAGTTATGTGAACAGTCAAGAAAAGGGGCACAATTGTTTCTTTATAGACAGCAGTTTACCATCATACTTAACTAGCTCCATAACACTTGGCCAAGTTACTAATTTCCCTAAAGTAATCTATAGCCCGTTTCTTTTAAGAGTTCAAGCTTACTAATGTACAAAGCAGAAAAACTACTGTGCACTTAAGCACGTTAGCTCTTGTTCCCAAGTATGTATTCAAACCTTTCTGGATAGAAGGACTTATGTTAATGCTACATATAGCCAAACAATCAATTAAAACGTGTTACGATAAAGCTGCTGTTGCAAGAATGGAAGCACGTAAAAGACGAACCACATTTAATTTTGATATATTTTAATTGTGACAAATGAACGGATGTAATAAATGTAAATAATGGAGGGCAGCATAAGTGCAATACACTTTCATTGAAAGATATTTTTTGTTATAAAGATAAGATGTCAGTGCTTCAATCTGAAAATGTTTATTTTCGAAAGGGTGGCCCTCGGTACTCATGAGCTATAATATTTCAGCAACTGCTCATCCGTAGGCTTTAGGATCTTCTTTTCAGACATGTTGACCACCCAGCCTGGAGCAAGCCCAAAGAATATCTGACGGGGGTCCTTGCGTGTGCACAGTATCTGATATAGTTCATCTTTGGTGATTTCCGGTAATATATAGCCATATTTCTTGGCCAGTTGTTTCCTAGCTTCCACAATATCTCCTGGATTTGCCAGATACCCACGATTTTCTGCACTGGTGTAATACTTCACCAAATCCTCTGGGGGGAGCATCCTCTTGGGGATTGGCTTTCCACGCATGAAAAACGGAACTGGTTTGCAAAGTATCTCTGAAAGTAAAAATAACTATAATTTAAACCTACTGCCATAATCTACTCAAACTGATGCACCGGTTACTAACATGTTCTGTTTCTTACATTTGTTAATGTTTCTAAACAGCAGGTTATGTTTAGAGGCAATAAATCTGTCATACTCACCGAGGCTCCTTGGGTCATAAAAGGAAGTAGTTATAACACCACCATTTTTCTCGATTGCTGCAATAGCCAACTCTGAAGCCCACTGGACTTCGATATTAACTTTAGCTGAAAAGATGTTTGCACCCTTTAAAAAAAATATGTAAGAAAACAAGTTAAAATTATGGCCTTTAGACTGCCGGTTTGTAACAACAAAACTAACATAAATGGGAAATGTCACGAACAATATATAAAGACAATATATATTAAGTTTCACATTTACCTTGCTCATTAGTCTTTCTCAACCAGGTCAAGACAAACATAAGACGACTGCATTACGTAAGTGGACTTCAAATTGTCTAATAGCTTAGACCTTAAAGCAAGAGAAACCTACAAGGGTTTGCTCTGAAATAGGAATAATTGGTTGTTGAAACCACAATTGATCTGCAAACTCCAGTTTTAGTGAATAACCCTGCTGGTTTTATGACCAACAGAAAAAAAAAAAAACAGAATACCGTATTTGCTCGATTATAAGACGAGGTTTTTTCCAGAGCAAATGCTCTGAAAAATACCCCTCGTCTTATAATCGGGGTCGTCTTCTAATCAGACCCCAAAAAAATGGTTGGGGCCATGCTGCTTACCGGTCGCGAGCAGCGTCTCTTCCGTTAGAAGCAGGAGGACAGGAAGCTTGTAGCTTCCTCACAGAACTCTATCTCCCCCTCCCTCCTCTGGGGGCGGGGCCAGAGCAGTTGCTCGTACAGCCGGTCCCTTGCAGAAGTCTTCGAGTGAGAGATCTGCAGTTCAGGTAAGGGGGTGGGGGAGGGTTTTTGGGTAAGTATGTGTGATTAATGTGTGAAGTATGTGTGATTAATGGAATGAATGAGTATTTAAATGTTTGTGAATGTGTGTTTGTGTGTGATAGCATGGATGTGTAAGGGGGGTGGGGGTTGTAGCATGGCATAGGGAGGCTGTAATCCCACTACTATCATCCCCAGGTTCCAGCATGTACTGGCTGCCTTGGCTTGATAGGAGTGTGATTGCTGTTAGCAGCAATCACACTCCTATCAAGCCAAGGCAGCCAGTACATGCTGGGTTAAAAGGCATATCATGGGGCTGAGTGGCATATAGGGGGTTAAAATGCATTTCTGGACCTCCAGAAATGCATTTTAACCCCCTATATGCCACTCAGCCCCATGATATGCATATATACCTCCAGAAATGCATTTTAACCCCCTATATGCCACTCAGCCCCATGATATGCCTTTTAACCCCCTATATGCCACTCTGGCATATAGGGGGTTAAAAGGCATATCATGGGGCTGAGTGGCATATAGGGGGTTAAAATGCATTTCTGGAGGTATATATGCATATCATGGGGCAGAGTGGCAAATAGGGGGGTATAAAGCATTTCTGGGGGCAGAGTGGCATAACTGGGGGGGGCAGGTTGGCAAATAAAAGGAAATTTAAAAAATATATTTACATGAATTAATATTTACTGGTAAAACTTTTTTTCCTATAGGGTCGTCTTATATTCAGGCTTTTTGTTTTTTCCTAAATTAATATTTTGATTTTGGGGGGTCGTCTTATAATCGGGGTCGTCTTATAATCGAGCAAATACGGTACATACAAACATATCTCATGTATGACATTCCAGTACTATAGTTTTGCTTTTTCCCCAGTGTGATGTATGTATTCATGTGAGCCGCCATACTGGCGTGTGGGTTGGTGGCTTAGCCACATTATGCACACTGCATCCTCATATGAAATCTGCATAGTGATTTGCCTGCTCCAGCTCAACAGGTATCAAACGAATCCCACTACATTTTACACGTGGCTGTTCTGGATAGCATTACTTTTTACCAGAAATCATATTAATTACCGTATGAAAATTTACACACACTCAAATCACCCAATGTGGGAAGTTGTAACACGCTTCCGGTAATTTACTAATTAACCACGTCATCTAATTCAGGTTTCAGATGTAATATGATTTGGTGATCACTATAAAAATGTTCATCTGATAACCCCCAATGGTGGTATAAAATCCCTGTAATTAAAATGACCTTAAAACCCCAAAATAAAAAGCTGTTCAGGTACAAGTGTAAGAATTATGTACCAACTCCATAAACCCAATTGAATGGTCTGTTCTAAAAAGTAGATAGTGCTGCCTAGTGGTCATTAGTGTTTACTGAGCGTGTAGAATGATAAATGTTAAGGCTAATGTAAATTAGCCTGTAGTTGTGGGAGGGGCTATGGGTACTTAACCATCGCCTCTCCTGCTCTAAATTACGTTTCAGCGTCTGACGTTGTGGACGCTGTACGGAAGGTGATTCTCACGTGCATCGCGGCACTTCGGTTTCTCCCAGCGGCGGTTTTTCTCCCAGCGGCGGTTTTTCTCCCAGCGGCGGTTTTGTCTCGGCGGCGGTTTTGTCTCGGCGGCGGTTGCGTTCCCGGCGGCGTTTCGTTCCCGGCGACGTTTCGTTCCCGGCGGCGTTTCATTCCCGGCAGCGCTTCAGTCCCGGCGGCGGTTCCTCGCAGCAATCCGGCGGTAATTCTGCCAGGCGGTTAGGAAGCTGTCAGTCCTAGCAGGTTCCGTCGTTCCTGTTATCATCAGAAGCCCTCCTTCGGTTCAGGTCGTATGTTTCTATCGTCTTCTTCTCTTCGTTACTGCCCTCTGCTGACCGATTGTCAAACTAATATTGCTATTTTTCCATTACCAACTTACACTACGAGTCTGGTCTATTGCATATTACGGTCACACACCGCCATCTACTGGTGGTTTTTCAATTTAATCTGGTACTGTTTGTAAGGTATAATCAGTTCTCTCTACAAATTAAGCAGTACCTTTTACTGGGAGTTCCTTTTGTTGTATTCAGTTTCGGTTGTGATTTTACATCTTTTCAATCGCAGTATCATTACACTCACCTTCGTAATATAATTTTGGGGATGTGGAATACTCTTTTGGATGTCGTTCTTTCCTGCATACTTATAACTGGGAAATATACCGGTTATCAATATCGCATTCACATTTTAGGGACTTACTACTCGGTTTACGCGATCTGCATACATAACTACGTGTTAACCCCCTCTTTTCTTCCTAACAACAGGGAGGGATTTAAACCTCCTACTCGACATACGGTACTTACCTCACCTGCGAATACGTGTTCCTTTCGGTTCTCCTATCTGGACCCTCACTTCGGCGTTTTGTTGTGAGTCCAATTCTATTGTGATAGCTCCCTCTTGCTGCTTTTAATCAGTCTGATTCATGGTCTCACGGCATGGAGCGCTTTTCTGGTGGTTTTAGGGTTAATTCATTGTATCACTGTCCAGAGGGTACTTGGGCTTAGGCAGGCGAGTGGGCTACTTCAGATGATCCTGCGGGGGGTTTTTTGTACTGCTCGCTATGTCCCAGCTTGTCATGGTGTTATTGGGTGTGTTCTCACTATGTTTGTTTCTGTATACAGCAGGTTATGTTTCTGGAGGGTTCAGGCCAGGGTAACGTATGGTTATACGCTGGTAACATGTTATATTTAGACCGTGTTCACGCAGTCATGTGGTCGTGTTTATGCATTTTACCTGCTGTAGGTGCTCAAGTTCGTTCGACGTTAAGTTCGGTAGCCTAGACATTTCCCAATCTCAGGCCAGTTTTTTCGGTTGTCGAAGCTTGGACTCCCCGGCGAATTCATAGGATAAGGTAACTGGTTTGAGGACCCTATCCGGGGTAGTATGTTTCAGCAAGGTAGTTAGGAGGCATTAGAGAGTTTCGTTTCGACATCGGTTAGGCAGCCTGCCTCATGTACGTTAGCTATTGGCCCACCCCTCCCACCCCGAGGCAATTTCCCCTCCTCGCTTGGAGGTTACGTCACTCGAGCTAGTAATCCGTGCCTCACTGGTAGTTAGCTAGGCCGCCCCCTACGTTTCATCCCGCTCTAGCGCAGAGCTCGTTTAGCTAGTGGTTAGTTAGTTAGGTGCTTGGGTGTAGGGGTTCTAATAAGGCTCCTTCTCCTTATGTTCTTAGTATGTCGTTCCAATCCGACCAAGAGGACAGGCCCTCCATGCCTTGCTCACCTGCGCCAGGGTCAGACGTCGCCACCCCCCCTTCGCTCCGGGCATGGACAATTCCAAGATTAACGGCCGAATTAACTAGGAGAGGCATTCCGTTTTCGGCCTCCGCTAGGAAAGCGGAACTTTTCCGCTTACTATTTCCATCTCCCCAGTCTCCTGCTACTAGGTCCAGTCCGCGACAGTCCACTTCCGTGGACCTGGCCCAAATGAGAGATATGCTTACCTCACTGGTAGCATCGGTCTCGTCATTACATGAGAGACTAACCAATCTAGAAAACCAGCCGGCGGCTACCATCCCGCACCTCCTTCCCCCCGTTCAGGTCCTGCCTAGCCCGGGACCACCCCTCGCGGGGCCCGCAGGGTCAGGTATGTCATCGGGCATTTCTCCTACAATTTCCCCTGCTCACTTTATCCAGGGTAATCTGAGGAAGGATATCCTGGAAGGGAAAGACGTTAACCTGGTCTCCCTTCTCCTAAGTTCCCATGACCTGGCGGAAAATAAAGCCTTCTCCTGTGGCGACATTTCTGTGGTGCTAAAAGCAAAAGACCCCAGGCTGGCCAAAAAGTTATCTATCCCAGAATTTGTCCTGGCCTTTAGCATGTATAGGGATGTCCTGTGTTCAGCCTTCCCGTCCAGAAGGGAGGAGCTGGATCAATATTTATATAAAGTGGTAGAATTGGGCTATAAGTATGGGGGTAGTGCGTTTTACGATTACCACAGGTCATTTTCCGCCAAAGCAGCTGCAGCTCTTGCCCAATTTAACTATGCGACTGACTGGAGTAGAGTAGACACGGAATTGCGTGTCAGCATTGCCAGTCCACAGCACATGCAGCTAACCTTTGTCCGGTTATTGACAACCCCCCTTCCACCAGCTCGGCTGCTTTGTCCGCCCCCTTTCGTCCTAGTCAACTACTTGCCAAACCCCATGATAAGTTTGGTAGACCGATCTCATTTCTAGGCAGATCACAGATCTGCAACAATTTCAATGCTAACGGTTGCCATTTTAGTCAGTGCAAGCTTCTCCACATATGCATTAAATGTCATAGGGCCCACCCCCAGACCATGTGTCCGGGGACCTTGTTCCCTAAGCAATGACTATCCCCGATTAATGTAGAGGGCCTTTTGGGTAAGTTACAGGTCCACCCCTCCCCAGATTTGGTAAACTTTCTGGTCCAAGGTTTGGCTTTTGGTTTTCATACGGGTGTAGTAGCCATGCCCCAGGAGTCTTGGGAATGCCCGAACCTCAGGTCAGCCTTATCGGACCCGGATGCGGTGGATTTACTACTATCCCAAGAACTAGCAAAAGGTTTCATCATAGGCCCCTTTCATTCCCCTCCCTTTCCGGTTTGGAGGGTTAGCCCTCTGGGTATTGCGATTAGCAAGTTCTCCAATAAAAAGAGACTCATTATGGATTTGTCTGCCCCTTATTCCTCGGCGTGCCCTAGCATTAATTCCCTCATTCCGGCTGAGGAGTTCTCGTTAAAATACGCCTCCGTCGACAACGCCATTCAGGCCATAGTCCACGCAGGGAAGGGCGCTTGGTTATCCAAGGCGGATATTACGGATGCTTTCAAACTATTACCGATTCATCCTGATTTGTGGCATCTTCATGGGATTAAATGGAGGGGGGTTTACTATTTTGCTACCAGATTAGTTTTTGGTTCCAGAAGTAGCCCTAAGCTTTTTGACACCTTAGCTGAGACGTTGACTTGGCTCCTCCTGAATGTTTCCCGGTGCCCGGTAGTGATCCACTACTTGGATGATTTCTTGTTGGTGGAGGCCCCCCAACGCTTCCCCGTGCAGTCTACGGAAGCTATTAGAATTGTTTGATGAACTCCACGTCCCGGTAGCCCAACATAAATCGGCAGGTCCGGTTACCACTTTGGAATTCCTGGGGATAGTGCTAGATTCCAATAAGATGGAGGCCAGTCTGCCTATCATAAAACTTCAGAGAATTCAGGATATAATCCAGAGTTTCATGAGATCTGAAACCTGTTCCAAACTGCAATTGCAATCCCTTCTAGGCCATCTTAATTTTGCAATGCGAATTATTCCCCAAGGCAGGTCTTTCATTTCCCATCTCCTGTCTCTGCTGTCGGAGTCCCATGCGTCCGAGGAGGCAGTGGTCATAGATCAGTCCGCTAGGTCTGACTTGCGTATGTGGGCCAGGTTTCTGAAGACATGGAACGGACGTTCCATGTTTATTTCCCGACCCAGTCTGTCTTCCCCTATGGTTTTTACGGATGCTACACCATCCCTTGGGTTTTCGGCTATTTTCCAGGATATGTGGTTAGCAGAAAGGTGGCCGTCACAGATGCTGGAGATTCCCCGCTTTCACAATACCTCGGCCCTATTCGAAATTTATCCTATTGTGGTTGCAGCGACAGTATGGGGCAACAGGTGGACAGGTGATACAGTCACCTTTTTTACTGATAACATGGCCACAGTGGAGATCGTAAATAAGGGCAGGTCGTCATCATCTCACATTATGGGATTAATGCGTAAACTCACGTGGCTATCATTATATCATAAATTTTTTATTAAATGTTCACATGTACCGGGAGACCAGAATATAGCAGCTGACGCATTATCTCGTTTCAATTTCCAGAGGTTTTTCGAGGTCCTACCCTCAGCGGCAGCAGCACCGACGTCTGCGCCGCTTTTCGACGAACTCGTTCTAGTATAGAGATGCATCTGAACACAGCTCGCCAGATTATCTCAAGAGCATTGTCAAAAAATACCAGAAAGGCATACGATAGAGCTTGGTCCCTATTTTGCAGATTTGTGGCAGCATCGGCCCCCATGGACACATATTCAGTTGCCACCCTCCTGGCCTTTGCAGCATACTGTCATTCGAGCTTAAACCTCTCATATGGTTCAATTAAGCTTTATTTAACAGGAGTACAGCATCACATTTCTTTAATCTTTCCGAACAATCCCTCACTGATCGCTTCACACCCGGTCAAGACATTACTGAGAGGTCTGAACAAAACCAAGCCAGTTAAAACCCCCAGTCGTTTGCCGATTGATGGGGAAGTTTTCAAAGCTTTGATAAACTGTCTAGATTCACACCCATTTTCTCCAGCCACTTGTGTTGTGCTGAAAGCCGCCATGTTTCTAGCTTTTTATGGTTTTATGCGCCCTGGGGAACTGGCCACAACACCTTATGCGACATCGTTTCTGAAGGTCTCGGATTTGCGTCCGGTTGCTGATTATTTTGTTCTATCCCTCGGGCATACAAAAACCAATCAGTCCGGGCCGAGTACTCAAATCACGTTCTTTCCAACAAATTCTGCTTGGTGCCCAGTTGCAGTCCTGGGTGCCCTTTTGGTGTTTTTGTCTGGGAAACCGGGTAACAGTCCTCTTTTGCCCTTTCCCAGGGAGCCATTGTCATCTGTTACATTTGTCAGATATGTGAGATTACTACTGGCAAGGGTGGGCCTCAATCCGCTTGCATATTCGGGGCACTCTTTTCGAATCGGGGCAGCCTCAGCAGCATCTAAGAACAAGGTGCCAGCCCATGTGATTAAAAAGCTAGGCAGGTGGAACTCCTCATGTTTCTCTCTGTATATTCCTCAACCTACGGCAGAGATGCGTAATGCCTTCGCGTCTCTAGTTCTATAAGCTTGTTATGGTTTTCATGTTATGTTTTGTTTAGCAATAAAGTTATGATTTTCTAACTTTGTGTCTTCTTCTTTTGCCCTCTATAGGCCTACCTGGTACGTCGGTCATGGCACACCTCAGACCGAATAGACCCTCTCTTGGTCTTTGCGTCTCCAGTTCACTAATCATATTCGGTTGCCCCTAACACAAATGTTAAGGCTAATGTAAATTAGCCTGTAGTTGTGGGAGGGGCTATGGGTACTTAACCATCGCCTCTCCTGCTCTAAATTACGTTTCAGCGTCTGACGTTGCCCACCCTTACCCCCCCTCGCTATTCATTTACTTCCTTTTATTTCCTCTTTTTCTCCTCTATCCTTTCTTTCATCTCTTTTACAGGGTGGCCCTCTATAGGCCTACCTGGTACGTCGGTCATGGCACACCTCAGACCGAATAGACCCTCTCTTGGTCTTTGCGTCTCCAGTTCACTAATCATATTCGGTTGCCCCTAACACAACTACAATCCGTAGGAGTCTCATCATGGGACAAGGACGAAGTCAACATTCTCTTCAGGCACCTGAAGGACCTCAGTGTATATGGTGAAACATGGGCAATAGACCAGTTAGAGCAGTTAACAGGGTCGAGCTACACGCATGTAAATAACGGCCAGCCTGGCCACATTAGAATTTGTAAGAATAAATGTTATATAGGTAGGGACCCTGAGACAGCTAGGATTGTTTCCAATCCTTACTCTCACAATTTTGAAGGGTTTATGTAAAAATTGTATGTTTCCAGTGCTTTTGATATCACATTCACGCACATAAAAATAGTTGGTGTCCAGCGACATACCCCAAATATAGCAGTATCACACGATTCCACAGTTTTTTTGACATTTTTAATGTTAAAGTAGTTTAAGTGCACCAAAAAGGTATTTTCTGTCTTGAATAAAGACATACAAAAGTTAACCTTTTTGAGGTTCTCCTGATTTTTATCTTTATAAACTGCCCATCGGATGGCAGTACAACTGGATATTCTCTCGTAAACCTATAGGACCATGGCAGTTTTTAGACTCCTCGACCATAAATTTCTACATTTCTAGTTTAGTTTTTAGCTTTGGTTTGAAGCCACATATGGACATATACCGCAATATTGATCAGGAATAAAAAATAAACCACTGGGGTGAAAATTGACTAAAAAATCTTGGGTAGTAGTTCTTTCACAACAAATTAGTGGCACTGTTTAGCAATATCATAGAGCGATATCCCTTATGTGCAGCATTTTTTTAGTTCAAAAATGGTCCCTTACACATTATTTTCAATTTGTCTTATTACCACTGAGTTGGTGGGGTACATAAGGTTGAATTGTATATTTCTACTGAAAGTGTACAAAGTACGTGTAATATTCTTAGCCCTTTTTCTGCAGTGTATACCCCTATGATCTCTCTCTGCTAACTATAGGGTACTGTCAGAACACTAGGGTCCCTTTAAAAATGTTCTATACATTTTTACATTTTAATTGGTTTTACTTTTTTGAATATGGTTTCAATGTATGTTTATTTTTCTTCTTTATGATCAACAGCAGGGATGAACTTTATGGACCTTTTTTATACTAAATTCCTGTGTTTCTATGAGAAACATGGTTTGTCTCATTCTGACCTGCAGATCACTCACCTCTCCTGACCACAGCTTGTGTCGATCAGCCATATTGATCGAGTGCTTCTGTACTGAGCACCATTGCAATGATTCTGTCAGCTGAGGGCCAGCAGTGCGAGATCTTGCTGACAGAGGGGACACTGGGCTGTCATCAGACACAGCAAATAGCTGCCATAACTACAGTAAGCCACGTATCAGCTGTTTTTACTTTTGCAATAATCGTTACGCGATACCATGAATGCCAGTGCAGAAATCAATGTATGCCTTACCTCTTCCACAAGCTGGACGCCATAGTCCCTTTTAAGAGGCTGTATTGTGACTCCTCTCGCATTGACAAGCTGAGTTAAGTCAATTGGTTGTGTGGGATCTACTCTTCCCAGATCGATGAGGTACTGAAGACGGTTCAAACTGAGAGGTGGGTACTGGCGTCGAAAGCTGGATAGAACAATCACATATTGAAATATATTCTTCATTAGAAAGCCATAATTGTAACATATGTTGCTCATACAATGTGAATAATTCTCTGAACACGATCATTTAATAAGGATAAAATAAAATAGCTATTATACTGTATTTCTGAATTGTCTCACAAATCCATGCAGTGCCCGAACTCTGTGACCAATTGAATGAAGTTACATTCCTTGGAGACATGAGCCTCCAAAGATATTCCTGAATAATATACAGATAAGATTCAATTCAATCTATTAATGCCAGCAGTAAACTGGTTTTATAACAAGAGAACAATGTATAATAGATGAAGCAATTAGCATGCTTTGGAAAATCAATTGAGATTAAATTCTGCTGTCAAGACATCGCAAACAGGTGCTGCCGGAAAAGTAATACATTAGTTTGGTAAAAGATGGAAAGAGGCATTACCATTGCTAAATAAAGATACCAAGGTATAGCTGACCAAAGCCTGTATAATTAAATCAGTGAGATTTCTTTGAAGTTATCTTAGCAATTGATCTATGCATTACGCAGGGGCAGCCCAGGAGATGCTTGTTTATAATGCATAATGAACATAAATGTTTTTTAAGCCCCTTTAAGCGGTAGATCTTTCTCTCCACGCCTTAGAAGTTGTAAAAGTCAAGTCTTCAACTGAATGCAATACCACTTATTGGGCCAACATCTAAAGGGATGTAGTCTCACAAGCTTTCAGGTTCCGAGAGGGTTCTTTAGATGTAATACGAGACTGTTTTTGTCTGTTTATTCTTTGTGATGTTTGACTCGCTGAGTATTTTGGTGGCATTCTCTAATATATATGTGAATGTTGCATTTCATACATCTGAGGTGCTGAAAGCTTATGCGACTCTACATTTATTTATTTGATTGCCTTAAATGTAAATGATTACTTCTACATGCGATAACTTAAATAAGTTTCAATGCGTTACCACTGCACATATTCATTCCATTAAACGGGTAATTGCTATTAGCTAGCTTTGGCTAGTAAGACTAGAAACAAGGATAAATTATTTAACTTCATAAATATACCTGCTTCTGACAACCATATATCATTGCTCTGTTTAAACTAGACTCATATTGAGTCATCTTTTTCAAATTTTATTGGAGCGACTATATTTATGAAAAAAAAACGCTTGTATGCACAGAGACAAATTTAAGGACACGCAATCGTAACTCCCCAGCCCGACTTACACAAAGCTCACCAATGACATACATAAAAAAATAACTCATATCTGGAAGAATATCGTTTTTGGGGTTTTTGTGGAGCAGCAAGTACCACCACTACACATACCTGTGTCCCTCATTGTATCCATATTTAGGGATAACCAAGTAAAAAGGAGTCTGACCTCCCTCAAAGCCTAGACGAGGACGGTTCCCCCTCTGCCTCTCGCCTTTGTGACCCCGGCCGCTTTTTCCACCACGATGTATACCTCTGCCTCGTCTTCTTTCCTTAAAAATAAACACAATACAAAATGAAGCTTCTTTTTAGTGCGCTTGAGATCTACGGACGCAAACAGAACATTATCCAAAATGTATTTACAAAAGCATGTCAACTAGTCCTTGTACATTAGGCACGAGTACACCGTCCACTTAACCCTTTCTGACCATATTTATTGGCGTTATCAATAAGTCTCTTGGTGATCTTGCAAACTTATTTTAACATGCTAAAGTTTTTGAAACCATCGCATAAAGCTGGCCTGGTATTTCTGCAAACGTGACAAAACTCACCAAGTCACAATGCTTTCAGAGCTCGAGCATCAGATTAACTGAAGAATCAAATATCATAAAGACTAGAAGGTCTCCGATTGTTGTGGAAATAGAGCTCCTATATAGACAAACAGTCATACTTTACTAGTTGGATGACTGCTGAGCAGAATGGGAGCCGTCGCTCCACAACCTGCTGGCAGAATAATTTATCATAATTCAAATGTATTAAAAATGACACCCTGAATGCCAGATACTGGCGATACGAGCCCATATATTCTCTAATGCAAGGCTAACCCCACAGCCCAAGCTGTGTAAAAGGTACATTTTTATTTTAGAATCATTTACTTTTGGAGACTATGTGTTCTTCACAATAGCCAAGAAAAGCATGTTACCATTCAATAAAAAGTTACCAAAAAGCATTATCAGATTTTCAGGATGCTTGTAAAGGTCAACCTAACTCAATTTTTTTTATAACATCTCTAGAAGCTTGACAGTACTCTGAAAGACCACCAACAACTTACAACCCCCGGCGGCCCTTGTAGTGGAATATTTGTAAGGAAAATCCTTACAGAGTCAAATTAGCATATTACTACTTCTGTTCTAAAAGTTTAATATTTTTCATAAATATTGCAGATCCACCAGTCAAAACAGTTCAGACACCATAAAAAAAAAAACAACACAACATTATAGGCACTTCAAGTAACATACTCAAGTATAACTGTGCAAAAATAATTCTCACGCTGCGCATCTAGAACACACGTGAGACGCTAAAGAAGATCACAAAGCATATAAAACCCGCTAAATCCCATCTAGATACACAGATGAGGAGCACAGTGCTGTCGTGGTAGAGAGTTTACGGTGTTAGACATAGAAAACTCATTTGGTAAAGCCGATACCTTTATTGAGGGACGTATAATGGATTGCAAGCTTTCGAGTCTAGGGCTCTCCACAGAAGAAGAGACCTAGACTTGAAAGTTTACAATCTATTATGTCAGCCAACTAAGGTATCATCTTCACCAAATGTGCTTTCCCTCAGTATCATCATGCAGGACTTTAAAATGATTGCAGCCAATGAATGTGAACAGTTAGAGTAATGCAGAACACACACACATCTATATATATATACACACACACAATTAGACATCCATACCTATACACACACAATTAGACATCCATACATACACACCCATCCATTCTCACACACAATTAGACACACAAACACTTTATAGCATCGAATTGTGTACAGCGCATACAAAGCATATAAGTAATAATTCGCTGGCGGTAATATGTGTTCTTACTCTTTTCCGGGCTCCCGGGTTGGGTCTAAGGTTTGCCAGCGACACCCGCGGTAGACTTTTCAACAAATCCCCAGCGCGGCGCCCGCTGCTCCCGGAGGCCGCCATGTCTGCGATCTGAAGGGCAGAGAAACAAGTCAAATTCCCGCGACGCCCCGCCCACAGGTTCTGCTTTACGGCAGCAGAATCTTAATCTGCCATTTTGGAGACGGGAAGTTTTCTGGGGGTGAATGTGTGAGAAGATGTGGTCATTGTGTATTCTCCCCCTCGTGCAGACAGTGATAGAACGTTTCTCAGGAATATGTTCACTACTAGTAGAGACACGTGTTATTTGAAGCCATTCTGGAGTCGTGACTCTACGGGGATCGGGGAAACGCTTGGGGATAATGCTGCAAATTGATGGGTTTTTTTTACCTGTATGAGTTAAAACACGTGATTTGCACCGCTTAGGTGCAAGTGTGTCATGACCCTCAAAGGGGCCCAGCTAAGGACTTCGATGGGCATTTTGGGCCAATACGTTCAACAAAACAAGGGGTTGATTGAGGAAACTTTCTATACATAATAAACGAGGTGTCTTGGGCTGGTGGCAGGTCTGGAGGGCAGTAGACTTCTTACTGCCAAACCAGGGGGTAGGCCCATGCTGTGTTCCCCCGGGCCAGCAACAGGTGAGGTATTTGTTTTCCCCAATCTGTGCCGGCTTACTACAACCTCTATAAATTGCATTAGAAATAGGTGCTGCATGGGGTCAATGTACTGCTGACTGAAGGGGATGGTGCCCAGGGTCGGGTCTAGAGCATACCTAGTAACTCTTGACAGGTTTCACTAGAAGTCTCTCTAGAAGAAGCGCGGCCACCAGGAAAAATACAAATTTCAAGGGTTCTGTGGACATCAAGTTATTTCTGCATGAAGGTTATAACTGCAAAATACACAAAAAAAGTGTAACTTAAATGTTTAAATGAGAAAAGAGAGTAAGGCACAGAACTGTAAACCTATGAAGCTGTGTTCACAGATCATTCAAAATGGAGTCACTGTGTGCTTGGGTGCTAAATACACAACCCAAATTACACTCAAAGCGCTCACCAGATCAAAATGCTTACAGTTTGGTTTACAGTAACAAACACTCGCTTAAGGCAGAAGACACAAATTGAGTCTTCAGATTTGTTTTAGAGCAACCGTTTCTGACCTCTGCGCCAAGATGGCATTTGAGCAGCTAGTTACAGAAGCACATGGTATTTTGCAAGAGATATATACTAACAACCAATACACAAATCTACACTCGAATAATGGCAAAGATAATATTTAGTAAGTAACAATGCTTTAAACATGTTCTAACTAAAATGCAGATAATCGCTAGTTTTACAATTATCAATGCAGTGTAGTATTACAACCTACCTGCCAAATTACTTAACAAACTGCATACCTCCCCACATTTCAAAATGTGAAAAAGGGACACTTTTTTTTTAATCGCTCTTGCGGAACATGCACTTTACAATGTCACGCTTGCATCGCCACGTAAAACACGTTTCATTTTTGTCAGTACGGTTATGTATATTAAAAATAACCAACACATTGAATTGAATTACCATGAGGCTCAGACAGACATACTACTTCCATGATGCTGGCTGAGCATCATGAGAAGTGCAGTTAACAGTAGAGAAAGCTCCAGATGTTATCTGTGAATTACAGTTCCCATGATGCTCAGCCAGCCAGGTGTCCACCATGACTAGGCATTGTGGGAGTTATAATTCACAACTAACACCTGTCACATCATTTGATACTACAGTTCACCTGAGGGTCAGCCAGACATACTTCTTCCATAATGCTGGCTGAGCATCATGGGAAGTGCAGTCAACACCTGCAGATGCTAGATGTGAACAATTCCCTCGATTCTCAGCCAGCCAGATGTCCACCATAATGCTGGCTGAGTATCATTGATAGAGTAGTTAAAAAACGCAGAGATTTTTTTTTAAAAATAAAAAAAAGGCTAATGTCAGCCTCCCTCCCAGGACCCTCACACACTGCCTTTACACACACACCTTCCCATAAACACACATATACACATACAGTGCCCTTACACACACACATATACACATACACTGCCCTTACACACACCTGCCTTTACACACACATATACACATACACTGCCTTTACACACACCTGCCTTTACACACATATACACTGCCCTTACACACACATATACACATACCTTGCCCATACACACACCTGCCTTTACACACACATATACACATACCCTGCCCTTACACACCAGCTTACAAATACCTATACTGCTCTTACTTACAAGCTAACAAACACCCACATACAAACACTTCCCTTACACCCCTTTCTCCCCATCTCTTTCCTCTTCTTGCATCCTTCTTCCTCCATCCTTCATTCTGTGGTGAGAGCGCGAGGACTGTCACCCTGCAAAGCGGGACAGAGGTAGTGTGACAGTTGGGGGACATGAAACTGTGTGCATGTGTAGGTAGAAGAATTGATGCTGTTTTTAAGGCAAAGGGTGTTCACAACAAATATTGATTTGATTTAGATTTTTCTTCTGTTCGCTCACTTTGCTAAATGGTGGATAAATAGTTGGAACTTCATTTAGCGCTGAAATGGTTCTGCTGTGTTATAAATAACTGATTGGAGCAATATCAGCAGAACAGATGTGACATGAACTTGTTTTCCTAAATCACTCAAAAGAATTTTGTTCCATCCAAATTACCGCAGCATACACATTCTGAAAAAAATGTGCGCATGCTGATGACTTGAAACCATGTATTGTTTGTGTTATTTTTACACCCTTGAATAATTCAGCTAAGCATCTTTCATGCTGGGGTGGGGGGGACAAAAGGAAAAATTGACAGTTGGCACAATGCAATCACCCACACCTCGCTGTAGACAAGGAATTGCAAGACCTTTGCATCTAAAATTGTTGTAGTGTAACAGATAATAAGAGGCGACTCACCTCTATTTTATTTCCTTGCTGAAAAACACTACACAGAGAAAAACAGGCAGCATTGCAAGTGTCTACCAACAAGCTGGGGGCTGGACTCATGAATCGTAGAACAAATACACACTCACACTAATGAACACCCACTCACATCCTCACTTTAACTTTACATATCACACCCTTACCTTGAGCCCTTGCTGCTCGTTCATCACCGTTCATACTTATTACTTATAGTATATATATATATATATATATATATATATATACACATATAGGTCCTATATACTTTTCTAGGTCTTATTACGCAACATGTCTTGTAACATCACATTAGGTTACCCCCACAGCCTCTGCGATGGGGCTGATCCAACCCAGATAGGCCCTGTTTGAAGAATTTAGCTGTGTATCCTGCTGGTTGCCACAGGCTGCACACAAGTACATGGAGGGTCACCAGTTGTACAGCCCAGATCTAGTTTACGTGGGAAGAAAATCAGAGTTCAAGGTAGGAGACAATTAGCAGCAACAAAAGACAAACCAGGGGCCAAAGCCCAATAATTACACAACAAAATCCTCAGCACATCAAGGGTTAAGTAATTGACTGCAGCAAAGGCATCAGACAACTAAGCACTGATTGGAGGATGTGATGGTGTCATATAGGCCTGCAAGTAATTACCGTATTTGCTCGATTATAAGACGACCCTGATTATAAGACGACCCCCCAAAATCTGAATATTAACTTAGGAAAAAAAGAAAAAGCCTGAATATAAGACGACCCTAAAGGAAAAAAGTTTTACCAGTAAATGTTAATTCATGTAAACTATTTTTTTTAATAAAAGCTATGATTGAGAAAAATATTTTTTTTTTGTTTTTATTTCTTTTATATTTTCTATTGTATTTTCCAACCTGTCCCCCAGTTACGCACATCTGCCCCCAGGCTTGCCACACCAATATGGCACTGTGGCCCATGATATGCCTTTTAACCCTCTATATGCCACTGTGCCCCATGGTATGCCTTTTGACCCCCTATGTGCCACTCTGCCTCCAGAAATGCCTTATACCCCTATATCCCATTCTGGCATTTAGGGGGTTAAAATGCATATTATGGGGCAGAGTGGCATATAGGGAGGTATAAGGCATTCCAGGAGGCAGAGTGTACAGAGATTTGTATGGGAAACAGTGGGGCATCTTGGTGGGGGATTTTGGGCATTTGTATGGGAAACAGTGGGGCACACACGGTATTAACCCGACGGACAAACAATAAGGGCAGACCCCTTCAATTTGTAACAATGTGAAACTTTACACACATGTACCGTATTAAACGAATCGTGTAACTTCAGAAAAGAGTTGATTGCTTTAGAGCTTATTTGGGTATCACAGTTCAGGAGATAAATACGCAAACTGTGTTTTTTTCTATGTCAGCCTGAACTAGTTTCTAGAGATGAGATCAATGACAAGAATTCCAGTTTCAGTTCAGATTGGAACTCAAGAAAGGCCTCACATGTAGACTAAGAACGTTTAGAGCGATTCACAATATGCCCTACACGCACGCACGCACGCACACTTACTTACTTACCGGTGCTTCCAATTTCCTGGTGTATTGCCGGGGCAGCGGGTTGACGTCTCATTCCGCGGCAGCCGGAAGGAGGTGGCGTTGGCAGCGGGGGTTTGTATGCGTCCGTCGCAAATACCTTCCCCGGCTGTCAGAGATCAGGAACTCTGGAACTCTGATCTCTGACAGTCGGGGAAGGTATTTGCGACGGACGCATACAAACCCCCGCTGCCAACTTCACCTCCGGAAGCACCGGTAAGTGTGTGTGTGTGGGGGGGGGGGCGACGACAGGAGGATCCAGGTCCCCTGCAGCGGTGCGGGGGATCTGGATCTTAGTCTCCTAATCAGACCTCTATTTGAGGTCTGATTAGAAGACGACCCCGATTATAAGACGAGGGGTATTTTTCAGAGCATTTGCTCTGAAAAAAACCTCGTCTTATAATCGAGCAAATACGGTAACCCTTATCAGAAGCTGTGCTGACCAAAATGAGAATGTTCGCCATTCATCTGTGCAGCCTCCTGTTCAGTTAATTGGGCCACCATTAGCATAGTCACTGCTCCGAGGGCATTAACGCATGAGACCCAAGACCTGGTTATTGTGGGCATAGGCCTCTGCGATTCAGTGATATTAATCCCAGAGAAAAGTGCCTACTACAGACCAATCTACAGATACCCTTTGTGTGCCACAAGCTTTAAATTAAATAATCAGTATTTGCTTTTTTAATTAATGTAAAAATACAGATGAAAATCTAGTGGGGGGTTAATCTGCCTTTAAACTTCCACTAGATTTTGCTTTTGCTGTATTATTTCACTGTGTAGAAATTTGTTAGTTTACCATGAGACAAACGCCAAAGCCATTTGTTTTTTTTGCAATATGGCATCCAAATAGAGTGTGTTTTGGTACAAAGTTTCTCAGCATTCAGTTTATGTTGCTACAAGATATATGATAATGCAAGGTCTCCTACAACAGATCTGAATTACTGATCTCAGTAATATTATTTTGTATTCACACTTCAACTGCTGAAATAGAAAAAAATACCACCAAAAAGGAGTTTAGCATTGGATTTTATCTATCAAATCAATCTTTCCTTTATTAATACATTCCCATTGACATAAAGGAGACACTACCTTTACAATGAATAATCCAGGTTCTGGAATATCAACCAATCCCACACACAGACTCTTGATCATCAATGATAATATTCAATTTCAATGAGCAGATACCATAACTAGTATTTATTCCATTACTGACACACAATTTTGACAGCTCACATTGCTTTTCTGTATTCTACTGCCTGACCTGAATGTTCCAATTGAGGATTACCTCCTAAGTGTGGATAAGACAAAAGCTTATCTGAATTATCCTTTAGGCAAGCAGACAGACAGGGCTCATTGTAGTGTAGGCCACTGCTGAGTTAAAGAATCAATCTCGTTGCCTACCCCCTAGTTACTATACATTTTGTATCACTTGTGAATGATTAGCTGTTGTGCATTTATGTCATCAGAAATCAGTAATGCATCTGCACATAATATCCTTTCCTCTTTTGAAATACAAACTGCAGAACACAGCAAATGGGTTTTCCTCCAAGAACCTGTATATTGTGCATTACAGTTCATTAGTGTTTTAAAATTAAACATACAGCCATTAAAATAAAATATTGAACCTGATCAGAAAAATGGTTTCTCTGGTATTTATAAACATGACCTTTCAGACAGGGGTAATAGCATAGGTTTTTGGGCATTTACTCATTTATGTTTTGGAAGGAGTCACTTTCACTAAGGATCAACCTCCAAAGCTTAAACGGTGTCACACAAATGGCTGGATAGCTAGGCATTCAGTGACACCGAAAACCTACCCCAGGAGACACTGCGACCTGGATGTGTGTGTATATATGTATATATATGTTGTAAAATTAGCGCTATATCTTCACAAAAATTCTTGCATGGAAAGAGTTAAAATACTGGCATGTTAAATGGCCTTGGGTGCCTAGTTTTAAAATTCCCCAAAAAAGCACACTTCTCAGGTGGCCTTTTACCTTCCAAATAACCTGACAAACCTACTCAAGAGATGTTGCTGAACACATTTTGGGGTGTTGTTTGACAGTGACATATACCTGGAGCAGTAAATTCATACCTGAAGTAAAATGTGTGTGGGGAAAAAATTACTACTATAAAGTTTGACATTAGTGCATGGAAAGAGTTAAAATACTAGTATATGAAATACCCTGTGGTGTCTAGTTTTCAAAAATATATGGTTTGATGGGGTACATTGCATTGGACAGCTTCAAGGATGTCCCAAATAGCACACGGGGGCAGAATTACCAGATTTGGAAAACATGGTTTTGAAATAGCAAAACTCTACTTGTAATTATTGCCCTATAACTTGCAAAAAAAACATACAAACAAAGAGGATTTCTAAACTCAGGACAAAGTGTAGAATCTATTAAGCAGGTTTTTTCATTAGGTTTTATAGATTAGAAAAAGATTTTTCAAGTAAAGATCATAAAAATTATTTTTTTATAGTAGATTATATGATATAATCAAAATAACATCTAAAGAAAACCCTTCTTGTCCTGAAAAAAAACCAATATATAACACGTGTGGGTTCAGTAAAATGAGAAAGAAGAAAATTACAGCTAAACAGGTGCACCACAGAAATGTTAAAAAAAGAAAATCAGCCATTGTCATGAAGGATGCAAAAAATAAAATCATCCATTGTAACGAAGGGGTTAAAAAGTGTATGCTAATATATGTTGTACCAACCCATAAATGAAATTTGAAATTCACCTGTTTAATGATTACAGTTGCAACTAGGGATAGATGAAACAGGCTCAAGTAATGCTTTGTTTTTGCAACTGTATGCAGTCAAATTATACATTTTGTCTAAATTCCTGCACAGCAATGTGTGAAATGTAAGTTGTTTTTTTTACAAACAAGCAGTTTATTATGGATAGCAGGCAAAGAAAAATGATCATACATTTTGTCACAGCACAATAACAAAACTGTACATTTCCAATATACATCTCAAGTACTAGCTTAGTAAGAGAGGATCCAGCACTAGTAGCAACCATGTGTTGAAGGCCCACCTAAGACCAAAAACATTTTGAACTGTAGGCCCTAGAGCATAGGATTTAACCCTTTGAGTGTCAGGATAATTTTCTTTTGATGGGCAATATAATTCAGGATATTTTTGCAGTACCCTTTAAGCAAAACACACAAAAACAGTGGAACATTTTTACACGTAATTTCCCATTACCTTGCAGACCACATGACCAAAGTAAGTAAAACTAAATATTTTTCTTAAAAGTCCCCTGCTCTCCTTAGTAAACCTATAAAAGAAATGTGGTTTACACGCACACATAGAGTCATTGCCAAACAAGGACAGTAGGTAGCATTCACCTGGCGCGGGATCATTTATGTCTTACTTTTATGTTTTCTGTAACTGTTTTTGGAGATGGCAAGATTATGAACCTTTTTTATGCAATGTTTTGATAACTCTAGGCAAAATATGTGCACTACGCCTATTCCCAAAATATAAATCTACTGCTGGTACCAGACAAAGAAATAACAAAACATTTCTAGAGGTCCCCTTCTTTCAGGAAAGGCCTTCCTCTGTGATATTTCCTCAAAGCCAAACTGCCTCCTATGTTACAAGCCTACAGGCCTTGTTGGAAGATGCTTAAGACGCATGCTTTGCTGAGTCACATACAAGTATGTACTACGAACACCCATACTGTGTCCCTGGATTGAGGTAAAAACCTGAGATTTGATGTTGAGGCACTGAGAGTTATATATAGCGGTTCTATAGGTACACAGTTACCAGGACAAAATGCAAAAGTTTGTAAATTTAAAGGGATTTATTCACTAACTGGAGTGTTGCCAGGAGGGTTTGCAGTAGAGTCTTGGTTTCAATTCACTATTCGTTATGAAGGGTCATCCCAAGCAAACTTCTCTAGCAAAAAGAGCTGAACAGGTGCTCACTGAGGCTGGTTCTTCATAACTTATAGTGATGTCAAGGAGCTAAAAAACAGCTCTCTCTTTAGTGAATAGACCCTAAGAGGACACTCCAGCCAATATATGGTCTTGTCAGGGACAAGTCCATATTACAAGACTGATTACAGTCCTGAGCCCCAGCAGAGGGGTGTCCTGTCCTGAGCCCCGGCAGAGGTTTGACATGTCCCTGTAGCCTGTGTTCCTGATTCCTGTCTTGGAGGAGGTCAGTCTACTAAGCAGTGTTCCGGTCATCTGGTGGTTTATTCTTCTGGTCTACATGGGTTCCCCTAGTATGAGAGTACCTTCGCTTAAACCTGAAAGTTTCGGAGGAGAGTTTGCAAGAAACGGCATCCTCATTCCTGTCAGATATGCTGATTCCTGTTTTGGAGGAGGTTGGTCGGCTAAGCGGTAGTGCTGGTCGTAGAAGGACACCTTCTAAAGAGATTCCAGAATCCTGAGTATGCTGGTTCCTGGGTTGACTTGTTCAAACAGTTCTCCCGTCAGAGAGCGGGCCTTCATTCTGTTGATGTTTCTGTTCGCGTCCAGAGGCCGCTCATTCGTGGGGGGATACTGTCAGGGTCCATCCAGGCTGTGGAGCTGCATATCTCTGTTTTTCCCTGCCTTGCCTCAGTTCCCATGTTTTGCTGTAATCCATTCCTGCATTTATGTATGCTCTGTCCTTAACCTCTGATTCCTGGATTCTAGTTCTGCTCTTTGCTTCAGTTCCTGTTTCCTTTATAAGTTGTGCCCCACCCGTTTGTTATGTTTGTCTCAGTCTGCAGTCTAAAGGTATGTTCTGTGTTTAGGTTTAATGTTTGGTTTCAGCTTATTAGTGATTCAGTAGGCAGGGTTTAGCGTTAGGACCCATCGAATATTGGAGTAGTGATGGGCTAAGCATACTATGGCCATATGATGTGACGGAATCTCCAATTGTTATTACATAGTCCTAGGCTAGATCCTGTAATCATGTTTGTCTGTTTCTTATGTGCCTTTGCCCTCTATTCCCTGAATCATCTGAGGATTTTGGTTCTCCTCTCCCCATGTCCCATTTAAGATGTCCTATCCTTGCTTAAGGAGAAGCGTCCGAGGATTCCGGCTCCCCACTCCATCCCCTGTGTTCCTTGCTTTGTTCCCTGCCCATAGTTGTGTTCTGTACCAGGTATGTCCGATCTCCCTGTCCCTTGCTTGCTATGTTTCTGCTCTTACTCTGCTTAGCTTCCCAGCCTGCAGCATCCTGCACATGATTCTAGTGCTATGTCTCATGTCTGCTCCAGGGTGCCTGCAGGATATCTCCAAGTTCTGCTTTGTTCTGCACTACATCAGCTGCTATGTCAGGGCCCAGGTATGTGGCCGCACACCCCTAGATGCCCACCGGGAGAGTCATTCACACATTCATTCCCTCATTAACAGATACTAATCATTTACAGAAACTCCTTCATTACCTCAATCATGCATACTCGTTCATACAAACTCCTTACCCTTACCTGAACTGTAGCTTTCCTGCGCACTCGCGCAAGGCTGCCTTTGCGTTGCTCACACACAGCATCTCTTCTCTTGTGTCGCCCGGGGGAAGCTGGAACAGAGCAGAGTCATGTGACGTGACGTGAATTCACGTGACTCCGCTGGGTTCCTGGGCGGAACAAGAGAAGAGACTCTGTGTGCGAGCAACGCGAAGGCAGCATTGCGGGAGCGCGCAAGATTAGTCCTCTACTTTAATGAGATTAGTCCTCTACTTTAATGCATACATTTAGTTATGCATTTAAGCTATGCCTACATTTTAATGCATACATTTACATAGTTTAAATTTGTGATGGTGCTGGATTTAAAAGTCCGGATTGCCTATTCTCAGATACCCTAGCGTGGTCTTTGTGTTTCGACGTCTTTTGCTGTGCTGCTGTATTTTTGATCACCCGTGTACCGACTTCTGGCTTGCTGACTACCCACTCCGTGTTCAGACCCTGGCTTGTACAACCCCTCTCTATCCTGTCCTTGGACGTCTTATTTAGTAGATTCAGCCTTTCTTCGACAATCTACTATTTGCTGTTTTTTACTCAGAGTCTGGTCTACCATATACCGGTATATCTTACCCTGCCTTCTACCTGTGTCTCCCCTGCCCTGTCTGTCCCTTCGGGATGTCTCTCAGAGTAAAGATTTTGTGGAACAGGTTTCAGGGTATAGGTGCGTGACATTGTGGGGGAATCTGCAGAATACTCATATACATTTGCCCCTTTCCTTACCCCACTTCAACCATCCAGAAGATATTTTTGGGGAACACATCTCCTAAAACATCATATACTGAACCCCAGTGAGCTCAAGAATCAAATCAGCGGAGCGAATCATCTGGCAACGGCCTAGGTGTTCTACTGTAAAATGATGCGTATGCCTTATAGAGGCACACAGCATGTAAATTAAAATATGCAACCAGCAGAACTAAAACCTTATGGTTTTCGACTCCCCGGTCCCTCTAGATTGCAGGCTTGTGGTCAGGGCCCTCACTATTTGTATCGGTTATTTTGCCAGTTAAAGTTTTGTCATACCCTTTGAATATAAGTGGTGTGTAAATTGTTAGTGCCATATAAAAAAAAGACAATGTTATGTTGTTGTTGCCGGTATCCACCCTGTTCTAAACACCTGTGAGACAGAGCACTCCGGTACCAGAGACAGACCGAGGATCAGCGGTGACCAAGGATCAGCGGGAGGTGGGACTATGCAGGGTTGTAGCACCCGAAGTAGATTACCAAGTGGTTGTACTTGTAGCACCAGACAGGATTACATTGGCCCCTACAGCACATTCCACATTATGCTATTTGCAATTCTTTCAATGTAGTAACGCTGACGCCATGTTTTGTACCCAACAAACGCACTTTTACCATAGAACTTTATAGGCTTTCAATTTATCTACTTGAATAAATTGATATTTTAGGATCACCTTGTGATGACAGAGCCAGTTCAGCCCTTATGTGAAGAAAAGCTCACGCATAACGAAGCCTTTGGATTCAGTCAGTATCTCTAAACTAAGGCGTCGTACACTTGAGCGCATCAGAGCACGCCACAACTTGCACCTCCTGTCATATGACGTCAAGCACTCATCCCCCGACCACTAGAAAACTTAAAGATCGAATAAGGGTCCTGATCGACCCGCCCACCAGTCATCGTCGCCCAATCATGAACCAATACACAATGACGTCAAACAACCCCCTCCCGCCTTACTGTCCCGTCTTAATTCAGTTCGTTGACTGACTGTAAGGGTAGAAGGTGTGTGACTAGGCTCGCGGGACCTGACGTACAGGCCACGCCCCTTCATGCGCGGGCACGCCGAGGGTTATTGAAGGATAAGGGCGGCGCGCGGCCCTGACCCTGCTGCTACAGCTTGAGACACCCCGGAGTGCGAGTCGGAGTCTGGGTCTACCCGGTGTATGTGCGGCAACAATATGTCCGCACCCCTGCCTGCCATTGTGCCCGCCGTCAGGAAGGCCACGGCCGCGGTAAGTCATAAAGTATACCGATATCCCCGCTCTGCAGCTTTCGTTACCACAGCACTGTCCCATTCAGAGTGCACCTACTCCCTCGGAGCGCCTGCCATTACTGACACACCCCTTTACACCGCCTGCGGCGGCCTCGCGAACTACAGGGGACCCCAAACATGCCCACCGGTTATAGAGCTGGGGAAGTCTGCGGTCCGATGCGAAGTCATGCGTTATACGGTGCGGGCTCCGCTGTCACGCGGAGAGGTGTCTCTGTACATGAACCCCGCACTCTTCCCTGTACTCGCCATTCCGGTTGTTTAGGGCTTTCTCGTGTACTTTACGTGGCTCTGTCTGTCTTGTAGCCCTAACTCCAGCACTTCGGTGTCCTTATAACGCCGGGGGCCGTTACAAGGTCATTCGTGTGTTTGAAAATATCTAACTACTCTGAAGAATTCTCCATAGAGAAAAAAAAAAACACTCTGTGGTCTGTAATATGCTGTTTACTAAACATTGGAGATCTAAATAACATTTGATGGTGTTTTGTAAACAAGGTTAGAGGTTTTCTCCTGTGATACTTCATGAGGATTCTTTATAGCCGTTACTGCATGAATACATTAATGTATAGTTTTATAAAGCTCCAACAACACAGCGCTGTGGAATATAACGGTGCGATATAAATCGATTATATGCAGCTCTTACCGTAGATACAGTCAGCGTTAAGATAAAGATGAAACCTGAACCGACCAACTAAGACAAGCTTGGCGATCAAGGAAAACCTCAAAACTCTCTTCTCAGAGAAGCGTACAATCTCTTCCATCAGAAGCGTCTTATCTGCCGCTAACGCGATCTACGTGTTCATCTATGATCCTTTCGCTCTCTCTCTCTCCATGCCCTGTGTCCTTCTACAGCCATCCCCTCTAGATTGTAAGCTTGTGAGCAAGACCCCTAATGTATTGATTTGTCTTTGTCGGGTTCTAGTTTGGTCGTACCCTTTGACTCTATGTGCTGCGTAAATTGTTGGCGCTATATAAAAGATAATACGCTGGGTAAAGAGGGTCTGGCTTACAATCTAGAGGGAGAAGGGGGAGAGAGAGAGAAAGAAAAGAAAACCCAGTCTTTTACCACCTTCGCAATTCTAAAACCCGCCATTAATCGCATTGTACCATACAAGTGCAAACCCCCTGAACGTCCGCCTTGGGGGTAATGTCTAATTTAAACCGGTATACCCAAAATACAAAGTCTATTAATCACCCACCTACCTACGTACGCCTGTTCGCACATCTATCGAAAACATGTCACCTTCTCCCCCACAACAGTCTTTCACGAGCTACATCTTTTTGCTCTTTCTCCCGGCTCTTTATTCTTACAGACAGATAGTGAAGAGATTTGTCTTTCGTTACACGTTCTTTAGAATTGGAGGTTTAAAATGAAGACTGATAATCCGGGAGCCATCTGCTCTTCCATTTTGTAGTATAGTATTGACCCACGACCTTTGGCTTGTACAATGAACTTGGATAGCTGTGACGTCATGTTTTGCTTTTGTATTTTTTTTTTTTTCTTTCAGGATATGTTGAGAAACCGCTCCTGCATATTTACCGTCTTTAAATTGTATTGTGGGCTCTGGAACACATAATGTATCACGGTTGACTCCTTTTTTTTCCGTTTTTGAAATAGGGTATTTGAATGTGTAATTGCTTAATTCGATTTTCTTCTTGGTTGCCTCATGGATACTGTAATGAGTAATACAGGCTTCTGTAATAATAATTATGAGTAGTATCTGTTTATCACAGACACATTTTCTTGGCCAGACCAATCGAGGATTTTCTTAAGACAATTGTAAATGTATTCTTTATGGTAAAGAACAGGTGAACACACAAAAGAAAATATAGCAATATTATGAGTTATGCCAAAACATTTCATTGTTTTATTAACCATATATTTTAATAATATAAAAGGAAAAGTAGACTTTGCGTCCATTGTTTGGAAAGCAGCTCCAAATCTCCTATTGTGTCCCACAACTAGAAGCAATACCAGCAGACAACAGTGACGTGGTGCAGTGACCCACACCTATACACAATTACATATTTCAATTATAATATTCTGCCATAACTTATATATAACCTCAAAATACTGGCTAACGGCATTTTTGATGAACCTGCAGAGTTCGCTGCAGTGCGGGCTATGATATTTGTAGTAGAGAAGTATTAGTAGTCCACTTATACTATTTACCTAATGTCTAGGAGAACTTCTAACTTGTTTTGTATTCATTTGCCATGCAGTAACTTGATTAGCCTTAAAACACTGAACCTTTTGATAAATGTATTTATGTGAATGCAAATATATGTCTTTATATTCATTATAATTTTTTTCATTCTAGGTTATATTCCTGCACGGCTTGGGAGATACTGGGTATGCATCTATGTTGGCTACAATCTGTTACAAAAGCAGGACATGAACGTTTTTATTGCTTTTAGGCATATTGTGTACCTTTTGTTGAGTAGTTGATATTATATTATCCTTTTATTATATTAATAAAGTAAATATTTAATCTAAACAGACATGAAAATGCACGTATGTCACATAGCAGACGTGCTTGTGTTGGTTTCAAGTTATGAAGTTAGCGTCATAAGCACTATTGGGTTACGCGGTTTTTTTTTTTTTGCATCATACCAGCCTCTGCTTGGGATGTTGGAGTTATCTTCCCTGGAGCATATACATGAAAATATTGATGCGCTAAATAAACACTTTATTCTATATTAAATTAAAAAAATGTGTAAATGATGAAAAATGTCTTAACATTTATGATATTTTTAAAACTAACCAGAACACTTACAGGGAAGCAATGTTTATTTTGTAGTTGTAGTTGACTTCATATTTGCCTACAAACACACATTGCTCATTGTCACGCGCTTGATGCTATAATAAAGGGTCTCTACGGTCGTTAAGACTGCAAAACTCTTGTTTGGCATTAAGAGAAAAAATCAACAATCGTAGGTTTACTCATGTACCCTTGAAATATCAGATTGCACGTGACTATGTGAAATATCCATATTTTTGGGGGGAGGACAAAAAAGTCCATCTAAATAGTTTTACTAGGAATATGGTCTTTTGTGACTGAAATATATTTCCTATAGGTTTAGGGATGCTTCTTGAGTTTGACTAACTTAATTTATTTTTTTAATGTATTTATTCAATAGGCATGGCTGGGCAGAAGCAATGGCAAGTATTAGGAGTCCACATGTCAAGTACATTTGTCCGCATGCGTAAGTGTAATGATTTAGTATGTAGCTTTCACTGCTGTTCCAAACTTACATTTATTTTAATGCTGTGGTTGTGTTCCAAAAAATAACCTTAATTTCTGCTTGTTTTACTTTTTATTGCTCCATGTATCAAGGCCATTGCCTCATTCGTTTAACTGCTTTTGTAACTTTAATATCTAATTGTCCTGATACTTTACAATGTCACCAATTTCTGACTATTGCATTCATTAAACTGCGTATGAAGGCTGGAGCATTCTTTTTGAAGGAAATGTAGAGATAAGTTTTATTGTTCTCCTTAATGCTCTGTGTCATATAAAATTATATTGATTTACTAAAGTTGCCTGGAAACAGCCCTGTTGTTCCTCCAAAGCCTTCCTCTGCGTATTACATCACAGCAGTCTTACCCCAGGAGCTGCTACTTCCACCTGCTGTTTTCTGTTGCTGCATGGGGCACAGGAAAGCGCTAGAGATCATAATAAATAGCGATGGGGTGTGATGTGTCATGTGAGCGGGGTACCTTTTTAAACTAGAAGACCTTGAAGGTATTGCCCGTTTTGTGATGACGGAGATTGGATTAAGAGGCCCTGACAAAATGCTTTCAAATAAGAAAATGCAGCAAGATGGTTATTTAAAATAAAGGAATAAGCGTATTTATGATGTATACCATAGTAGTACATAATATTTAAAGTACCTTGTGTATCATTCTCTGTACAAAACATGCAGATTTGTATTAATTGTTGGTTTGATGTTTCAGACCCGTAATGCCTGTTTCCTTAAACATGAATATGGCTATGCCTTCCTGGTGAGTACTTTTCCCTTCCTGTTTCCATCTCATCGTGTTTGATCACAGGTGAGGATATTGATTTATAGAACCTCTGCAACCAAAGTAACACTCTTTTTGGGAGGGGGGCTTGGCAGATCCATATACAATTACTGCTGCTAGAAGGGCCATAAGTGTCACATTTAGGGATCTGACGCACAGTCCTCTAGGGCCACAAAACAATATCTGGCCCGAACACCCATTAACTAGACCTCCCTGTTAAGACCCAGCCAAGCTAAGCCCTGGAAACCATCCCCCAGACAACGCATAAAGGTCCAGGCAGGTTTTTCCTCACTTCGCTCAGGGATTTTCCGCTTCCCACAACATCATCCAGGGGGTTTTATTGGCAAGCACTTGTGCCTAATGCAGGCCTCATGGGAATCCCGGACTGGATCCTGCAGCCCTCTAGTCTCTTGCAAAAGCCGGCATGGATTTCCCACTAGAATGGGGAATGGAGCATTGGCCCACCCTGCTCTCCAATTGATCCACCTCAGGGACCCATAAACATTAATAGTATAGCACCCAAATAGCATTGTCATGTTGTGAGCTCTTTTTACCCTAAACACTTCCCAGTTAGTTGCCTTCCCTGTCAAAGGCAACTAAAGTGGTCTGACAGAGCACATAACTACCCATCGATTGCATAGACTTGGCATGGACTACTGAAATATCTTAAGAAAAAATAAACTCCTTATTCTGTAATTTGCATATTGTGTGTGATTTAACTCCACTGCCCCCAAAGCGGTGTTCAAGGCTGGTGAATGTGTTGATGAAGCTGATGCAGCATGTGTTGTTGATCTTTGTTGAGTGGGCTGCACGCAATCCTAACATAAAGCAGGGTAGGCGACTAAGCCTGAAAATATGGCACTCAAAGGCCACCGAAAAGCCAAAAATCTGGTATGTAAACTGAAAAGGCAATCTATACCTCAAATAAAACGAGGTCATTAGTCACATTATTTACTGTTTTATATAGCGCCATTATGTTTCACAGCTCTGCACAACAGGTACACAGGACATAGGTAATATATAACATCAATTTGACAGGAGGAAGGATCTGCTCAAACAAGCTTGCAATCTAGAGGGCACATTAGTTCTGTATACTATGTTACACTGTTTCACGTTTAGTTTTCTAACTTTCACTTTAAGACTCCTTGCCTTTTAAGATTCTCATTTCTGACATACCTGCAGATACATCTCTTTACCCCATCCTTATGCCTGTAACTATGTTGCGTTTCCTATGTTTTTGGGTTATTTAATACTTTATGCTAACGGAATACAGTTTTATCTCCCTGTGCTCTTTGACGTCCGATTGTATTTTTGAGTGGCACACTTGGATGCTAAAATGTCTTCCCTACTTGCTTTGGCCGTGGCTACAGGAGCCACGGCCCATGAAAAGCACTGGATGCCACCAGGAAACCGTTTTATTGTTGCTGTATCAATCCGCACAGTTTTACCGAATTATGATTTATTCTTCAAGGAATCCTAACATCAAAATGTAACATTGGTTGCTGGCCTGTGCACAGTTTTAATTGTATTTAATGTCTCTTAATCACAGCCTTGTATAAACCTGAAACATATTGGATTCAATTATAATCTCCTCTATAAATTTGCAAGTGGTTACTAAAAAAAGTATTGAATGTTGTATCGCGTATAATTGTCCATGTTGACCTAAATGCCTGGCTTTGGGGTTGCAGTCTTCAGAGCGGCATCAGAAGAGCTTTATTTTACAGCTTTCTTTCCTGAATGTAGGCCAAGTATTAGTGATCCTTTCTTTTGGCTAGCTTAGCAAGTGTTGCCATATGCCACTGTATTTATTTACTTGGCGTTTATTCAGGCCCTTGTCATAGATAACTAATACCTATAAACGCAATGCGAGAATTATGCTTGTTACAACCTCTTGCATCTGCACATATGTGCAAAACCGTGCAACGTTTTAGCGACTAAAATCTAAATTCATACCCCATCACAGAATAAGTGGCTGGTGAGGTCAATTGGTGATATCCCGAAGATAGAAACGTGTGTGCTAGGGTGCATTTTTAATGATTTATTACTAGTATTAATTTGTCCTGCCTTTAATTTTAGCAGAGACGTATTAAAGAGGAGATCTTTGTTCTGTATTGTCTGAGGGAATCGCATAGCAGGGTTTCCTGTGCCTTTTTTAAATGAGAATAAATCCAGCCCTTCTAATTTAATTAAACGGTTGTTGTACCCCACGCTTGCTTTGTTTGGAGAGTTGGAATTTTGGTCTTTTATTATGTCACATTTCTGTTTGGGAGCCGTTTAATTTCCTTGATAGCTATGTTCTTCCTGCTGCAGCGGTACCAGGAGACTTAAGCATATCTGCTTCCCGCTAATTAAATTTTAAATGACTTTGTAATTAAAAATTTATGGTGTCCACAGGGCAAACCAAGCTTAGCGTTGTCTGGAAACACCATGATATAAATTTCACGGTTCCTCGAGCCTTCTAGAATAGCACATCTTAGCATAGTAATGTTGCGTTTACTTGACATAATTATAATTGTTGAAAATCCTGAGGAGCGTGTCGCACGAGTGCAATTAATACTTTGGGTGTTTATTCGTCAAATCATTTAAGGGTTTGGTGCTTAAATGACTCTGGACATTAGTTAATTCTCTCCCTTTTTTGTAAAAGTATCTTATATTTTGGGCTTTTTTTTTGGAGAGGATGAGGGTAGTTGAGGACATGAAAAACAAAAGTAATGCTGGTTCTGCCAAATGGTGGCTTTCCAAGTAGTGACTCTTGGAAATATCTCAACCGGTTGACTGAAAAAACATTGTTTTTCAGTCAAAAAGACTGAAAAACAGAAAGCATTTGCTATGAGTAATATTAATGCAAGTTAATTTCAAGATGCTAAAGGTTAGGTAGGTGACAATTTCTCCTTTTTAATAATCTAATGTTCCTTTAGGTTTGACATATATGGGCTGTCCCCCGATGCTCAGGAAGATGATGCCGGTATCAGACGGGCTGCGGAGAACAGTATGTATTTTCCCTGGATAATTTTATGTGTATAGATCGAAAATTTAAATCAGGGATATAAAACTATATTCTGATGTACCATATCAATTGACTTTACATAAGTCTGTTTTCTACCTATATTAAAATCTGTGAGCAGTATGAGGCTTATATCTGGCTATCATGCCTGCAAGTTCTTCATTTTGAACTGATAGTAGTTCTGTGCCATACCAGTTAGCGAGACTTTAATACTAAATTATTTTTGGGGTATACACTTGCTAGTAAAACAGGTTTATGATTTGTAATACAGCTTGTCATGTTTAGTTTAATGCTTGAAGGATTACATGCTGTCTACTATATTGAGACATAACATCACTGTAGAGCAGCCGTCCACAGTTTCAATTTACCTTTTCATGGCTGCAACACCTAACACTGTGGTGGGTTTGGGCCTATGTGAAAACCAGTGCTTGTCCTAGAAAAGATTGTTTATGGGGGCAGTGTATGGTTTCTGAGGCTCACAGTATTTGTGCCTGCCTTCTTGGACTTGTAACATATATAACAAAATCTTATTTTCAGTTAAAGCTTTAATAGACCAAGAAGTCAAGAATGGGATCCCTTCAAACAGAATTATTTTGGGAGGATTTTCTCAGGTAGGAGAGAAACTATTTGTGTACCATGAAGGCTTTGTGGGTGTCTGTGCGTGCTGTCATGCTGGAAGCATATCTGTGGCTTATACTCAACTATGAGATATATAAATACACTAAATGACCAAAGCTATGTGGACACCTGAACAATCATCACCCCTGTATGAGTTGGTTGAACATCCCACTACAAAACCATGGTCATTGATATGGAGTCGGCCCCTCATTTGCAGCTATTACAGCCGCAACTGTTCTGGGAAGGATTTGCACCAAGTTTTGGAGTATGTCTGTGGGACTAATCCCACATTCAGCCAAAAGAGTATTTGTGAGGTCAGTCACTGATGTTGGACAGTAAGACCCTGCTCGCAATCGGCGTTCCAGTTTATCTTATAGGCGTTCAATGTGGCTAAGGTCAGGGCTCTGTTTGCACACCAAACTCTTCGCACTGTGTCTTTATGGACCTTGCTTTGTGTATAGTCCTGAACTGAACAGGAAAGGGCCTTTCCCAAACTGCTGCCACAAATGTGGAAGCTTACAATTGTCTAAACTGTCTTGGTATGCTGTAGCATACCTTCAGTATGACCTATTCAAGAATGTTTCTATGGACGTGCCTGAAATTATACATTTGTTGGCAATGTGGCTGAAACGCCTAAACTCATTAATTAGGGAAGGTGTCAACATATTTGTGGTCATATAGTGTGTGTAAAGGTACAAAGGTACAAAGCCGGTGCAAAATGCAATGTATGATTGGTTTGACTTTAAATAAAAATTTAAACTTCAAAAGAATTGTGTGTGTGTGTGTGTGGGGGGGGATCTTTTGCATCGTATGATTATCTTAGCTTGTGTCTTGGCAAATAGTAGCAGCAGAGGAATTGGCAGGGAGGACTAGCCTTGGATGATTAAGGCAAATTAATCTTATGCATGCAATATCAACTGGGGAAATCTGAACATCTACAGTCCAGATAAGAGGGTTAGAGAAGTTAAATAAACGAATTGTACATGTATTAGAATTTTGGTGATACCTTGATTGAGAAATGAGTAGGGTTTTGCAATTGATGGCATATGTGGCATGATGGGGGCACAAAAACAGAATTAAATGTGAACATTTCTTTTTATGTTTTATCTTGTAAATTTAAGAAAAATGTATTGTATGCGTTAGAAGCTGGTGTCTGTTGCTTCAGTGTATATCTAATACTTTCTTTTCCATGACTAGGGGGGGGCATTGTCACTGTACACTGCCCTTACATCAAGTCAGAAGCTAGCGGGTGTTATTGCACTGAGCTGTTGGCTTCCACTGAGGTCTTCCTTTCCTCAGGTATCAAATAATGTTTGTATTTTGCATGCACAATATGTGTTATATTAAAATGATTGAGCACTGTAACATAGTGTACAATGCTTCTCCGTTACAGGGCATTTCAGGGGTGGATGCATATTTTACATGAACAAGTTCTTTTGAAAAATGCATGGTAAAACACTAGTTCGTGGATTTTGAGACTCGACAGGGGTCCTGGGTACCTAGTGACAGTGTGTGCCTGTTCATTTTAATTTTA
Organism: Spea bombifrons; assembly: GCF_027358695.1. NCBI lineage: Eukaryota > Metazoa > Chordata > Amphibia > Anura > Pelobatidae > Spea > Spea bombifrons. The sequence continues at coordinate 84,988,151 of NC_071091.1, read as the reverse complement.
CAACTATGAGTAGAACACATGATGCCTTCCAATGATACTTTCAAAGTTCCACCGCTGTAGAGGTTTCCCTCCTCTGTGTCCTGGCCAGGTGGTTGGTCTATAGTCTCATCATCGTGTAGCGTCATGCATTGAGCCTTGTCTTCACACCAATATGTCGCTAGGCGACAGGATGCAGTACAGCTGCGCAATTGAAGCTAGTGTAGGTTTCAGGACATGTCCTGGCATCTAAAAAATTGGTTAAGCAGTGAGTGGCTCCATTGCCAACACAGAGCTGTATTATATATAGACAAACATACAAGAGATTGAGGAGCTGGTAAGGGAAACCTTGACCATCCAAGTAGTAGGGGCCAACTAGAAAGATCATCGCTATATCAACTCTTTGCAAGGTACATTGGTCCTGATGGGTGAGAGGAGAACATCTAAAAAATGTTAAATGTTCAGACACTGACTATTGAGGCTTACCTAAATAAACGAGGGTTAACCAGAAAGTCACAATGGGCTGGATTACAAGAGATTCCCCCCCCCCCTTCTGTCATCTGAAGAGAAACCCATGCCCATAGATATTATATCCATGTCCAGGACTAGCTCTTCATCCGTGGATCAGTTGTCTTTTGCAAGCTTCATTAACGCTAAAGCCCAATATACCTCTCATACCATGTTGGGACCTTAACTTAGTCCTGACCCATCTTATGATTTAATGTTTAATAATGAGGATCCAAGAAGTCTTTGTGCTTGAAGAAACCATTTCTAAAAATATTTAAAAAGATTTTTTTAAATTGCCACGAGAAACCCCCCCCCATAATATACATGGTAGACAACTTCTTCAGTATGCTGTATTTTAATTCCACCCCTGTCCTTTTTATTTATCTTTGTTATACTGAGGGAAATCTGGTAGTACTGTAAATGGTTTTATCTTATTTTTTAGTAGTACTTTAATATTAAATACTTTAATATTTTAGGCTGCTGTAAATAGTGCCAACAAAGATGTACCAGTTCTTCAATGTCATGGAGAAAGTGATCCACTGGTTCCACTCTTGTTTGGTTCTCTAACGTCAGAGAAACTAAAGACTGTAATAAATCCAACACACGTCAGTTTCAAGACATATGCGGGGTTGACACACAGCTCGTGCACCCAGGTGAGTAACTGTTTGCCGTGTCAGAAGTGGCCGACAGACTTTGTGTTGTATTGGGGTTCAGCAGTGTGGTAAGATTTTTGTTGAAGCAGAGATTATTGTAATTCGGTTTCAAGTGTAGACGTTGTGGGTTTTTTTTTTTTTTTTTTTTATTCTTGGCACTTGTAAAATGAAATCTACTAAAATGCCTGATGCCAAAGCGTTGTCAGGATTTTCCATCTTGTCGTACCTATGTATTCCGAGAACTCTTTTTCATTGTATATCTCCAAATGCCAAAGTCCCAGTCTCTACTTTTGTGGTGGCGCTACTTAAACAAGTCCCTTTCAGGTGAGGCTTATGCAAGTGCAATTTTTACTGATTAAACACGCGCTAAAGGGCCTTTTAAATGATGACAAAAAGTCGTGCATTTAAATCCTACACTTCAAAAGTGAGTCTCAACTGAAAGAAGAGAATTATTGTTTCGTGTAGAAGCTTCTCGCCCGCTGTACTTCTTACAATGTCACTAGGACTTTAAGGATGGCAATATCCATAAAAGTATTACGGAATACTAATGTAACCATTTGTGTTGCTGTACAATTTTGTTTATCTTTTATTTTTTCCCACCAACAGGAAATGGCAGACATTAAACAGTTTATTGAGAAACAACTACCTCCCACTAATTGATCTTCTCTTAGATGCCTTCTTGAAACGTATACCAGCGACGGTCACTATACTCTAAACCTTTTAAGCAAGACAGTAAATTGTTGGAAAAATCATTCGCGGTGGAGGAAACCCATTTTTTCCACTGGAACAGAGGATGTCCAAGCCTAATGTAGAATTAGGATTGATTGTAAGCAGACATCAAACTGTGTAGACGCTAATAACCATTATTTCAAACAAAATGTCTAACACTTCATAGCTGAGACTTCATTAATCTACCATAAAGAACCATGGGGCATAAACCCAATTCTGTTTGCTGTTATGTCATTGTTTTTCTGCCATTTGGTTCTCCACATAATATACAGTGCTATACTGTATCGGTGGCTGATATAAACAATTTTTCATGAGACTGATATAGAACACATACATCATTAGAACTGGCCTCTTTGTGGTATAATTTTAACGCTATTAAACAACCTGCATTACAGAAACTGAGCTAAATTGTAGTGTAATACATCCAAAAGAGCCCCTACCTTGATAGGTGAAAATATCACCATCTATAATGATTCTGAATCTAAACAATTAACATTATAGGTTTTTTTTATGATGGCCTATGTTATAAAACTGGAAAAATAATTTTACCTAAAAAAAAAAAAGTGAAAACGGTACTGTGTGTGCTTTCCATCTAGTGATTATAGCTCCAGCCTTCAACAAGGCTTGAACCCTTAAGCCAGGGCAATGAAGTGCATCAGTTCAAATTGGCAATAATTAAAGGAAATACAATATATCAAAACATTCTGTAGCCAAAATCATATGTTTAAAATGGTTTTATTTAAGGTTAACTTATGTATTCATGGGCATATGTTTGTATTTACAGTACTATAAATCTCCCAGTAAGCCTTTTTTGTTTTGTCACGTTTGTGAAGCATCGTAAGGTTGGGTTGGAAAATGTCATTTTCTGTGGACATTACTTCTACTAGTCTTTTTGTAGTTGGCTGTAACTTCATAGGACAGAGATACAAGAATGTGATACCTGATGGAAAATCTGCAAAAGGTTGAGGTTTTTTGTTAAAGGAACAGACATGCAAGAGGCAGCTACACATTCATCATTCTTCTCCTCTGTGACTGAATCTCATTGTCATCCTTATGTTGAAACTCAAAGAACATAGTACAAAGTTGCGAATGCCAACACTGTTTCTTTCTAATGATTACTCACTACTAGAATCAATATTCTCCGCCAGGCAAGCAGTTAGGTACTAACGTGTTTGTTTTTTTTAGCCAACAGCTTTGGTAAAAATCGGTTATTGGTGAATGGACCTGATGTTTGTAATGAATCTCAAACCTTTTAAAATGTTTAAAGTATAGCTGTGAAAGTGCTGCTTCCACTAGGTTTCTAACAGCTGAAATTCTATTTCTCTTTAAAAGTGTATTTTAGTATGTAAATGTAAGACCACTTTTTAGCTGGACATACAGTCTTTAATTCTGGTGTTAAAATATCTGTTTTATTTGATCTCAATATAAAACCTGACTTTCTAATGCAGTTTTATGTTTTTGGTTTTTGTCCATTTCTTGAGGCACTGAAACTACAGAAGCATTTCTTGCACATTCTAGCCAATATGCATTTCATTTGTGCAACTTATACACTCTAAGACACTGATTAAGCCATATGTATTGACAAATAAAATTGCATATTAAATGACTATTGTGTTTTTTTTGTTTGTTTGTTTTCATGCCTTAACTGAACTTCGTGCATATTTTTTTTTGTTTTTTTTGGCTAAGTCTTTTTGAAGGATGTTTGGCAGACTTTTATGGTGGGGTAAGTTCTAGTTCTGCATTAGAATTTGCCTTCTTTTAGGGCAGCTATGACCATCTGCATGAAACATGCTAATTTGTGCCCAAATATTTGTCACAAATAAAATGGAGGGGGGGTGGATTTACATCATACATCGTTAACTCATGTTGCTGCTTTACTTTTGCAATTATGTAGGAACAGTTTAACTTTTGAAGAAACTCTCTGCAATTCATAGCTGGTGAAATGTATAACCCAGGAATGGCCAATATATTCCAACCATGGTCAGGAAGAGAAACCAAACTCATATTTAATGATTGGTATTGTTTATTTTACCATAGTTTAAAAATGGCATTTGGAAAGGCTATTACAATTACAAACCAGTAGTAAAGGGATGCTTTAGAGATATGGCGATATAAATCAGACCTAATGCAGACCCCAGAACCAGTAAAAGAGAACATTCCTCCAAGGAATCAATAAGTGGAATGGTGTCCCAATCACCTGAGTTGAGTAGTCATCATAATAGACTGTAGGACACCTTGTACTCACACCAACCAAACATATGCTTCTAAAATTATATCCATATGTTTAAAAACCTGTCACGTGAGGCTACCAAGCAAGTATTAATCATTATTTATAACCTTTACTGTCTCTTCAGCTGTAGCGCTAGAAAAATGGGCATAGAATTGTCCATGACTACATACAGGTTGGCACAAATATATTCCAACATGACCCTGACTTATTTTGTCGTTGAAAAACTTAATTGTAGTGGGAATTGCCTTAATTCCAAAATGAAATTGAAAATCATGCAAAATCAACATGGTATCCATGCTACTGTAAACACTGTCGCCGGACACAGGTTCTGTATCATTTAGATTGCCTGATGTTTGCAACAATACACGGTGTGTATGTAACCATAGTAAAATTGGCTCCAGAATGCAATGTAAATTGCTTTAAGGGCATGACGTTGGTTATCAATTATATTCAACAGTGTATTTTATTTTTGACGGTAAGTGGGCATTTTCCTGTTGCTTTAGCTTTAAAAACTGTACCTTCCCCTTCCATGACTCTGCCTCGCGTTACTGACTTAGTTACCCAAGTCTAAGTGGCTTCAGGATAGAAAAAAGTGACACTTGCGAGGTCTCCTTTAAAAGTCTGTATACCTGGCAAAATCTGGAATTTAGAAGTATAACATTCAGTAGAAGGATACACAGAAAAAAAATGCATTACAGATTCAAGATAGCTGTACATTTTTTTTTCACAAGTACCAAGTATATAACTGTCACTAGCAAGATTAAAGACTCAGACCTTATTAATGTTCTTGAATAATGATGGCAACACACTTGTTCTCCTTAAACATGCAGACACACCTCAATGTAAACATGATTTTTCCCAAAATAAAAATACATATATTTGTAAGATAATCTGTGTTCCAAAAACACAAGACGATTCAGGAGCTATATTAAATGGACAGTCTACTGTCTTTATGAAGATTCTTATCAGCCAATCACTGATGAGGAAGTACCCCCCCCCATTAGATCAATGGAAACACTTGGTATTGATGCAACAAAGTTTCAACAATGTGGGCTGTGTAATTCAATAATATTGGACTTCCAAGCCCTCCCTATTACTTCTTACCCTTATACTGCCTCAAAGTACCTCAAGTTTGGAGAGTCCTATCTTATATTGCATGCCAAGGAGCTGAATAGGTGGGACTGCACTGGATAGTCGTGGCCAAAAGTTTTGAGAAGGACACAAGTATTTGTCTTCAAAAAGTTTGCCACTTCAGTGTTCTTAGATTTTTGTCAGATGTTACTATGGTATACTAAAGTATAATTACAAGCATTTCATAAGTAACATTTTTTGCCTTGTGGGGAGGTGCTCCATTACGCTTTAAAAGCAATTGTTAGTCACCAAACTGTTCTTGGATGGTTGGGAGAAGTTGCTCTTGAAGGATGTTTGTACCATTCTTTATTCATGGCTGTGTTCTTGGGCACAATTGTGAGTAAGCCCACTCCCTTGGCTGAGAAGCAACCCCACACATGAATGGTCTCAGGACGCTTTACTGTTGGTATGACACAGGACTGATGGTAGCGCTCACATTATCTTCTCCGGATACGCTTTTTTCCAGATGCCCCCATTGAAAAGGGTTTTCATCAGAGAAAATGACTTTACCCCAGTCCTCGGCAGTCCCTGTACCTTTTGCAGAATATCAGTCTGTCCCTGATGTTTTTCCTGGAGAGAAGTGGCTTCTTTGATGCCCTTCTTGACACCAGGCCACACACCTGCCTGCTGCCATTCCTAAGCAAGCTCTGCACTGGTGGCGCCCTCCCATCCTGCAGCTGAATCAACTTAAGGAGCCGGTCCTGGAGCATTCTTCACAATTGAACCTCTTTCCTTGAAGTTCTTGATGATCCGATAAATGGTTGATTTAGGTGCAATCTTACTAGCAGCAATGTGCTTGCCTGTGAAGCCCTTTTTGTGCAAAGCAAAGATGACAGCAAATGTTTCCTTGCAGGTAACCATGGTTAACAGAGGAAGAACAATGATGCCAAGCTCCACACCACCCTCCTTTTAAAGCTTCTAGTCTGGTATTCCAACTTAATCAGAGTGATCTCCATCCTTGTCCACGTCAACACTTTTGGGGCAGGGCTGAAATGCAGCGGAAATGTTTTTGGAGACTAAGTTCATTTTCATGGCAAAGAGGGACTGATCACTCTTCATAACATTCTGGAGTATATGCAAATTGCCATCATCTAAATCACAGACTTTGCGAAAATTAATATTTGTGTCATTCTCAAAAATCGAAAAAGCCACTAATTATTTAGCCAATTGGTGTGACAGAATCCCCAATAGTTATGTTTTACGTGCTCTTTAATAGTATTTACTTGGTATGTGCTGAATTCTTGCTTTTTTGTGTGTTTATTTGTCATTATTATTCTTTCTGTACATTTTATGTTGTTTTACTCTAATTACATTAAGATATACAGCACAAGAGCCATAGCCTCAGTGAGGCAGATCTGGAGATACACCTGGAGCTTTATAATAAACAATTATTTTGTATATATATATTTTTTTTATTTTATTTAAAAAAATGTTAGATTTAATATTATAGTAATAATAGAAAAATGTATATTTAGGCAACCTGGTAAACTAACTTCTCTAGCGGACTCCCCACTTGCATATGGAGAAGGCACTCCCATGGATCGAGTAAACCTCTGGATGCAGGACAGCTCTGGAACTATAGCCTCTCTTAAAAGGGTTTGTGATTATATTTTTATTAAATAATTTAATTTATTTTTTAAAAAATATTTAATTAAATAATTAATAGAAATGTACTTAAATATACATTCTTTATCGGTGGCGCTACATAAAGGAACTGGGGGCCCCTTAAATTAAGTGAAATATATTTTTGTATAACCTAACCCAACTATAAAGGCCAAGTTTAAGACAAATACGATGCCTCATTTACTGCTAAAGTGCAAGGGAAAAAAAACATATTTCACAAACCAGATTTAATTATATTAATACACAGCCCACGCAGAAAATATTCATATCCACGACCATGACACCCAGTTCGCATGTCTAGGACTACAGTATGGTAATCAGGACCAGGGTTAGTCCAGCTTACAAACGCTCACTCCCTCCTTTTCAACGCCTGCAGCAGTGAACGCTTCCTTATTGACAGCAGGAAGCGGAAACGCGCCTCTATACAGTGACATCAACGTGCGACGTAGTGTTTTGCGGCAGTCGTACACCGCTTCCGGCCGGACAGGGTAGGCTTGTTAACTAAATAACGATCGCGCAGGCGGGAAATTGACTTCACTGGATTCATCCCTGGGTTGTTTATCTTTTTTTATTTATTACTCCTCCTCCTGCCCGCGGATAAAGAGGAGGAGGCGGTTGTGTTTGTAAACAGAAAGTGTAGCCGTTCATTCGAGGTACGAAGAAAAATGAGCACGGCAACGGGGGACGAGATCATCCGCATCGCGAAGAAGATGGAGCGGATGGTGCAGAAGAAGAACACGGTGAGTGTTGTGCGGAAGGGCGGGGGTGTTTGTTGGTATTTACCGTTGCCTCTATGAAAATGCAGCGTTATCTAGCGCAGGTGATTAGTTGTACAACCCCCGACTTTTCTTCACCTTGGTAGGATCCGTAAATGGACGGTGATACTTTTGAAGCTTGGGGAGCGCGCGCTCCCGCCTCCGACGGCAGAAGCACGTTTCCTTAGTCTTCTATTCTCAGAGCAGTGTGTTTATTTCTTTTTCGTTGTTTTTTTTTAAAACCTAAAATGGCGGGTTTTTTTAATGTATAAAATACAAAGTTGCCCTTTAACCCGTGCAGTCCCGCAGGGTTGTAGGTCACATTGTCCCAGTGCGGAGTAGCGGTGGCCCCCATTTGATACTCCTGGATCCTGTCAAAAAAAAAAAGTTTGCTGGAGAGTTGGGCTTTATAGCTGCCTGGTGCCGCTGAGCATGCAGTCTGAAGGGCAAAGCCACAGCGAGTCGCCTAATGTGGTGGATTCTTTCTTTTAAAAGAAGTGACTTTAAGCCATTGTTTGCACTTTAATTCACCTCATGTTCTAGATTTGTTTGGGGTTCCGTACATATACACATACATACATTCACACCCACACCAGTAGCGCTCATGTGCAGAAAGAGTACGATTTATTTAAATGCGATCTCTCTAATGTCATATGCTTCCTTTACAATAACCGAGATCTGTATGGAAAGAGGTGTATGTGTGTATATATATATATATATATAGTGTGTGTGTGTGTGTGTGTGTGTGTGTAATTCCCTATACATTCATGAAGTGAAACTGAAATCAAGTGAACATGCATATATTTGCGTGGTATGCAGACATCCGTTAATTTTTCATTTTTAAGAGCCTGTATTCCCTTCTACTTCAACAAATGGATATCTTTTTTAAGTCATAATATTTACTATTTTACATTTGTGTATGGGAGCTAAAATAGCCATAGTAACATATAAATATATATATAATATACGCACACATTTTGATACTTTTGGGAAACTGAAGTTTATATTATGCGCGGCCTGTTAAATCTATAAAGATCTTACACATCTGTTATTAATTGCAATAGAAATGTCATTCTGCTGTCGCCTGCCTTGTTGTGACATCGCTAATATGAAGTTGTGTAACAATTGATTTGTTTCTTTCATTTTTATTGTGGTTTTTAAAGGTGGAACTTGATGGAAATATTTATTTATTTTTGCAGGTAGGAGCTCTGGATTTGTTGAAGGAACTTAAAAGCCTTCCCATGACGTTGGAGCTCCTTCAGGTATGTTTGTAGCTTATTTTTCCCCCAATTGACCCGTACAGTGCTGAGTATGTTGTGTCTCTTCACTTGGGTGATGGGTAACACGGATGGACTATACAAATTTCAGAGCCTCCAGGCTTTTTTCCCTCTTTGATCTGTATTTGGATTCTTCAAATAAGTAACCTGTATGGAGTCCCCTCCGTTAACCCTTCGCCACCAGTTAAATTGCAGTGGTTAACAGGCACACCATGTAGTATTGGCTAATTTGTCACGCTCAATTATAATGAATGACTTCTGATCTCCTTTAATTCACTAAATCACATTGGCACATAGAGCAACTGCTTGATATCTCGGGTTCCAGCAGTCCCGGCCATGTTCAGAGCTTGCAGCTGTTCCGTGCTGTTAACTTAAGCAACCAAAAAGACCCCCTTTGTTTTGTGTGACCGCCACAGCTCGGTGCATATGTGACAACTGTGCATTAGTGACAACAAGTGTTTAAATATAAAATAACCAGCTATATTGTGTATACCAGAAAACTAGTACCGACCGGAGCTTGGAAGTGAAATTAGAATAATTTACACATGATCCAGACAACACTTTCCAATCCGGCACGCTTGTTTTACAACGACTACAACGACCGGAGCTTGGAAGTGAAATTAGAATAATTTACACATGATCCAGACAACACTTTCCAATCCGGCACGCTTGTTTTACAACGACTACAACGACCGGAGCTTGGAAGTGAAATTAGAATAATTTACACATGATCCAGACAACACTTTCCAATCCGGCACGCTTGTTTTACAACGACTACACTAACTGAATTTATAAATTAGCAAAGACATTGTGGTGCTGCCCATCTGTTGTGACTGCTAAGTAAAATGATTGAAGACATGTTATTGCGCTTGGGATTCAGTGCTTGCCATTCTTAGTAATAGCCGGCCAAGGACTCTGTCTCTCTATGGAGTCGTTGATTTGTCTTACAATGGCAGTGCCGTACATGGTGTAGTTAGGAATTTCTGACCGGTTCAGATAAAGTGCTAGCGGGCTGTATGTTGGATGTATGTGGTTGGATGAGCCCTGCTTATAGTCCGCAAATGCACCCCAGGTTTGACTTTAATGTATTTGTTTTTGCAGTCGACCCGGATTGGCATGTCTGTGAACGCCATCCGCAAACAGAGTGGGGAGGAAGAAGTGACGTCTCTAGCGAAAGCGCTCATAAAATCCTGGAAAAAACTACTAGGTAAAATAGATGGATATTATTCAGGGAGTCTTGATTGCATGATTTATTTTTTTCATCTATGATTTTAAAGGAAACTGAAAGTATTTACTAACTTTAAAAAAATCTGGTCAGTTCACCAATTCTAGTGAACATTCTGTAGCGAGATACCGATGCCAGCACACGTGTAATAAAAGCTGCATAGCTTATAACCACAGCCGCAATACTCAAGGAACTGTTTTAACATTTGCTTCATTCTAGTCAGTGGAACCATGCTGGAAAGGCTTGTTTCTTTATAAAATATCCAAGAAAAAGGTTTTATGTGAATTTGTGGAAACCTGTATTTCTTTTATTGCGGACGTTAGAGCTCTAATGTTGGAGAACTGAATGCATTTAAGCTTCAAATGTTGCGGTTTTGCTTGTTTATGTGCAGTATTTCATTCAAGCAATAGAAATGATATTTAAACATGCATTTTAAAACTTTCTTTTTTCTGCAGATGGTCCTTCTGGTGACAAAGAACCAGAAGAGAAGAAGAAGGAGCCTCCACCTCCTGCTCAGAGCAGCCCAGAGGCAAAGGAAGAGAGGTATTTGAACCCGTCCGTGTGTTACAGACAGTAATGAAAGGATCTGTAAAATTGTCGTTTTTCTTCTTATGGACTAGAATAAAAAGATGTCTTTGCTTCCCTGATCCCTGTCTTTTAAGCAAAATAGGAAGCGCTTCACGTAGGTGATGTTTGGCTTATTCGTTTTCTCTTATGCTATAGACGATAAAACTCCTTGTAGGGTGAATTTTAACCTGATTATATTATGATGGTTATCACTGGCATTATTATATATCTTTTAACTTGCCGTTTGGAAATCTATAACTCGGGGTTGGACAGTGGATGGGCAGAGTGCGTACGTTTGTGATTGACAGAAATATGCATACACTCACTTTATACCGACTAACTATATATGTTTTGCATCAGCAGTTCAAGCAGCAATTCCAGCTTCCGGAAAGAAGAGTGTTCAACCTCCTCCGATGGACTTATTACCTCATATCCACGCGCGCCCAGCACTTCCGATTCAGTAAGACTGAAATGTAGAGAACTTTTGGCTGTGGCTCTCAAAACAGGAGGTGGGTTGATAAATGGACTGTTGATGCAACCGTAAGTCCTAGCAGGTGTTTGCTTTAGAGTAGCTACTGAAATATCTTTTTCAGTGTGTTCCGCGTTCAACCTCAACAAGCTGGAAATGTTGTCAGCAAATAGCTGTAACTAAAGCCTAAATATACCCCTGTAGGAGCTTCACGTACTGAATGAAAAACCGAGCAGCCAGTGGACGTGCATCTGTGGCAGTTTGTTGTATGCCGTGTATTTTATCTAGCTAGGTCTGGGTATTCATTTGTGTGGAAGACAAGGTTATTGGCTCTCACCATATCCCTCTTCCCTCGATGGGATCATCCGTGTAAGTGAAGAGAGGAGCTTTTTTTTTTCTTGTGTTCCAGCCTTGAAAAATGCTTGTTTTTAGTGTTTTAGGCAAATACAGTATATGGTTTATATCCTTTTCAAAATGTTTCAGATGTGTAAACCTTTTCACCCTGCAAACTTAACTCTTCTCTTGTCATACAAAAAGCCAATTTCTCTAAATATCCGATAATTTAGAGCTTCCTCCTAAATTTCTACAATCCCAAACTGCATGTGCAAGGATGTGACACATGGAAGAGCTTTTGGTGATCTGAAAGCTTGTTCCCAAATGAAAACACCAGGGGGCAGCAGAGCGTCCATCGCTGCGTTCTCACAATACAGTAACTGATGCAACACTGAAATAATGGAAGAATTACGGAAGAATACCCCTTTGCATGATATTACCCTGCATTTTTACATCTCAAACAGTGCAGTGCAGCTTTTTTTTTTTTTTTTTTTTTTAATCTCATCTAAGCATTATTTGATATTGATTCCCGCTTATGTGTTGCATTACGCAGTTTTAGTGGTACTGAACCCTAGGTTTTGTGAAAGCAACATATCTGCTTTAATGTTTTTTTATAGGCTTTTGTGTTTTGTTTTTAGATGACTACATTGCCATCGGTGCTGATGACGAGGAGTTGGGTGCTCAGATTGAAGAAGATATCCTTTTAAAATTGTGTTTGGCAAAACATAAGGCTTTACGTCTATCAACTTCTACAGAAAGATAATGCATTGACGTTAATCACATGTTGTATAATGCTCCTCCGGCTCTTCACCTACTGGATATGATTTATACATGGTATGGTCATGTGGCCTAGCAAAACAGTTCTGATCCTTTTGAAGTAGAACAGTAATGATATCACTTGGCCATAGATGTTGAACCAGTTGTGTTGATTTTGAAAACCAAATGCAAATAAGTTAACTGGTTTCTAAAAAAAAAAAAAAAAAAATTAAAAAATAAATGCACTTATGACACACTACGGTTCTGTTTAGCTACTATTTCTTATGATTATTCCTTACGTGTGTGCATCTGTTTGCGTTGATTGTATTCTGCATTATTCTTTAACTTCACTGCACCAGTATTCCAAGAGTTTAAAAACACAGATGCAAAATATAAGAACAGAGTGCGGAGCAGAATCGCAAACCTCAAAGATGCAAAAAACCCAAACTTGAGGAGGAACGTTTTGTGCGGCAACATTGCTCCTGATGTGTTTGCCCGAATGACTGCGGAGGTAAATTTTACAGCAGATCACCTCTAACACTACTTTGTATTAAGAAACACAATGGCTCCTATCAGTAATTGTTAACCAAACGAGTTTGAAATGTCATTTGGGTCCCATAGCAGCTGGAGCACACGGCACAGCGTTCTCCCCAGAGCCGTAGACCTCTGAGTTTACAGTAGGGACTTAATATTCCAATGACGTCAGAAGCATTAATTGCCGGCTGCTGTAAACACACACAATCTTTCTTGCGAAGCTCTGACTTTTTTTTTTATTTTTTTTTTGTAATAATGTATCTATATAGCAGTATAATGTCAACTGTAGAATGCATAAGAACATGCTGAATAGTGCTATGGGTAATTTTCTTCCTCTGAAGTATTCCTATTATGGGGTAAACTGGACTCTTTCTTTATTCACTTTGCTAAAATAGCGTAACGTTCTGCTAATTGGAATTTATTCAAAACTAGAAAAAGGAAGAACTAGCACAGTTTGTCCTACATCAGTCAGCTGAAAACTGTCGGCTTCCCCCCCTCACCCTGACTACCTATTATCTATGATGTGACGTCACTTGTGAATTTTCTTTTTTTATGGTTTACTGTAGGTAGACTTGCTGAATGATCATGTGTTTTTCTGCCGGAGCAGTCAAACACTGACACACAAGTGGGAATTCTATGGCTGTTTGTGAACTTAAAATGCATTAAATTGCAAATATGTAATGTTTTCGCTAATTATGATTATAGAAAGCATTTGTTGAAATCTGGCACATGATGCAAAGCATCTATTGATCAATATTTGTCTTTGAAGTATTATAACTGGGACAATTGTCTTTATGCATTTTAATGTGAGCAGTAACCTGTTTTACATGGAACAATCACTGAGCTTCAGAAGAAATCCATGAGCATAAATTACTCTGTAAATAATCTTCTATGTCCAAGGATATTCCACTAGTGATAGATTTTTTGTCAATCCTACTGGATTTCCTATAGGAAATGGCAAGTGACGAACTAAAAGAAATGCGCAAAAACTTGACCAAGGAGGCAATCCGAGAGCATCAAATGGCCAAGACTGGAGGCACAGAGACTGACTTGTTTAGCTGTGGCAAGTGCAAAAAGAAGAATTGTACCTACACACAGGCAAGTATATAAGCTTCGTGGAAAACAAGTAGAGGACGGCTGACTGTCTTTCTCAACTGGCCCTTTGTGCAGCCATGAAATCTACCAGCCCGTTGTAGTTGATGTAATATTCTCAGAGTTTGGGGTTGTTTTCTAGCTCTCATGTAAGCAGGCAGAGATGGGGAAAAACTAGGGGTTTTATGCACTCAGTGCCTGGGTCAAACAAGGGAAGGGTGGTTTAAAAAAAAGAAAACATGCATTGATTTAACCTAATCCGAGCTCAGGTAGTGTTAGGAGTGAAGGAGGCAGCACCGTTTTTATTGTGCTTAGTAATGCTGAACATATACAAAAAATAAATTGCCCAGCAGTCATGTTCAGAGTCGCCCCCCCCAAACAAAAAAAGTGACAATAAAGGAATTAAATTAATTAAAGTTAGATTGTATCAGCGTAGGAAGTGCTATTTAATTTATAAATGTATAATTATGCAAATCCAGAAAACCGGAAAGCGTTTCTTTCCCTCAAGGGCAGGTTTGGGAAAAATTTTATTTAATGGTTTGTATGATTTTTCATTACATTTTTTTTTCTTTTAAATCTTTAGGTTCAGACCCGCAGTGCTGATGAACCTATGACAACTTTTGTTTTTTGCAATGAATGTGGAAACCGATGGAAGGTAATTTGTTTGCCCTTACTCTTGTTAAATCCAGCCATAATATCATTGTAAAGCACAACAGCCAGGAATCTGTCAGACTCCATGAGTGTATCTTGTTCATGCTGTCTTGATACAAAGTGTAGAAGGAAAAACTCTTGCTCCTTATTGAAGTATTCAAAACCAGGAGCAGCAGTACAAATACTCATAAAGTAAGAAATACAGGAATGTAGACTTTTGTATACAGCCTGTCTGCACAACGTGTGCCCGGTTACGGATTAGCGGCAGTATACATTGTGTCGACCGTGCTTGGCTGATGCAGGGCCTGAAAATGTGCGATTCATAGTGTGACAAGGCTAGTGTTATATTTAAAGGAGATTCATCGGCTCACATCTAAAGCTAGGCGGTGGCTGGGGTCACATTGCCCCACACTAATGGCATTGCAGCTTGCATCTTATGTAAAAGGGACAAACATCAGTAAGATGATCATGGGGAGCATGTGCAGCCAGGCTTTTCCTTGACTATTTTACTAAAGACATCTGCTATGCAGGATATATTGTTTACTGTTTTGAACTAAATATATATATTTTTTTTTCTTTTCAGTTTTGCTAAATGGATACGATACTGCCACTCTCTTACAACATGAAAGACATTTTTGAATTTGGTAAACCAAATAGTTTTCTGAAAAGAAGATTTTTAAAACCTGGATTCGGACCAGCAGGATTATTGGAGATCTTAGATCAAAATCACTATTGAATAAGTCCTCCCTTTTTTCCGTAAACAGAAGATGTTCCAATTTTATGGTGCACCCTTATGAGGCTTCAGATTTTTTTTTGTGTGTTTTCTTTTTTTTAATAACATGGACAAGATTAAACTTTTATCAATTATGATACGGCACCTTGTGGGGTTTTTTCTTCTACTGTAAACATAATTAATTTTGCCATAATCGCTGGTGAAAATGGTAAGAACTAGTTACCTTATCAGAACAATAACGGTTTTATGCAGAAGAGGTTCAACTTCAACTCCCATGGTCCTCATTTTAAGCCTTTGGTAGAGGGTGATGGGTGTTGTAGTTTTCCTGGAGTGACCTGTACAGTTACATATTTACTGTGAGATGCAAAAAGAAATATCACTACAGTGTTGTCTTTCTTACCAATTGCTGGGCAGCGCCTGGTAGTTTAAAATGAGAGCTAATTCATGCAGTTAACCTTTTTCCATTGCCTGATTGTTTGCTCACCATACTGGCCAAGCATCGTCTTTTGGCCTTTATTTGCCATTTGCCGTGATTCTTGACGGTTAGATTGGGATATGGTAAACTCTCCTTCCCCTTTCCCAGTTTTACATACTGCATTATTTTTCTTCCAGGATATGTTGCCAGAGCATGCTTAACTGGGGGGAGATATGCACATTTGTTGAATGTAAGATTTGGAATATAAAATAGATTTTCCAGTTTGGCTGCCTTTTGCGATTTACTATTTATCCTTCCTGTAATTCCCACGTTTTACGTGTGCTGTGGCATTTGTGAACCTATTATACTAGCAAAACACATAAGAAGATTCATTTTGGGTTCTGAGTTGCTGGGGATTTTTGGTTTGTGGTGTAAAACGGTAGAATTCAGAAAACAATGCTTTGTATTTACACCAAAGACTACAAGCCTATGTCTTTATCCTTTTTGAGTGCATTTGAAGCATATTTTAAAGTCTGCATCGCTAAAGTAGTTTACCGTCAGTATACCCCAGGACATTTTGCTCATTACTGAATCACTTGAGGTTACGGGAAAATTAATCTGTGACACCTTTGGCTCTCTGTCTTAAGGACTTTAAGTGTTTTAAGAAGGAGAAAAATGCAATCAAGAATAGAAAAAAAAATAGGACTGCCTATCTCATGCTGGGAAATACATTTTTTTTTCCTTTGTCGTATCTTCCATAAAATCATGTAACTGGTAGAAAGGTGACATTAAGGGCAACATTTAAAAAAATGCCAGAAAAGGTCAACCATAAACTATATAATGCAAATTTTTACAGCTTTACATGGTACTGTTTTCATTCCGTTATTCTATACAGGGAAAGAATTCTAAGGAAAGCAGTGAGTTGTACTCCCTTGCTACAAGTGTTCGTCAATTTCTCTCTTGGAGTACTAAATTGTACCCTTCTGGTAAAACGTGAAAAGATGTCCAGAGAAAATACAATAAATCTAATTAAAAAAAGTAATCTTTCCTACATACGTATGTACTGACTAAAAAATTATGAACAATATTCCTCCTTTATTCATCTTGAGCATGTACTTCTCCAGAAATGCTTTTGAGCTTTTCAAAAACAATCTTGTAATCTGCTACTAAATATTACCCGGTGATTTTTCTAAATTTCAATGGTTGCTCTGTTTTGCTTTCATTTTACATCCAATTAGCTTCTCTTTAAAAGTAAATATGGACCTTTAATCAAAGTTTTTTTTTTGTTCATAAAAATTGTAATATTTTCTTTAAAAGTTGTTTGGTTTCTACAATCTCTTGTATGAATTGACGATCGCTTGGGATGTTGCTGGCGCATACCACTCATAATTAAAATTCTCTTTTGATTAAGACCGTTGTGCAAGTGAGCCTAGTTTTCTCTTTAACATTTTGAGGATTTTTTTTGGAAACTTCTTGACATGAATCCGGTGGATATCAAGCTTTGTGTATGTACCGGTTTCACACAAGGTCATTGAACTGTATGACCTTGTGTACCATCCGTGTCTTATGATTGGTATACAGGCTTCCTTGTCTATTTACAATTGATTGAAGGAGTTAAGCAGAAGGTAAAAGTGCTGTTTATTCAGCAACATGCATGCACAGGAGGGACATGAAAGTGTGGCTACGTTAACACCAGTAAGTTTGCTTTAGGGAGTTCCAAATTTTGATACAAAGGGGAATTTTTTTTATCTCCCTCTTTGTCAGCCCTTTTCTTTCCTTATGTTTACATCTGTTATTTGCTGTTCTCTGCATCTACAAAAAACACATTTCCTAAAAGGAAAATACAATGAGCCCTATCCTCTGGAATAGACTGTAACGTAGCATACTTGGAGCTTTGAAAACAACTCCTGAAGCGCATAGGCAGCCAGCGGAGAGTAGTTAGTAAAGTGACAGGTGAGGCTAAATCTGGCATCAACCAGTTGTAAAGGGGCAAAAGGGTATGAGGTGGACCAAGTAATACAGGGTTGCATCAGTCAAGGCAGTATTGAAGGAGAGGTCTGTGTGGACGAGAGTAGATGAGAGAGACTGGGTAAGATAGAAAGGGATAGGATCTAGAGGGCAAACTTCATCTCCAGTGATGTAGGAGAAGAAGAAGAGTGCAGAGTCAAAAGAGGGCTATGGCAGCAGGAGGACTGCAGATAAGGGAGGTAAAGTTAACTTGCTTAGCAAGGGTGAGAGCAGAATAGTAGGATTGTAGCATGAATTTATAAAATAGATGGTATTAAATAGCTTGAAGGAACAGGATGAAATGAGGACCTTTGGGGGAGTAGGAGGCCTACACCACCACCCGTTCTGTCATCCGGTCTGGGAGAATAAGTGAGGTGGAGGCCACCACAGGAGAGAGTAGCATGATAAGCTGTGTTACAGGAGGTTAGCCAGGTTTTAGTTAGAGCGAGAAGGTGCAGGGAACTAGAAGAGAAGAGGCTGTATGGCTGTTAGTTTGTTACACATTCCAGAGAGCAAAGGTAAAAGGTGGGCAGGAGGAGTGACAGATTATGTGGATAAGCTTGAGGTTTCTGGAACCTTGAGTGGCAGAGGAAAGGGAGCCCTGGATTCTGGAAGATATCCCCAGCTGCTGAAAGTAGAAGAAAAAGAGAGTGAAGGAAGGTGGGAGTAGGACTTATGGGAGTAAATCTTTCCTTTAATTAGAACTGGTTCACTTAGATAAAACATCACTCTTAATGAGGTTAAGTGGATAACCTACAGTTTTAATTTCTTTCCCTTCTATGTGGCATATTTAAATTATTGCCAGGGTACCTAGAGAGGTGTATTAAGTATGTTTGTGGAGTCTTTAGATGAGGTTTACACCTTTTTTATGTTGGCCAAATAAAAGGTATCTTGTTTTGTAAACTTTCAGAACCTCAGATATATCTTCACATAACCTCTGGGAATATGTGGCTAGCATAAGGGTGTGTGATTCCAGTTGTGGCATAAATAATTCTGTGATTATACAATGTTCTGCTTCATGGGTCTCTAGATATGTGCTATGTTATAAGGCTTCCAGGTCATGGGAACTAACTTCTTGAATAGCAGAGAATCATTAGTAGGTGAGCACTCATATGAAGCAGTTCCCGGTCTGCAGTAGTCAGTACATATCAAAAATGGCCAAAAGAAGGGAAAGCAGTGAACCAGCGACAGGCTCATTGGCAGCCAAGGCTCATCGATGCACATGGGGGCGAAGGCTGATGGCACTGGCCTCTTTCAGCAGGCACTGGCCTCTTTCAGCAGGATAATGTGTCCTGCCACAAAGCAAAACGGTTCAAGAGTGGTTTGAGGAACACAACAGCAAGTTGACTTGACCTCCAAATTCCCCGGATCTCAATCCGATCGGGCATCTGTGGGATGTGTTGGACAAACAAGTCCGATCCATGGAGTGCCCACCTCACAATTTACAGGACTTAAAGGATCTGCTAATGTCTTGGTGCAGATACCACAGCACATCTATAAAGGTCTAGTGGAGTCCATGCCTCGACGAGTCAGGGCTGTTTTTGTGGCAAAAGGGGGACCTACACAATGTTAGGCAAGTGGCCATAATGCTGTAGCTAATCGGTGTATGTTTGTATATAAGGTATTAGTTGTATAGTAGAATTTTACAATGCTTATCCATTGCAACACAAATATTGTAATTCTATTTTTATCTATTGATGCAGGTGTTTTGCCTTGGGTCCCACATGGGTCTTTTTCTACAGCTAATTGGTTTGTATTTTTTTTTGGTAATGAGATTGACACCAAAAAAACACAACTGAATAATCAGATAAATTAAAAGGTCCCTGATGTATACAGTTCTGCTTACAACTGAATGTGCAGTGCATGTGTTCACGGAAGGGCTTGCAAAAAAAAGAAAATGCTTTTTGGTCCCTTCGGGGTCATTATCTGAAAAGAGTTTTAGCTGTGCTTGTAGAAGCCAATTCTGGGGCAATTTAGAAAACATTAAAAAAAAAGCGCGGCAGGGAAACAAATCAACTTAGGTGTCAGTATAGACGGAATCTTCAAGAAGAGCAAAACATTTGGGGTTTCCCAGTTGGTTATTCACCGAAAAAACACACTACTAATTGGTTTTGAGGGTTTTTTTTTATGAATTTGTGTAAATAAGACTGAGGTTTAAAAAGTTTTAAATGTGGTCTCATGGAATAATCCAACACACATTTCATTGGTTGCTTTGACCACTTTTTGATAAGTCACTATACATAAAAAGCTTTTCACCTAGTTATTTACAATAATTTCAACAGAACATAAAGTTGCCTAAAAACTCCTATTAATTCCTTGCCCCAGCCTGTCTATCCTCCGATATTCTCTCCAATGTAAAATTGTCCTTCTCTGGCATCTTGAAGTGCGCTGGTAAAACATCCGGTCTCAGCCTTGGTGCCGAAATGTTCATCTTTTCCTACTGTGTGCGTAAAGAAATCGGCCTAGCAGGAGGCAAATGTTAAATAACTGATGTGAAAATAATTTCCAGTTTAAAGGTATGGTAGCATCTGTTAAATTTCTATTCTTTACCAGAACAATATTTCGTTGACTTTTATTAGCAGCACCTTATATCAAAATGGAATATGCCAAAGGAGTAACCTCGCTTTTAACAGATTTTATTGACAATATGTGACATCATCCAAATTATATTTATTTGCGGATACGAGACGTAGACTACATAAAACCTTGTCTGATGAGTCTTGGCTCGCTTATGCTATAAGAAAGGAAAAATATCCTTAAGCATTTCAAATGATCACGCTCATAAGATCACGCTCAGAATTCCTCTGGAGGGGAGACCCAACAACCTTTACCAACTGTGTAACTTATGCTTTTAGAAAGTGGTTGCAGTGGATGATGGGAATAGAATTCCAGTGGCAGATAAGAAGGTATGGGTTATCTCTTCTTTAAAGATATACTGAATTTGATTTTTCCCGTCGTGTAGTGTCAGTACCACGGGGTGTCGCTCTTCCTGGGACAAGGACCTAGAACCGAAGAGGTTAAGATACCTCCTAACCCCTCCTACTCCTCCCTATAAGAGACCCGGCAACCCTCATACCTCCAGTTTCTTCCTTGTCCCTTGTCAGGGACGGACCTTTTTCCGTTTTTCATTGGTGGGGCACACGGGTTGTGTCCGGGGGTTCCCTCCGATTGCTCCCCGGGTGGCGAGCAGAGCGAGGAGTAACGTCCGCATCGGCGGACGTTACGGAGCCATTTAGACGCCGCGCTCTTATGCCGGCAGAATTTGGAGCATGCGCACAGCGGTGGAACGCACGCCAGAGGGCGCTGCGTTCCACCAAGAGTACTGACACGCTATTGAGCATGCGTGATTCAGTTCCACTTGTTCAGGGCGCGAAAACTAACTGGTTTTCGTATATATATAGCTGTGCTGCCCAGTCTGACAGCAGAGGAGCTTGTCAACACTGGGATTTCCGTGTCACCAGCCCCCCCACACGGATTGAGGAGTTGTAAGGTAGGATTTGGTTAATCTTACCCCGTCAGATCCTCTGCCCTGTATTTTTTTCTACTGAAAATTTTTTTTTTGTGTTTTATATTAGATGTCTGGTCCGGTTTCACCAGATAAGCCGGATAAAGAGAGATCCTTTACACCTGCTCCAAAAAAGGCTGTGGTTAAAACCAAACATTTATCATGCGCTGAATGTGCCACTCCGTTGCCGGATGGTTGTAAGAAGAAATTTTGCAATGCCTGCTCCGCTGAGAGTTTGGCAAAAGAAAAACATAAAGACATGCAGTCTTTTTTTTAGGTTGGTTCCAGGACAACCTGGCACAAACGTTTGAAACGTTTAAGGCAGCAGCAGCTTCACCTGTGGAACCCGTTAAACCTAAATCCCACAAACGTAAGAGGGTATCATCCCCTCATTCTGATTTATCCTCTGGAGAGGTTTCGAGTTCATCCTACTCAGCTTCATCTAGCGAAGAATCAGAGGATGAGTCCAATTTTCCTCCACAGGAGCTGCGTAAATTTGTTAAGGAAGTCTCACGGCTTTTTCAGGATTCAGACCTGTCAGCGCACCCCAAAGGGTTGCCTATGTTATCTCACATGCAGAATCTCATGTATAGAGAGTGGAATAATCCAGGCAAAAGAGCCTTTATATCAAAGCACTCTAAGCAGCTTTTTCACCTTCAAGGCGATGAAAAATGGGAAGATATCCCTAAAGTAGACGTCCAGATAGCCCAGCTTTCCAAACGTACGACCATTCCCATTAGTGAGGTGGCTGGTCTTAAGGATCCTATGGATAAGAGGGCAGAAACGTCTTGCAGACGGGTTTATCAATCGTCTGGGTTCCAGTGTAAAGTGGCGTTGTCTAGTGCATCTGTGGCAAAAGCGCAAGGTGTCTGGTTGCAGTCCTTAGAAGGCAGTCTTTCAGAATCTATGGATGAAGATTTGTCTAAACTATTCAAAAACTTGAGACTGGCTAATAGCTTCCTGCTGGAAGCTGCAGAAGAGGGCCTTAAGCTTTCAGCCCGTAACATGGGTTTGTCTTCCGTTGCCAGAAGGGCATTATGGTTGCGTTCCTGGGCAGCAGATACTGCCTCCAAATCTACGCTATGCGATCTGCCCTTTGAAAGAACCAAGCTATTCGGTTCTTCCTTGGAGGAACTGATCAGACACATGTCTGATACTAAAAAGGCACTTCCTCAGGATAGGAAAAGCAGATGGAACAAACGATACCAGTATAGACCTTCCAGGCCTTTTCAACCAGTTTTCAAGACTCAAGCCTTTCGTAAACAACACGAGAGAAAGTTTCAGGAACACCCTAAGAAACCAGAGGGTAGGAAGTTCTGACGGTGTTGGAGGTCGTCTGCAATGGTTCCTACCAAAATGGAGACAAACCACAAACAATTCCTGGGTCCTAAGAATCATTGCGGACGGGTACAGGATAAAGTTTTCCAGTTTTCCTCGTCCTCTGTTCCTGATTTCGTTTTACCCATCTCAGGTGAAGAACTCAGCACTGTTTGCCGAAAGCCTTACCCTTCTAAAAAAGGGTGTCATAGAGCCTGTTCCAAAGAATCAGGAGTTTCAGGGAGTTTATTCCCGTCTCTTCCTGGTCTCAAAGCCGGATGGGTCCTTCCGTCCAATTCTGGATTTAAAGAGTGTCAATGCGTGTATTCCTTACCGTCACTTCAGAATGGAATCCATTCTCACGGTTACCCGCCTGTTGAGACAAGGGGACTTTATGGTTACGTTAGACCTAAAAGATGCCTATCTCCATGTGCCTATCGCCATAGCCTCCAGGAAATATCTCAGGTTTGCCATAAGAGTCGGGACAAGAGTTCGTCATTTCCAGTTTACTGCTCTCCCTTTTGGCCTGTCGTCAGCTCCTCGGATCTTCACAAAGCTTTTAACTCCTATTACAGCGGCTTTACGGAAAGAGGGGATCACAGTTGTCCCTTATCTAGACGATTGGCTGCTAAAAGCAAGTTCTTCTCAGGAGCTCCGGGCACATCTCAGCTTTGCGACCCGATGCTTGGGGGAACACGGCTGGATCATAAATTACAAAAAGTCCAACCTTATTCCAACTACGAAGATCCAGTTTCTGGGGCTCATAGTGGATTCCGTCTCTTCGAGACTTTATCTCCCGCGCTCCAAGATCAAGAAGATAAAGAATCAGGTTTCCTTTCTGCAACGAAATCCAACTCTTCCCTTCAGGTTGGCTATGAGTATCCTGGGCAGTCTTACAGCGTGTATTCCGGCAGTCAGCTGGTCCAAAGCACAGTTGAGACCCCTGCAATGGGACATCCTACAACAGTGGTCCAGGAGACCGGGAGATCTAGATGTTACCTTCACGGTATCCAGGGAGGTTTTACTCCGGCTGAATTGGTGGAAAGCGAAGGGGCGCCTCACCCAGGGGCGATCTTTTCTACCACGCCATTGGGTCACCCTCACCACGGATGCCTCCAAGGTAGGCTGGGGAGCTCATCTACGCGACCTCTGCAGTCAGGGCAACTGGTCCTTAATCGATCAAGCCCAATCATCAAACTTTCGGGAACTGAAAGCTGTGTTCCTGGCTCTCAAGACCTTCGGTCCAAGATTACGGGGGAAAGCTGTGAGAATCCAGTCCGACAATGCCACCACAGTCTCATATATAAACAGACAAGGTGGCACCCGAATTCCAAAACTACAGGACCTTTCAGACCATCTCATGCGCTGGGCCCAAAGAAACCCGGAGGACACATATCAAAGGAGTAGACAACAGTCTGGCGGACGATCTCAGCAGATCCCGTTGCTCCCAAGCAAACTGGTCCCTGGACAAAAGCATTTTTTCTCTCCTAGTTCAAAGATTCGGCCTACCAGATATAGACCTTATGGCGACCAGACAAAACAGGAAATTACCAGTGTTCGCCTCCCTTTACAGGCAGGACAATCCTCCCCTGCTAGACGGAATGTCAGTGATTTGGTCTTTCAAGATGGCTTATGTGTTTCCTCCAGTAGCCATGATTCCTCGGATCCTCCTGAAGATTCGGGTAGACAGAGCCAGGGTTTTAGCTATTCTCCCTTATTGGCCGAATCGAAGTTGGTTTTCGGAGCTGCTCAGTATGGCAATTTCAGTATGGGAGCTGCCAGTTTCCTCCCATCTTCTGGAAAACAAGAACCTGTCCAAGGAGGTTCTTCTGCAGTTCAGATTGACGGCCTGGCTGCTGCAAGGATGATCCTCCAGAGCAGAGGCATTTCCAATTCTATGTCAGAGATCCTCTTGGGTTCAGTACGAAGATCTACGTCCACTATTTATCTTCGAGTCTGGAATAAATTCCTCCACTGGTGTGTCTCCAAAGGTTTGGATTTCTCTTCTCCCCCCACAAGTTCTGTTCTGGATTTTTTGCAGGAAGGTTTTTCAGCGGGTCTCACAGTCTCGACGCTTAAGGGACAGGTTTCAGCCCTGAGTCATTTTCTCCTGTCTGAGTTGGCATCCCAAATTCTCGTCAGGCGTTTCTTTAAGGCTGCCATCATTCAACGGCCTCCCAGACGGTCGCATTTTCCCTCCTGGGATTTGTCATTGGTCCTCCAAGCACTCTGCTCTGAACCATTCGAACCTTTGGAAGAGGTATCTCTAAAATTTTTATCCCTCAAGACGGCTTTTCTGGTAGCCATTACCTCAGCGAGGAGGGTCAGTGAACTTCAGGCTCTTTCCGCGGCTCCAGAATTTACCATTTTCCACCAAGATAAAGTCGTCCTGTATGTTAAACCTTCTTTTTTGCCCAAGGTTATCTCGGAAGCTAATGTCAATCAGCCATTAATTTTGCCCTCTTTCTTCCCGTCTCCTTCAACTCCGGAAGAATCACTCTGGCACACTTTAGACGTCCGCAGAGCTCTACGAATTTATATAGACCGCACTGCCTTTTTCCGCTCCATGGATCAGTTGTTTATTAATTATTTTGGTAGATCTACAGGCAATGCGGCCTCCAAGCACACGATATCTCGATGGCTTTCCGACACTATTCGCTTAACCTACTCTCTCAGCGGTCAGGTTCTTTCATCCCGCGTTACTGCTCACTCCACCAGAGCTATGGCTACATCCTGGGCTGAAAGGTCTTCGGCATCTCCAGAAGAAATATGCAAAGCAGCTACTTGGTCTTCCTTTCACACGTTTATCAAGCATTACCGGCTAGACATCTTCTCCTCCTCTGATGCTGACTTCGGGCGTAAGGTGCTTCAGGCAGTTACCTCGTGACCATTTTTTCCCCCACCCAGGAGGGGTCATCTTGCTATATCCCCGTGGTACTGACACTACACGACGGGAAAAATAGTAATTTTACTTACCGTAAATTCTTTTTTCCTTAGTGTAGTGTCAGTACATGTATCCCTCCCTGTGCATTCTTGTATTAAATTATATTTTTTTGCAAGCTATCTTGTGTGTCTTGGTACTTTCTGGAGGTATGAGGGTTGCCGGGTCTCTTATAGGGAGGAGTAGGAGGGGTTAGGAGGTATCTTAACCTCTTCGGTTCTAGGTCCTTGTCCCAGGAAGAGCGACACCCCGTGGTACTGACACTACACTAAGGAAAAAAGAATTTACGGTAAGTAAAATTACTATTTTTGTTAGTATGCAGTTTTTTTGATCTTCCCCAATCCTTCACCAGTAAAAATTAGGTTATTTAGATTACTAGTGATTAAATCACATGGCACCATGCACTTCTAGCTATATATTATGACCCCTTACCATTTCTTCTTCTTTGAAAGATACCGTATTTCCCCATGTATAAGATGCACCTTTTTTTTAAAAAAAAATGTGTGGTCTATAAACTGGGTGCGTTTTATACAGTGGTTGTAGATTGTAGATTGCAGTTACTACGGTACTTCCCAGTACCTCCCTGCTGTCACACTGCCGATTGGCCCCGCCCCTTTCTGACTCACTGCCGATTGGCCCTGTCCCTTTAATTATAGCGTCCACACTGCTTAGACAGTATCTTACAGTAAGTATAAAATTAATATTTGGGCTGCTGAAAGTTAGGGGATGTGGGGGTTAAGTTTTTTGGGCAGTTATGGTTGATGGGCTGTTAGGGGTTAATTTAGGGGTGGTTATGGTTGATGGGGTCTTTAGGGTTAATTTAGGGGTGGTTATGGTTAATGGGGTGTTTAGGGTTAATTTAGGGGCAGTTATGGTTGATGGGGTCTTTAGATTTAATTTAGGGGCAGTTAATGGATGGGAGCGATGAGGATGAGTATTAATCTTATGATAATACATTTTTTTTCAAATTTCGGGCCCCAGGTGTGTCTTATACATGGGAGCGTCTTATACATGGGGAAATACGGTACTTCCCTCATATAGTTTGTTGAATCAATGTATGTATTTGTTTATATCATATACTGTATATCCCCTCTCTTGTAAGCCATACGTACTGAGATCGGTGTGTCTGCCATTCTATCTTTGAGATTTTATAGTGCATAAACAGGGTGAACCCTGCTTCTATGTGCTTAACAGAGCCAGGAGAGGGAAAGAGAGAGTAGGGGTTGTTGGGAAAGGTACGAGAGATTAGGAGATAATAATTGGGAATGCCATTTCAAAGAGCAAAGTCTTGGGTGGTTTTCTGTTGTCTTTTCATTCACAATTTTAGTATCACTTCTCTGAACTCTATCTAGAATGTTCATACCCTACTGGAGATGGGTCTACAGTACTGTGCACAATACTGTTAGCCGCATCGGCTGCAATTTCAGCTCAGACAGTTTCAAAGCGGCTGTAAAACCGCTTCGGTTTTAAAACCGCTTTGGTTTTAAAACCGCTTTGAAACTGTCAGCCGCATCGGCTGCAATTTCAGCTCAGACAGTTTCAAAGCGGTTGTAAAACCGAAGCGGTTTTAAAACCGAAGCGGTTTTACAGCCGCTTTGAAACTGTCTGAGCTGAAATTGCAGCCGATGCGGCTAACAGTTTCAAAGCGGTTTTAAAACCGAAGCGGTTTTAAAACCGCTTCGGTTTTAAAACCGCTTTGAAACTGTCAGCAGCCGGCCGTTTAATGGCTTGCCAATCGCTGAGGCTCTTCGTCCCGCCCCTTTGAAGATGCACCGTGATGCTCAAGGGGGCGGGCACTTTCGGAACAGATGCTCTATGACAGGGAGCACGCGGTAGGAGAGCAAGAGCAGCGGTGTTAAGGCGGAAAAACGAAGACTTCAAAAAAGTAATTATTTCATTTTAAAAAAATAGTTGAGGGTCTTCAAATGTCATTTGAAATTAAAAGGAGAACCCCCATTAAATATGTTTGGGTTAAAAATGCCATTATTTAATATTTGTGTTATTTGCTCTAAGAACAAGGAGCAGTGCACTAGAGCAAGTACACCAGATCTCACTGGAGGTGGCACATTAACAAGGGGGGGGGGGCTGCCTTGGGAAAATAAAATACATAAAGATGGTGGCTGGCAGGCTGGGGACATAATTACACATCAGGGGGGGTTAATACACATTTGTATGGGGGCCATTATAATAACCATTACAAGGGGTTGGTGCATCAATACACAAGGGAGGGGGGCAGGCTTGGGGCATCAAATAAATCAATACACAAGGGAGGGGGGCTGGCTGGGGGCATCAAATAAATCAATACACAAGGGAGGGGGGCTGGCTGGGGGCATCAAATAAATCAATACACAAGGGTGTATAGCAAAAATGCACAAAGGAGGGTGGCTGGGGGGGCACAAATACACAAGGGGCAATACACACAAACAGAGCAATGTGGAAAGCATTTTTATACTAGTAGTAGTATATACTTAATAATATTAGTAGGTTATCCCATCCTGGTGTGGGGGTCCATGTGGCAGCAGAGCCTGCCCTGGGGTGTGTATTTGGGTGTCAGTGTAGCAGAGCCTGTCCTGATATGTGTTTGGTCATCTGTTTCCTGGCACTTTACTTGCTGTAGAGGGTTAAATAGAACTTTGTAATTTGTATTTATCCAGATTTTGTGGTCACTTCAGAGGACAAAACTTTCTAGGCCTAGAAATCAGTGAGAGGAAGAGTAAAGGTTTTGTGTTATTTACTCTTATTTCAATCTGAATATATTATTAAAAGTTAGATGTTGGTTCAGAGTTTGTGAAACTCAGTTCTTGATTTCATTATACAGGACGTTATTCCCCTTTGCTTTCACAGGCCTTCTCAGACCAAGTGGTACTCAGCTTAGTTATATGCAGCTGCATGCGTTGTGTTATCTGTAATGAGGTGTTCATTTGTTCATTTGGTGACGCAGAGCTAAGATGGTTGTGATGCATTAATGCATTAATATTGTTAAGAATAATGCTATCACTGTTTTGTTGCGCTGAATAAAACTGGACTTTTTCATCTAAAATTTTTTGCAGTAGCAAATGTTTGATTCCATTATGTCTAATCTTAATTTATTTGGGCCTTTTAACTTTTTTGATTTCTGGGATTTTAATAATGTGATAAAAATGATTTATAGTTGTTTGGATGTCAAATAGTGTGTATAATTCTGTTGATCTGTATCTGCTATGTTTCCATACATTATTTATGTATACATGCAAATACAGGGTTTTTTTGTCTAATTCAGTTGCATGTGTTGTTTCCATGTGTTGTTTATTTGATCTATACCTGAACTACAGGGTGTAAGTAAAAGAGCGGTATGGTTTAGTGAATGAGGGGACAAAGGGACTCTGGGGATGATTACAGGAGAGAGGACCTCTCACTGTCACGGTGCAGGACTGACTCTCACGGTCTTCTCCCGATCTGCAGTCAGTGTGGCAAATATATTTTTTTCGGTGTGGTAGCGGAGGGAGTGATTGCATGCAAGGGAGCGCTGAGCAGGACCCAAGGAAATGCTTGGGTAGGGTCCAATTTTTTCACTATAAAATATATTGGCAACAGGGTCTAATGTTTATGTATATATGTATATATATGTATTGGCAGCAGGGGCTAATATTTATTTATATATTGGCAGCAGGGTCTAATATTTATATATTGACAGCAGGGTTTAATATTTATATATATTGGCAGCAGGGGCTAATATTAATATATATCGGAAGCCGGGACTAATAATATATACCGGCAGCAGGGTCTAATATTAATATATATTAGCAGCAGGAGCTAATATTAATATATATCGGAAGCAGGGGGTAATAAGTGCATATTATGTAGTTAAAAATGCACGTCTAACGTGTATATATATATATATATATATATATATAGTGTATATGTACCATTTTATAATTGGCCCCCCTACTTTGGTCCCTGGCCCCCCATGTGCCCCCCCTAAATATGAAAGCTGGAGACGCCACTGACTCCAGGCAAGGTCTGACTAGAGATACGTAAATATTTCACTGTATATTTTGACAATAATTTAATTATGTTGTGTGTGGTTACATCTGTAATGTATCTGCTGCATCCAAAATAAAGCACATCCCTATATTAACCCCTTCATGACCCTTAGGATGTATCATTGCATCCTATAAAACATGGTCTAGATAACTAAGGAGCCGGTGTCACTAGCTCCCTGCTGATTGAACTGATGTAACAGCGCTCAGTGTAATAACGGCATTCTCAGTCTATCTAGACCAGTGGTTCTTAACCTGGGGGTCGAACAACCCTTTCACACGGGTCGCCTAAGAACAACGGAAAACACATTTCACAATATATAATTACATAATTTTATGGTTGGGGTCACCACAACATGAGGAACTGTATTAAAGGGTTGCGGCATTAGCAAGGTTGAGAACCACTGATCTAGACCCTCCTGAGACCTCTGATGAACCTGCTGGCTGATCACGGGTACTGCAATTACCAATGAAGGGCAGTGGTGCCCTGCTTACTGATCACTCTATTATCAGCAGCAATGAAGATCAAAAGCGTAAAGCAGGAGAGAGTGTTTCTCTCTTAAAAAATATATATTTTTAAAAATTGTTTCAAAAATGTAAAAATTAAATACAATTAATAATTAAATGGACTCAATGAGGTCACATGACAGGGGTCCCATACAGTTCCAAGAGAGATCCCTGAGTTCTCTAAATACCTCAAAGGGACCTTGACACAAAAAATATACATTATAAATAACCACTTCCTAACCAAAAGGGGCAGATTTGGGGTATGGTGGGCATTGTGGTTAAAGTCAAAAGAAGGCTACAGTGTGAGCACAACTGCACAGAAAATGACAAATTTAACACTAAAAGTGGCTGCTAACACCACCCACAGGAAAATACCTCCGGGTACAGTAGTTTCTAGATTACATAGTAGTTTCCATTGTATTAAGTTATTAAATAAAAACAATTATTCAGATAAAACTATTGTGCTTTATTACAGTAATATTTTTGCTAAAGAATGTAAATATCCACATTTAACTTTTTTTTTTTTGTTCAAAACTAACCGTTATAAACATTCACAATTTTAGTTAATTGAATAATCTGTGAGAATGTTTCCATGAAAATAATAACTTTCTTGTAACGGTTTCCCAGCATGAAGAAAAAAAAACATTTAAAAGCAGTTTTTTTCACAAAATTGGCTTTGACAGTTTTGAGGTTGTTCAGTATTTTTTTTTTTTTCTCTTTACTTTTAGGTCAGCGCACTGCTGGTTTCTTTCTCATGAATATACTCCAAGTGGAAATACAAACCCAAAACAATATTTCCATTTGTAAGACGTTATAAATGTAAGTGAAGGTTTAACCTAGTGCTGCCTAGAAAATCCTCCTAAAACATCAAGGCACGTCCACCAGGGTAACCCATGTCTTTGAGTACATGCTAATTACTGTTGTAAAAATACAACTACTGCGTTTAACCCTTTGAATACCAGAGGGGTGTTCCACAAATATAGAGCGCACACCTAAGATGCCCAAAGGGGTAATATATATATATATTTCACTTAAAAATGTTCTCCAACTTTTTTGGGGAAAAAAAAAAGTTGGTAAGGTTGATCACTACCTGGAGCAGGCATGGCAACGAAGGGTCCTCAGCAGAAGGTAAGAATTATAGTCCGTATTAAAATAAGCCTGAGTGTCACTTTCAGGTAAGGGTATGAGTAGCTCTTAACTCCCTGCCAAGGATTGGTACCCCAGGTTTTTATTCTTTTTTTAAAAAATAAATAACAAGAACAACATAGAACAATATAAATTGTAATTTAAAAAACACAAAAGACAAAACA
The DNA here is from genome assembly GCF_027358695.1 of Spea bombifrons. Taxonomy (NCBI): domain Eukaryota; kingdom Metazoa; phylum Chordata; class Amphibia; order Anura; family Pelobatidae; genus Spea; species Spea bombifrons. Next base: position 84,956,889 of record NC_071091.1, on the reverse strand, counting down.
AAAGGAAACATAACTAAGATTCTTTGTTTTTCTCCGACAAGGACTGAAGAAGATTCTTGTATATTACAGAGTTCATAAAACGTGGGTAGGAGTCTCTGTGCATTAAGGTGTATATCTGGAGCTGAGCATCATCAAATGTGTGTTGGGAAGGTTCCAACATATTCCTGTTAATAACTTCCCTGACTCTGGAGTCCAGGCTGACCTGCAAATAAAGTAGAGACACTTTGGGTCACATCCATTGTTCACGCAACCTTTCCACACGTACCACAAATAGACAAAGATAATGCACCACTGGCTGATACCTCTGACGGCGAGCAACTTGGTCCATGCTGTGACATGATAATAAAAGTTCCCGGGATATACTTATAAAAATATGATTAAAGGTAGGGAACCCAAATGATTGGCAGGTTTTATTCCTGCCCTTATAATGTGAAGAGATATTAATGATGTAATAGCTTATTGTTCGTGTCTGTAATGCTTGCTTGGAAAGGTCAAGTTCTTTGAAAAATAATTATTATCCAGCACGCCAGGACTAAATAATGTCCCCTCGGAGGGGAATCTCCCTTGGCATTCTTTTTAAATGTCTTCCTATTGTTTATCCGTACAAATGTTTTGTTCCCTCAGTATCCTCGCAGTGTAAATGTGTGAAAACACTATTTGTTTCACTCTTTCTGTTGAAATATGATTCATTAAAAAAGGTGTTGGGTAAGTCCCAAATCGCTTGTAAAGCCAGCCTCAGAAGTGACTATGCCAAAGTGCTATGATTGATGTTTTAACACATGAGACAACTGGTGCTGTCTTTTCCACACGATGAATAAAACAACATTAAGTTCGGATTTTGGCTTCAAATATGATGGGTATAACATTTAAAAGAGCATTCATCTTGTTGGTGCTTTAAAAAACATAGAGCTTAATGAAAATCATTTTTACCTCTGTGACTGCGCTAGCAGATTATTATTGATAATTGTCATGAATAGAATAAATGCATGTAGGAGAAAACTTAAGAGTCTATTCACCAAAAACAATTCAACTCCCTGATATTCTTATGAAGGGCAAACCAGCACTGAGCGTTACTGCTTTGAACTGAATGCTTCCATGGTTGGGGAATGACTGAGAAATGTAAAACTATGTGAACTCTTTCATGTTTTATGCAATCTTGTGCTTTTTATACCTCTTTGGGAGACAAAATTGAGATGTAGTCTTCGTATATTAGCCGTGCCTTTTCTTCTATTATGTTCTTATTGCATTCGTTTTTAAGGTCTTCACAAGCCATCCAAAAAAGCATGTTCTCCTCACTAAATTCTGTTCGCAGGAATTCACGGAAAGCGTTTCTCCCACCTGGAGTAGTCATTAGTTTGTCAAACGACTGTCCCCACGAGTACACATCTTCAAGAGTAGGGGATGGACTAATGGTAAAAGGAATAAAGACAATCATGTTTTTGTGTAAAAAAAATAATCTCCATCAAAAAGATTTATATTAAATTATGTATGATAATATTAAAACAGATGTCTTGTTTTCATTTAGTTATTAGTCTCTGAACCATTCTTGATTGGAATGCAAAGTTGGTGGCCTGCTTGCTTTCTGAGATGGCTTAGAGTAATATCAATGTCTTTCTATGACAGCATTAACGTAACAGCAGTAATATCACACGCTGTATAACATGGAATTTTGCTGTTTGCTGTTAGTATGACCTGGTTTTGCACTGTTGTATGTGTCTTCTTTGGAATGTGGCTGCTTTTGGACAATAAAATACAATCACTCACAGAAAGTATTGTTCAGTTGTGGCCCCTCGTACTTGCATATTTATATGTTAGCCATAAATATATGCCATACATACCTTTCCTCACAGTTTGGTATGCCTTCACCTCTGATTTCATTAGAAGACCTCCTTGTTCTTTCTTCATCTCGATTTCTGACAGTGAGACTGAAACATGGAGAAATATTAAAAACTCTTGAATGACTGTACACAACAGAAAAACCTCCTGTCAAAAAGCCGCCAAACCCAGTACCTTTCAACCAACCTGACATTTTTAATTTGTCTTACTTATTGTATCAACAAGGTGTTTAATACACTATTTCTTAAACATATAAACATAAAAACATAAAATTTGGCTGCAGACAATAACCATTGGGCTCTTCTAGTCTGCCCACTTTGTCTGATGTAAAGACTCAGACCTTAATTCAGGCATAAAGCTATCCTGAATCTAAGGCTTAATGGCTGATTAACATTATAGAAGTGAAATCAGAGAAGATCATGTCGAGTCTTAAATTCCACAATGTTACTGCAGTCTGAAAATGTATCTGCAATTGACAAATTAAGTTGACTAAGCAATTAAAAAAAGCAGGATGAAAATTCAGGTCTGAGGTCCTGAATGACTGCAAATGGAGTTGTGGGTTTGGTCAGAATAAATGGTTTCCTCAATGCTAAAAATTACAGGCAGATACTTATTCATCATGCAATACCATCAGGGACAACAACCCCAAACATACAGCCAAATCATTAAGAACTATCTTCAGTATAAAGAAGAACAAGAAGACTTGAAAGTGATGGTGTAGCCAACACATAGCTTTGATTTCAACATCATCAAGTCTGTCTGGGATTACACAAAGAGAAAGAATCCACTAAAACTGCATCAATCCACAGAAGAGCTGTGGTTAGTTTTCCAAAATGTTTGGAATCTACCTGCTGAGTTCCTTAAAAAAATTGCCAGTGTACCTAGAAGATTTGATGCTGTTTTGAAGGCAAAGGGTGGTCACACCAAATATTGATTTCAATTATATTTTTCTTCTGCTAACTCACTTTGCAGTTTGTTGAATGATAAAAAATAAACTATTAATATGTCTAATTTTGAAAGCATTCATACTTTAAAACATTTTTTCACACCTGTCTAAAACTTTTGCTCAGTACTGTATGTCTCCTAAAATATCTCTGTCTATGTTAGGGCTGGAGGAGGGTGCGCTTGCAAGCAGCATAGCACAAGCTAACCGTTGGCCTTGTCAGACCACCACAGAGCATTTATATAGACCATCACAAGGACCAAATATTAAACAATAGAAGATGCTTGGCTTTGTCTTACACTCCATCTCTCTCCATGAGCCAACACAGACCTCCTCAGGTATAATAATGCACAACCATCTTGAACTTTTATTCATAAAACACTTGAAATATTAATCATAAAATAGAAAACAGTGGCATACTCGGTGGAGAGGAGCGGTCTGTCCCAGGTGGCTCCACTGAGGAGGCTCCACCTTTTTTGAGACAGAGCTCCATAAGGCCTGGTCAGCTGAGCTGATACCAGGGAAAAGTGGACGAAGAAAGAAGACAATAGAAGAAGAAGCAAGAGAAGAAGGAGGGCTGCAGGAAAGGAGACAGGACATGCACGGAAGAAAAGTAGGGAGATTGAGTAAGAGAGTGCAAGTAGGAGTGAGTGAGATTGTATGAGTGAGCGATAGTGTGGGTGTTTTGATATTTTAAAATGGTAGGCCAAATATAGGATCCGCTCAGGTACCAAATATTTATATTCCCTACCATACAAATGCTAGTTGGCGAACTTATAGCGAGAGAACCATGCTTCCATTAAGCTCTCTCAGAGACCTTTATTTATAAAAACTTCTTATCTCTTTTTCATATTATTTATTAATGCTAAGTGGTAATTATTTATAACAATTTACATTAATGCCATGCATGAGCAACTACAACTCCTGTGGTGAAAATATCAACAAGCTCTCACAATGGAAAATGTATGTCAAACATACCATGAGCAGCTGCAGCAACAGCACCAACAGAAGCAACAGGCATTGGATCCCCTATTCCCAACGCCCTGCTGTGCTTGAGTGGAGCTTACTGTCTCCTGATGCACGGACATCTGCCTCTTACGCATCTCCATCCGCTCTGATCCCATGGGCTGGAATACAAACAAACAAGTGCATCAGATCAATGAGCAGTTAAAATCACTGTCATCAACTAAATAACCTCGAAGGACAGAGTTGGAATAGATTACAAGGCAGTTAGCTGTAGAATCTGGTTAAAGCAGAAGCTTAAAGCTTATAGGAATCCAGGTTACAGTGCATTGGAGCAAAAATTGATAACCATTGGAGAATTCCCCTTCATTAACCAGAGTCCCTGCTTACAGAGAGGTGGGTGATTGCACATAGGTTTGTTATATTAAGTTGTCCTATGTAGTCATTTGCATTTTATTTTTCCATGAGTGGCTCAGAAGAATAATATCTCATGAAAACACGATTATCTAACTCATATAATTCCTACAATATTTCATGGTCCTTTTTATTAAATAAATGTTCAAAAAATAATATGGATGTTTAATGTTTTATTGGGTTTTTCCCTTGGCTAAGTACACCGTTGATAAACTCAAACACATCAGCTTCCCAGGTAAATGTTGTGACTTATAGCCAAGGTTTCGTTGATTCTAATAATAATAAAGGAAGGCTAGTTAAACGATCCAATGCATTAATTGAATCATCTGAGCTTATCTATCTTTACAAATAGTTCATAAGATCCGTTGGTGCTTTAAAAGTTCCATGTCTACAAAATAACTTAAATCCCAAATTAAATGTTCCACTTTGTATATTATTATTATGATTTATGGAAATAATACAAAAAACTTCCTGATAGCTTTAACTGGATAATCCGAGATCAAAGATCAACCAATGAATGAATAAAGAGCTCAGGGGAGGGCTATCATAGAGGAACTGCCCTGGTGATACCCTGACTTGAAGATTTGGGACTTCTATATGTCATCTTGTTATGTTATATACTAATTGTTATGTCCTGTCTACCCATTGTGCAGCGCTGTGGAATCTTATGCTGCTATATAAAATAATAAATAATAATCATAATATAATTTAACTATTTTTACTTGCAATTCTACATACAGCCACTAGGGTGAGTGTTTCTTCGTCACTCTAACCAGGCAATTCTGGGAATCAACAATAATGTTGTATGCAACAAATGGCTATCCATCTGGCATCCTCCACTTGTACGTTTTAATACATATAATACTAGGGCAGTTGGAGGGCCACAATACCACACAATCAATACAACATAACTCCATTGACTCAAATGGTGAATGATAATTCCATTTCACTTCCATTAATCCCTTGGCCTTGTTACAAATGAAAGCTATTCTCAATCTAAGCAAATAAAACACAACTGGATTATATAGGCAAAGGTCACATTTTTTATGTAGCCGATATACTGGGATGTATCACTGAAATACATTAACTCTTTGTTAACACAGAAACCATTCGACTAAGATGTGAGGGAAAGCTGAGTTCGTTGCTGCCATATAAAATCAATCATTTTATAAGGTACTATTATACAATAGGCTTGGGTGGCAAAAATTAGTTAAAAATGCATAAAGAATTGCGCAAATTTAGAATAAGTTTTACGAAGTTTGTCCAATACAAGAACACTATTTTTCATTAAAACATACTTTAGTTATCAGGCAATAATATGGAACACTATAGGCTTCCCTAGAGAAAGATTTCTAGCATAAAAAATGATTGTTAAAAAATATTCTAAAATAAATAAGAATGGCAGACTTAATCAAATGTCTTTTCTACACAAATATGATAATTTGCTCCGGAACTGAACAGAAAAAAAACGTGTACTCACTGCATCATAATTGAGGCATTATGGCAGACGCCTTATGTGAATATTTAGATTGCAAATGAAAAAGAAAACTGATTAATTAGCATGTGCAACAACAAACAGCGATAGGGAAATTAAGCATTGTCCAAATTCTGTCTTATACAAATTTTTAGCTGTCCTCTGGAACGATTTGCATGCTTGGTACCAGGTGCACAATCCAGAAAATGGAAAAGGTAAACTTGTCCAAAAAGACTGGATCGAGTCATGTAAGCGCAGTCTTGTTTTATTAAACAAACATGTACAAACCAAGCAAAAACAACATAGTATCCTGGCAGTGTTCAGTTCTCTATGACATCAATGTCAAGTATAATCATTACATCATAAACTTATTTCATTAAAAAAACAAAATTTCTAATCCCGCTACAGTCATTCTGGAGATGCCGTAAAAAATGAAGTTTTGGAAGTTTAAGGCTGAGAGCTAAAAGTTTCTCGCAGATCACTCCTGACATAACGGTGAACAAATAGAATCTTAATGTTTAAGATTTAACAGTTATTAATTCTATGTTTGGGTCAATTTATCCTTTAAATTCTCATTTTATTAACATATATAATGTATACCGAGCTGTATTTGTCGAGCGGTGAACAGAAGTCTTCTGGAAAATTGCACCATCAGAGACCAACAGGTTCCTGTGTTGTTTTGAACATGTTCCCTGGTGCATTCTTATTATTTTTCACTTACTAAATAGAGCAACTTAGCCCTTGGTAAAGTATTTGGAACCTCATACATACACACATATCATTCAAGAATATGATAATACTGTAACACAGGGAACACATTTAACATAACCTTCTAATGTTGATCTAAACTATGGACTATGAATTAGACAATCCAAATGCCAATATTAATGAGTGGCATATTGGCATATGTACCAACTATCCTGATTTAAACAGCATAATTCTGCCAGTGGCACCTTAATGCAGATGATCTATTGTTTCACCACCAATTGCATGTATGTTGACTAGAGAGCTATGGAATGGGCTTTAGTGGAGCCCAGCTAAGGTCGGTTGGTAGGTGTTCTATTCAATATTTTCAGAATACCGGCAAGCCAGATATTTAAGTATAGAAATACAAATCAGCGCAGACATACTTTGATTAAAAAGAGACATCTGCTTTCATTTGCTCCTCCTACTGCCTGTCTCTGTTGAAAGCAGAAGCATACAGAAGTATGCTTTCTACACAACTGCTGCAGCGCTTCCATTTAAATTGATGGCAGGAGCGGCTGGCAGCCGTGTATTGTAGCTGCAGTACATGCGCATCACGTGCAAGGAGATATGATTGGCGCATTTCCTGCGCAGCATTTTTCTGGGGGTGCAGAAAGGAGCAGAAGCGTGTGCTGCATGATTCGAAAACTATTTTGATTTGTTTTATGTTTATACGTTACATGCGTTGATTCTGTCCAAGTATATATAGGCTAGGGCACAATGCTTTTATCGCACTGCACTCTGCATTTGAACGATTTCTGCCATCTCCATAACAAAAGGATTATTAAATAGTATTCCTTTACAGATGAGAACAGATCAGGGATGGACAAAAGCTGCTTACTGCTGTTTTGATTTAATGAGTTTTTTTTTTAAATATTTATGGACGTTGTTAATCCCCTATTCTTCAGGCAGAAAAAAAAATGACATATCTTTCTTTGTGCCAATCAACTGAATTTCAAACAGATAAGGTTAATGGATTGATTAAATGGGGTTTGGCTCTCAGAGTAGGAATAAAGAATCTACATGTTAGCTGCTGAGCATTATAGGATCTGTAGTCAGTAGCAGCTACGGTTCTAGAGCATAACTAACTTTTAGACTTTCTCTACATTTTCCAGTTAGTAAATGTATACTACGTGGATGGGGGAGGTTACTGAATGCCGTATATATAGTTTGAGTGTTAAGGCAAATCCGGCCTTTTATCAGATTTAATACCAGAGTAAAAAAAATCAAATATGTGCTTTGGTCTAGATCTCCGTAACCCTGGATAAAGTTGGCAGGGGCTCCTTATTCCTGGTTGTTCTTCAGCAGATGTAATCCCAGCTCCACTTTCCCTGTGGGGTAATTTGGAAATGCATTCTGTGCACGTTCTAAAGTGCACTGAATTGTCCAGATTGCATGATATGGATTTGGATGATACACTTTTACAGGTTTGTATGGGACTAGAAAAAAAAATGGCAGAACTCTGTTACTGATGCTAATTACTGACAACGAACCATCTATTCCTATCCAGTAAATGTTGCTTCAAATGCATTAGAACACATAGCCATACCTAGGAAGATCACAGGAGGTCTTCCCCAGAGTCTACCCCCTAGTAGGGAAGCTGGAAGGGACAAAGGTGGGGTCCGGGCAGTAAGGAACAGCAAGTGGGCCAGCAGATTCTGTAACGCTCCTACCACACAGATATCTTGGTGGTAATGCACATTATATGGATTTTTAAGACTTAAGGTGTTACATCTGCTCAGATCACGTATCCCAGCATGCTCTTAACTTCCTCTTTTTTGATTGGCCGGTTGTTTATTGGACTTCGAATAACTGGAATAAACAACAGGAAGTAAGAAGACATGTTCGAAATAACCCAAAGTCTCATAATAGGTTTGAATCATTTGCTAAAAAAAATACCCAAAACACATGGACCTAGATTAGTAAATTCATTTCTGAGAGTGTTTGGGCAATAGGTTGCTAATGTTGTGGGAATAACTTACTCATTTATGTATTCTGTGTTACATTTTTTTCTGTATTCCCTTTCTGTTAATGTATTTTGGACAGATCTCCCTTTGCATCTATAACAGCTTCCAGTTTTCTAGGAAGGCTTTCCACAAGATTTTGGGGTGTTTCTGTGGGAATTGTCAACCATTCATCCAGTAGAGCATTTGTGAGGTCAGGCACTGATGTTGGACGAGAAGGCCCGGGTCGCAATCTCCTTTCCAGTTCATCCCAAAAGTGTTCGATGGGGTTGAGGTCAGGGCTCTGTGCGGTCAGTCAAGTTCTTCCACAACAAACTCATCCAACCATGCCTTTATGGACCTTGCTTTGTGCACTGCTGCAAAGTCATGCTAGAATAGAAAAGGGCCTTCCCCAAACAAAGATGGAAACATAGCATTTTCCAAAATGTCTTGGTAAGCTGAAGCATTAAGATTTCCCTTCACAGGAATTAAGGGGCCCAACCCCTGAAAAAATAGCCATTATGCCTCCTATACCAAACTTTTCTCCTGGCACCTGCCAAACCCACACTTGCCAGTCAGACTACCAGAGAAGCGTGATTCATCACTCAACAAAAACCATTTCTACTGCTCCAGAGTCCTGTGGTGGCATGCTTTACACCACTCAATGCGACGCCTGGGATTGTTCTTGGTGATATGAGGCTTGTGTTCAGCTGGTCGGGCATGGAAACCCATTTCATGAACCTCCAGCCGCATAGTTTTTGTGCTGATTTAATGCCAGTGGAAGTTTTTTCACAAATGTTTGTAAATGCAGCCTGCTTCAATTTATACACCTGGGTGCTTGAATTTATACACCTGTGGTACACCTGGCTCATCAGACTTATATTCTACTCCTCTCGTAACAAAAACATTAACTTAAGATAAGGGTAACGCAGATGATTACGTACCGTTTCGTCATGTACTTCATCTCAGCCTTTGTTTTATCAGCAAAGCAAGTTTCAATACAATTTCCTGCACCTAATTACTCATTGTTGCTTTGGTGCTCAAAAGGTAAAGGCATGCTCAAGCCTCTGTCTAGGGGGCCTCCACTTCTTTTCCTTTTATATTTATCTCCCGGGAATACAATAAGTCTTAGTGCATTCAGATGTTGGAAAGATAGATGATACATTTCTACTTGTCTATTAAAACGTAGTCCGAGGAAAACTCACCATGTTAAAATTAACAGGTCGAAATACAAGCAACGTGCTTCCTGCACCCTCTTTTTATTTAAATCAGCAGCTCCAACCATAGCCTGCTTATATTTATTGCGCTTCTAAACCTGCATATGAAACCGGTGATTTTTTGGTATTAAATGTAGACAAGCCTGTATTTCATTTCTATAATCCGATGTTAAGCGAGCTTAAATTCTCTGGACCAGGTCAGACAATGATCATATCTCAAACTCAAGAACATTGCATACAAGAGAACAAGAGAATGAAAGAAACACCGTTTATATTAAATGTCTGTACTGTGGCATTTTTTAACCATTGTTATTGCTTGAAAGTAAGAAACACAAAGCGACATACTCTGCCTCTACAGATAGGATAGAGGTGTCAATTTATAGTTATGTCTCTGTAGAGACCTGTATTTCTCCATCATCCTAGTTCTCAGTAGATGTGATCATGTCTAAACATGTCTCTAAGCTTATAACTGAATGCTCCATTTTGGTACAAAGCTAACCTAAAGGAACAATAAACAGAAGACAACCTTCCTTGTTAAAACAATAGTAACTGGTACTAGTAAACTATTCTCTCCATAACTATTTAAGTATGATAAATGCCTAAATATTCATTCAAAAGCATACGCGTACTCAGTGCAGTGCATGAATTATTTGCAGATGTCTCAGTTGACAATGTGCATGACATGCAAAAGCTCTTTGAAAGGTCTTCCAAGGCACGAGTAAGTTGTCTCATTGGGGCAAACAAGCCTGTATATGAAGTCTTAGTGCATTTCCAAATATAGGTATTATAATATACAGCATTTACACCCCATTTTGACATTCTTCCTCTTTTCTTGCAGCCGGTGATAAACCAGCCTTGAAACCTTTCACTGTGCCTTGAGTTCTTTCTGTAACAGGCAGTTACTAAGTGTACGCAGCTGTGCACTAGTGGATGAAGTTGACTTTTATTCCCATAACAGTCAAGTGTACATAATTTGAAGAGGGATGAAAAATGACACCTAACTGTACACAAAATATCCCAAAAAAGAGGGGCACACAACCCAAAAAAGCATAAAAGCCATTCAGATACCCGGGTTGCTGCTGGAATTATAAGGACTGATAAGTACGCAGAACAAAGCAAGATTCCAATGCATACCCAGCGAAGGCCTAAGGTGATTTTTTTATGTCAGGGGCACAAGCTGCCTTTTTACTTGCCAAATATGATGTTTGAATTATCTTAATAGTTACATTTGTCTCTTTGTTAGGTAGTTTCTGTAACATATACGGTAGTAGTGGACATTACCTTAAGTCTCTGGGTGGAGATCCCATTCCTTGTGTGTCATGGAGGGTATTCATCCAAGAGCGGTGCATTACTCGCTTTATTTCTTGTTTTATGTTTTTAGAAAAAAAGGCAGCACATTCTGCCAACAGAAAATTTACAGATGATGGATGTATGTCACTAGGGTGCTGCCACCTCATCCAATCTAATATTCATTGATATTGTGTGTTTGAGAGTATTTTCTCATCCCTTTGAAATCAGTGGGTGTTTTTATGAACGGGGGTCTCCTTAACCCCCTCAAAGTTCTTGCTGTGCCAGCTTTGTAGCTGACTGACCGTAGGTATACCACATGAGCAAAGGCAGTAGGAGGCTATCAGACAAACATGTCTTCTGGAGGTCAAGGAGCTGGGGCAGGGTGGGAGTTCTAGAGAAGGGGTTAAATGCATATAAGTGAATTCTACAGAACACCTCCATGAGTTTATGTGTGCATTGGAGGGGGGATGTGAAAATTGAAATGGGACACTCAGCTATTATATGTGTTAAAGTCCTATCTGGCGATTCTTGTTAACAATGCGTGAGAGAGGTTGGTTTGCCATTGCCACCTAAACACAGGCACATTCTGCGTCAAACATTTGTTTTTTATTTTAAAATATTTACATGTGCTCTTTGCAGTCTAACCTTTCAATCATAACGTGATATATCTAGCAGTGATAATTTATTCATGTTGAAAGGTGAAAAATGAGAACAGATACTAATGTGTTTGACTGTTATTGGTAAGACGGCAAGTTAGCACTTGAAAATGTATATTTTTGTTTAAGTGTGTTATTGTATGTGATATTTTCATCTATTTAGAATTTGTTTTGACATATATTTGAATATTATTGAAATGAAATAAAATACCAGATGGGTGTTTAATTATCACATGTGAGGTTATTTGGACAGAGTGGAGATGAGGGAAAGACTCCAAAAGATGACATGAATGACAAAGAATAAGTCGAGTCTGGATATCAGGTTCATTGAAGATTCTTATAATGATCATATAATTTTATTTATTCTGTAATCAGTCCTTGGTTTTGGCTTAGATTCAGGATAGCCCTATGCCACGCATATTTAAATCCCCTCACTGTATAAGTCACCGTTTCAGCTGGGAGACTGTTCCACTTGTCCACCACCCTCTCAATAAAGTAACATTTTCTAACATTACATGGGTACCCACTATATGCTTTACGCAAAAGAAAACTACCACCATCTCGGTAAAGTAAATACTGAGTACTGAGTCTAGGTCTAAAAAAGTGACAAATCTGCATTAAAAATGTCTTTATTTTTACTTACAACAGAGTTTGTGAAGTCATTTTCTTTGTCATTTCAAATGTATTTACCAGTGAGGTTTTATAAATAAAATGGAGAAGCAAAAAATAATAATTCTGTACTGTTCTCTCTCAATATCGCACCCAGCTTATAAATCCTTTGGGTTATTTAGGAAACTGAAGAAGGAAAGTAGAATAGAACAGAAGGAAATCATGTGTTGTAGAATAATATTTTTAACAAAGTTTTCCTTGCACTTTTCTCCCTCTATTCCTTTTCCCTAATATCCGTTTCCTAATCTTACCACCCTTTTTACTTTAATATGTGCCAATTTTGATGATAACCACTCCATTTTTTTTTTTAATAATTCGACCCATAAATCCAGCTAGTTTAAACGGATCCCATTCCTAGCTGTTCACAGAGAAGAAAATAAGCATTCTTAACATCTAATTAACATTAAGTACAGGCTGGCAAGGAGATGTTGGACACATTAGCAGAGAATAAACATGAGAATTCGAATAAAAATATATATCATATAATATACCGAACCAACGCCGTAAAAGTTGTAGACCAAATAATGGTGCTCATCTGCTATAAGGTGCTTCTTTATACTCATTATTACATGAAAAGCTCTCATTGTAATTATCAGTCTCTGGTTCGAATTGTGGATCCCTGAAGCCATGATGTAACACGCTATTATCATTATGCAATTAGCTTGTAAATATGCTCTAGTATTCATACAATGGAAACTTCTCACATTCTCTAATAAGCAGGTTGATAAATGCAACTGAAATGCATACGGGCACTCGTGGTAGAGCCTCAGATGGCCGAGCACTCGACTAAAATACAATCCACAAGCCTAAATCCATTATAGTGCTTCTGAACCTTTGAGCCATGATGTAAAAAACATTGGAGGCTGTTGTCCACAGAAAATAATGTGGCCGCAACCTTGGGATTCCATGTTTTTGCGGATCATTCTGGATCTCGAATGACATTAATAATTCCATGGGTAATAATGTGATTTGGTGGAATAAGTAGAATGTGTGTGTTTTTGTTTTGCGTTGTTTTGAGGTTCACAACTATATACATTGAACTGCAAACCGATGTGAAGCATCGGAAGAGAAAAAAGAAACACATTTACTGGATCTATGCCTCGTGTGTGACATCATTTGCAAATGAATTATTCCCTACCTAGACTGTTACTTTGCATATGATGTCATATGCAGACATCATAGAGTACATTACTGATAAATACAATTTTCCCTTGAGCTATACATTTGCTTGTAACATTATACATGCATAGTATATAGATTTATAGATGTCTGTGCTCACTTTACTGTATAGGTGACCAAATCCAAATGCCATGAGAAAAAAAAAATTATCTTCGCTTTGTGTCACAATCATACCTCCTCGTTAAGTTATCTGTTCCCTGTTTACTTGCTAATTGATCCTCGTTGGTTTGGGCATCTTTTATAAGGCAGGTACGAGAATAAGGTTGATAACATCAGGCTATGAGTTTTAATTAGACATTGTGGTTTTGCCACTTTATGCCACAGAGTTTAGCTTCCTGCATCCCTGCCAACAAAACCTCAACACCTCTATGTTGGCAGAATGCGCATAAAAGCTTCCCCAAACTCAGAGGTCTCTTCTTCAGATTCCATCTGTGGCCCCAAGACCTTATGCGACCCTGCATTTTTTTTTCTATGTTGGCCCAATAAAAGCTATGATGCTCAACTTCTGTTCTGCAATCCTGCTTTGTTTAAGGTTTGCATTGACAAATAATACTATTGTATCAGTATATTGTATCAGTTTGCTCAGAAATCCAGTATGTAAAACTAGAACATACAAATGTATTCTGCAGTTTCCTTATTTTCAAAAGATGTCAGTGAGTGCGCGCCTCTTATTAAGCTTTAATATATATATATATTTTTTTTAAGAAAGCCATTTTCTGGGTTAGCTACTTTAAAAACGATGCGATTTGTAAACAAATATTGTATACACATATTTAGACAAATGATATGAAATGATATTGTCTGTGGATAGACAGTTTGGATGGTCTTAGGATATTATATCAGCTTTCACTGATTTAAGTTATGAGATTGATGAAGACTCCATATGACAGGGATGTTTGCAGCAATATATTCAGGCCTAGGTCTAGGATAATTAGGGACATTTGGGTTACAAAGGAGATCCAACAAGTATTTAGAAATCTTTTGGTGATGATAAAAAAAGCCATATATACTTTTTTGATTTCCTGATTAGACTATTTATTTGTCCTTATTCTCTATATTATCTTCCATGAGTTATAGGAAGTGTAGCCCAATATATAGAAGAACGCTGGAAACCTTCAGACCACGGGGACAATTCCGGCCAAATGGCCAGTAGTAAATGATCCTACACAGATGCTGGAGACAAAACTCTGAATGTGTGATCTCAATGAGATCGTGCCCTATGTAAAGACACTTTTACAGAAGGAGAATACATACAAAGCCAAGGTCTCCCCCGCCAACACATGTACCGGTGCTGACGATAAAGTGATTGCATAAAACCAACGCAACCTACTTACTGTCAGTCTGCCTTTATCATGAATGGATTCAAAGAAAAATCTGTACTACCATACTAGGTACTGACTCATGTTGTTTGGCCTGTAAGTTCTAAGAGTGCAGAATACAGCATATTGGTTCCTGAGTCACAATGTGTTATATGTGCTAATGACTAATGCGATACCTTTACTGGGTAACAACTTCCCAAAAATTCATTTATTTTTCTTTCATCAGAAATTATAGTGAATGCGAGACAGGTCTATCTCACCTAGACTGAATCATCGCCTAGCGTGTCAAATACAAGGTCACGTGTATATTTCCCGAATGTCAACCTCAATTTCTGCATTCACAGATTTAAGAGCAAAAAAACTTAAAAAACTTTAAAAATATTTTCTCCAAAGGCTTTTTGATTGAACAAGGGGAGATCTTTTTTTATCTTGAGAAGTAAATTATACGAAAGGATGGCCGAGTTCACGTTACATTTACATTTTTGTCCAACTAACAATGGCATAGAATTTAATGTCAGAGAACAACTGTACACCCAATTAGTCTGCTCATTAGTCTTGTCTTAGATTCAGGACAAACGGACAAAAGTTATAAAAATAATATTGCAATGCCAGTAATTTAGTTGATTCATATCTTTATGCCATAACATGATTTAAAGAGACAGTTCATAAGTTCCTTTAAAAAAAAAAACAAGCACTTACCTTAGGTAGAAGCTGCAGCTACCCATCTTCTCTATGGCTCAACAGTTCTGACCACTGATTGGCTGCTTCTATTATTGAACGCAATGCTTTCTACTCATATTGAGATCTCATTAGACCCCCCAACATTTGCTGAGCCAACACTGGTTGTTGACTTGCAGTAAGTATATCATATGCAAGAATCCAGCAGAATCTCCCCATATATTTGCAAGTAGACACCATGGAAATCTAAAGCAATCTCTCGGCAATCTTACGCATCAAAGGGAATATGATGGCTGGAATATATCTTTAAGGCACTGTGCCCTTCATATGCTTGCAGTTATTTTATCAATCATTCCTAATATCTCAACTTTATAGACAAATTCAAGACAAACTGCCTATTACAAAAAGAGTGTACAGCCATAGCCACAAAATGAACTAGCCAGAAAATTTCTTAAAAAGAATTTTTACCATTTAAGCTTCATATTTTGAACAGGACACCATCATTGCGTCAATGAAAAGATTACAAAACCATGGTTCCAACCACCAGATGAACCTGCCAAGATTCTGCCATATTGAACGTTATCCCCATATGCTTTATATTAGCTGTACAGTTAGGGATAACACCTCCTATAGTTCCATATACTAAACCATAAACTAAGGTTCTTTATTTCCGGCGGTGGGTTGGGTTGCCCTAGTCATGGGGGGGGTAGAAAATCTCAAATGAAGGATTTAGAAGCAAAGTAATCTTGATTACTGATAGCAATCAATCCCCCGCTGTGTGTAATTATTAACACGTATGTCAAACGTGCCACGTGTATCTCTAGCCAACTCAATATACTGTATGTTTACTGGTTATCTCCATACCTGGGAGCTTCTGGGCTCCCTTGCAGGACGCGGCCAGGACTGCTCACTGACATCAGTGGGCGGTCCCGTGATGTCTGTGGGAGTTCCCACTGACGTCAGCGAGAGGTTCCCCTGAACCTCGGAGCGTTCCTGCTGACGTCAGTGGGAGTTCCCACAGACATCTGGGACGTTCCCGCTGATGGCAGCGGGAAACACCCCCATTTAAAGGGAAAACGGGCGGGGAGCAGGCGTGTCAAGACCCTGCTCCCGCGACTCGGGATTCGGGTCTTAACCCAGAGAACCGGAGAAGCGGTGCTTAACCTGACAATTTCCGGGTCAAACCCGGAGAGAGTTCCCGGGTATGGTTATGTCACTATGTAATAGAATGTATTGAAGGTGCTGTTCCACTGCCTTGCTGAATTTAAAGGGGCACCCCACTAAAGAATAATGCATTTAAAAGTACTCTTCAATATAAACAAATAAAACATCAGAGCTGGAAGCTAGTAGCCTCCTCGTCAGCAGTGCCGAAGCTGACTGGAGTTAGGTAAATGACATGCATTCAAAATAGCTGAGGGCAAGAGGCAAATGCATAAGGATGGACTTTGCAGAATCCCCCCATGCTTTGGCAAAAGTAACAGCAATAAAATGCATTAGAGTGCATATGATGGCTATACTGTCCCTTTAACAGTTTTACAACAAAATGCAACATTAAAACACTATTTAATACAGTTTAATGTCCAAATCTGCCCTAGAAATCATTCTTTAATCCAATAAAAGCAAATAGCTATTGAAGTATAGTTATACCAGAGCCTGCGCTGGATCTGGCTGGAGACGGAGACATCGTGGCCAGGGAAATTCATGCATCTTCTGCAGGGCGTTTAGCTGGGCGTGAAAAAAGAGGCAAATACATTTAGCGAATTCTGCAGAAGCCCTTCTTGTATTTTCAAAATGCATTAACGTGCATATGAGGGCTGGAGTGTGCCTTTAATTGGTTCAAACAGAGACAGTTTGTGATTTAATGACCTGTTTAAAATATAGAACCCAGACAATGACTACTAAAGAAGTTAAACAGTTAGTGGTCACTTAGAAATTTCCTTGTTTGTAAAAGAAAAGCAAATTTTGTCCATTAAAATAACATCAAATGGATTAGAAATACAGTGTAGACGTGGCTAATGTTGTAAATGACTATTGTAGCTGATTTTTAATGGAATATTTTCATAGGCGTACAGAGGCCGTTTATCGCTACCATCACACTCCTGTGTTCCAATGGCACGTTGTGTTTACTAATCCAAATTAAGTTTTCATCAGAAAACGCTTGCAATTCTGTTACACAGCTAGAAATATTTTTGTTTTCCATAAAAACATGACCCCAAACTTTTGAACAGTAGTGTTCCTGTATATATATATATATTTATATATATATGTATATATATATATATATAAACTATATATATATATATATATATATATATACACATACATACACATAAAATTTCAGTGTTACTACTAATAGTAATTCTTATAATTACTGATAGATTCCTAACTGCATGGATTGAATTTATATTAAAAATATTTATATTGAGCTAACCCTATGAAGGTGGAACAAGTTAAAAAGGGATTTTAGAAATAACTCTTGCAATGCTAGCACCTTTTTAGTTTTTAATACTAATCCAACACAGACTAAACCAGACCTACAAAAACAACAAAATATGAAACCAAAACGATTTCCAACGCTAGGCACCTCTACTTGCATTATGGATTATAATACTAGGTCATGCTATCATGTGCATCTCGCCTC